>NC_089873.1:55941250-56258125 GCF_040182565.1 Anser cygnoides
TCACCCCAGAAACCTCTGGGGGAAGGCAACGAAAGAGACTGCCTGTGGTGGATTACAAGGCAGTGAGCACCAGGAAGCTCAGCCTAAACCCCCCGAGGGAGCTGTAGGACCTGCCCACCCCACAGGACGTGCCAGTCTCCGTGTGACCCAGGCCGTGCAGGCAGGCGGTTGTGCCGGCGTGCCGAACGGGAGCGTGGTGCCATCCTTCACATTTCCACCTCCAAAATTTGGTGAGCGCATGAACAGGGGCTGGCACGGCTCCACGCCGCTTCTGGGCCCTGCTCAACGGCGGCTGAATCAGCAACCTCAACGCATTAGGGCCGAAGGACGCTAAGTCAGGAACACCTCTGCTTCGTGGAGAAAGGGCACCTGGCCAGGACCACAGCCGACGTGGTTATAGCAGGGGGGGATTCTCTAAGACTCCCTAACTTGTACAACAGCGGAGAGCACCTTGAGGAAACAGCAAGCAGCACCCGACTCGCTTCGGGTGACTAAATCACAGCCACCGGGCAGGACAACTCGGATGGTCGCAGACCAGGCAATCCGGGTTTGTTCCTTGCATCACCTCCCTTTTTTCCACGCTCAGGCCTTACGGAGCTGCCTGTGCTTGGCTGCGGTGGTTCACTGAAGCTACAAAGGCTGATAAAACTCTCTAAGCTGGGGAGGTTATTAATGGCTTTTAATTGTTCTCAACTGGTTCAGCATGGAGAGCCGAGCTAGCTTGTCGACCAGGAGCACTTCCAATACGTCATCTGTGCACAATTCCCAGCAAAGCCTGAGAGTACAGCAGCAGTTCCCGTACGTGCAAAGCTGTGCAAGTTGCAGGCTGGGTGAGTTTGCTGGGGTCAGAGTCCACACTGTGAAAGGAAAGGCAATAAGGAAGGAACGTACAACGACACGGGGATGGCAGTGAGGCACCCAGACGCCTGCAGGACATGGAGGAGGGGACAACACCTTGTGAAGGGGGTGAGGAGAGGCAACCTGCGCAGCAGAGGAGGCTCCTTACAAACCGTGCTGCTGGAGGAAGAGCAAACGCTGGCTGCTGCCTCTCGGGGCAGGCAGTAACAGGCTGCTGCTCCTCGCCTCCTCCTCCCTGCGCCCCGTGCTGCAGGACAGGGTGGTGCCTGAGGTGCCTGCCCTGGCAAAGGGGGAGCCTCGCATCAGGTTGGACGAGTACCGAGCGAGTTCCTCGGATCATGAGCCTCTCTTGGCTCCGGAGGAACTTTCCCATGCAAAAAAAAAAAAAAAAAAAAAAAAAACCTCCTCGATCCTGCCAGTCCTAACACCTTCCAGATCCTTCCCTTTCTCCTAGCAGGTCATGTGGCTGAACGCTACCAACATCCCAGCCGAGGTGATTATTAGTTGCTCATATTACAGGCATCTGCTCACTGATTAATATCTTTAGACCCGTATCTTCCTGCAGCGTTTGTCGTTTGACCAACCTGATAAGCTTCTATGATGAAATGACTGACATGGTAGATGAGGGGAAAGCACGGATACTGCCTGCCTGGACTTCAGTAAGTCCCTTTGATATTGTCTCTCCTAAGATCCTTATGGAGGAGCAGTTAAAGTACAGGCTGGATGAATAGATGGCGAGGTGGATCAAAGACTGGTTGAACAGACAAGCCCGGAGGGTGGTGATCGGTGGCAAGAAGCCTAGCTGGAGGCCAGTAACGAGTGCTGTACCCCAGGGGTCAGTACGGGCGCCCCAGTCCTGTTTTACCTCATTGTTAGCCATCTGCGTGATGGAGCAGAATGCTTCCTCAGCAACATGACAGAAAACCGGGAGGAGCAGCTGCCACAGCAGCGGGTTGTGCTGCCATCCAGAGGAACCTCGGCGAGCTGGAGAAACGGGCCGAGAGGAACCCCGCGAAGTTCAACACGGGGAAATGCAAAGTCCTGCACGCGGGCAGGCACAACCATATTTTACCAAAAAGTGGGTATTGGTGTCCTGGGCTGCATTAGGAGGAGTTACCGGCAGGTCAAGGGAAGAAATCCTTCCGCTCTTATTTTTTCAGTGGTGCCCAGTGCAAGGGGAAAAGAAACAGTGGGCACAAACTGGAGCATGGGAGGCTCCCTCTGACCGCCAGGCAGCACTTCTTCACTGGGTGGGTAACAGGGCTCCGGCACAGGCTGCCCAGAGAGGCCGGGGAACTCTCCCTGCTTGGAGATCTCCAAAAGCCACCTGGACGTGGTCCTGGGCAGCCTGCTCTGGGTGGCTGGAGCAGGGGGCCTCCAGAGGTCCCAGGAGGTCCTACGGATCCCAGGAAAACAGGAGCACGGTGAGGAACGTTTCAAACTAGGGGACACCAGGCTGCCAAAGCCTTGGTGCCCTAGAAGTCAGGCTGGTGAGAGCTGCCCAGCCAGAGGTCCCAAAGCAGTAGAGGAAAGGAGCAGACAGCCACGGAGGAGCACACAGGGATTGCTTCCAGGTTACCTGCCTTCAAATCATGTATGCTGCATCCCTTGCGTCTCCCCGCGCCTTGCCCAGGACTGGCGATGCTCTGTGGGTTGCTGCTACCACCAGCAGCCAGGGGTTGCCACAGTAACAGCACTTACACGTGGATGCTGGGCTCCTTGGATAACTGAACGGCTGCCACGCGCCTTGCAGGGGTGCTGTCTTTATTGCACAGCGGGCAAGGATGCTGCAGCTTTCAGGAGAGGAGATGAAAGCTGTTCTCCACGCCAAAACAAGCCCCCCCCATCCGTTCCACCCTCCCATGCGCTTCCACAGCCCTGTTCTCCCTGGCAGCTGCACCGTTTCTCTAAGCACTCAGCCCAAGAAGTAAAACTGCTTTAGATGAATAGATCAGCCTACCTAGGCAGAAGCCATCGCTTATTTCAGTTTAAACAACTGATCCCCCTGGGGATCCTAGACCCCTCGGCACCAGAGGCTTTAACGCAAGCTGAATGATATCTGACGGGCTTGGATGGAGAGCTCACCACCCCTCAGGGACACCGGGAGGGGGTCTTCCAGTCTGTTTTCTAGGAAGGTCTGCTCATTCTCACCTTCGTGCAGGAGGATAGCGGAGGGAAGCCACAGAAAAGCAGCCTGGCAGGTCTGGTGGATCCCTATATTGCTGCTCTCAGCCCCACGCAGGGCTCAACAGAGCAGCCCAGCGGCTGGAGGCAGCACTGGTCCCTCTGCTTCCATCGTCGGGGAGAAGCAGCTCGTAGAGGACTCCTTCCTGGTGGCCTCGGTGATGTGAGGCACCGAGGGTAGGCCAGGTAAAGCCTATTCTTCTGCTCCCAGCCCACCTCTGCTACACAGCAAAGCCCCCAGGGAGAGGTCCATCAGATCAAAAGCACAGCCATGAGGGATACTGGTCAGCCACCATCCATTTAGGGAAAAGGGCCAGGAGCTATTTTCAGCAGCAACAGCAGGGAAAAAAACCACCCTGCTCTCCAAGCTTCACCATTCAAGATCCCAAGGAAAGTCCGAAGTCAAGGGAGTGCCCAAACGCAGGCTGTTGGGCTGTTAGGAACCAGTTAGCTACCGGATTCCCTCCTATTTCCTGGTGTACCAGCCTGGGAGCCCACAGCCTCCAAACCCATCTGCTGGTCCCGACAGCTGGCAAGGACAGAGAGAATGAGGAAGAGAGCACACGAAGGATTAACCCCTAGGAGCACCCTAGAAAAAAGGAGGGAACTCCAGGGTAAGTTCTTGCTGTGCATCTGTGTGTATGCACCTGTAAATAACTCAGCCTAGCTGTGGCCCGAGGGCTCAACAGCAATGCTCCGAGTTTGAATTTGGTACAACAGAGCTCTGAAAAGTGATTTGGGGTCTGGGTATCCATCTAATTAGGCAACCGGAGTTAGCAGACACATTAGATCTTGGGTCTGGCTCTGCTTGGTCATTCAAGAGGTGATTAGAGGCTCATTAAACAAGTACCATTCCTCTGGATTTCAAATTAGAGATGGCAGACACAAAACGGACAGACAGATGCATACAAAGGGGACCAATTAAGACGACAGGCAGTCTTCAGAGAGCTCTTCGGATGTCGTTCTGTTTTGGAGGGCTGTTCTCTAAGTCATTTTGGCTTAAACAACAACAGAAAAAAAAAAAAAAAAAAGACATTCAACACGTGGGATTATCCTAGCACCAGTAAACTGCATCTGGTTCTGCCACACGAGCTAACACGGCAGTAACTGACACTGAGGGTGTTTGTTCATCTCAACAGCTGATCTTTCAAGCAAGACATGAGAAGCTTGGTGACCAGCAACAGCTGTTAAAGAGGTTTAATAAAGGGAAGGATTTGGCTCCTTTATGAGGGGCTTCAAATGCAGTCTTACACCCAGATACCCAGGCCGTTCTCACCTTGGTGGGACTACAGGCGAAGAAAGGAGGCCATGTCCAGCCTACGCTCACACTTTATTATATACAGAGACACGGTGAGTGTAAGAACATCAACACGGGACGTGGACAGTCAGGGAGGCCCGAATAAACTGTCCCCCGCCCCCTTGGTGCAAACAGTCAGCATAATTTATACAAATAATACAATATTCGAACAATAAATAAGTCTGATAATTAAGATCAATAAATAAAAAAAAAACGTAGAAAGACGAAGCAGCAAGGAATGATTCGAGGGCTGCGACACATTCACAGCAGTGACAATACCAACAACATCTCACCTGCACAGCAGCAGCTGGAGCACAGACACCCCCCCGTCAGCCCTTTTCTCTCACCACACCATGGCAAAATCCACTGAGAGGGGGGAAGAAGGGGAGAGTCGTACAGTTCACTCCTGCTGTGCTTTTGAGGTCTGGTAGCCCTCTCTCCTTCACCAGCCCCTTTGGAAAAGGGTGCTTGCAAACAACGTACAACCACAGACCCACTGTGCGCAGTCACAGCTTGTCTGAGTTGCTTGGCACAAAAAAAAAAAAAAAGGGACAAGGACAGTCTCTCTTCCCTTTCTACAGTCCTTCAGACAGACACTGGCACAGTTATTAACCGAGTCAGGGCAGGAGGTGGTAGGGGAAACATATCTAAGGAACAGGGGAAGAGAAAAGATGGAAGCGAGGTGATGCTCTCTTCCGCTCGTGGGAGGCAGAGATGCTCTCATCCATCGCTCCAGCACGCTCCTTCCACACGCCCTGGCACCGCTGGAGGCTGGGCAGGTGAGAACACCAGCTACTCCCCTGGCAAGGAGGGGGTTACCACAAGGGCTGCAGGGATGCAGCTCAAAAGTCGAGAGTTACGCGAGTGGAGGGACAGCAGTAAAAGGCCGCCACTGGTTATCTAAGAGAAAAATAAGACAGCTGTTCCCTAACCCCTGCAGCGGGAGAGGCCGTACAGAAACACTGATTTGACCCCAGGTCAGCCTCAAGGCCTCCAGCTCTCTCCCAGAGATGCTGGCACATGAGGGAGAGGACTCTGTCCATCACGGACAGCTCTCAGCAGAAAGGAGGCAACTTGAGCCCTGCCCCTCCCTCCTTCTGCCCCCAGAGAAGGGTACCGGAATGTGAAGAAACGGGGAACTGAGGGAATACGGCGGTGAGAGAGAAATGGGAACAGATGGAGATCTGGGATGGGGAACCCGACCCCTCTGCCCTCGCGTGTAAAGACTGCTACTCATCCAGGCCCGGTATCAAGTCTGCAATGCTGTCCACGTAGTAATGGGGCACCATATCCTTGGCGGCGGCACTGTCGCTGGCCATGTAGGCCTGCGCCTCTTCGAGGCGGGAGACACCCGTCAGGGTGAGGATGGTGGAGAGCCCGCAGTTCTTGCCGAAGAGGATATCCGTCTCCAGGCGGTCCCCCACCATGAGGGTGCGGGACGGGTCGACGCCGAAGCGCTCCACGATGCACTCGAACATGTAGGTGTTGGGCTTGCCCACCACCAGCGCCTTGCGGCCCGAGGCCGTTTCCACCGCAGCTGTGAGACTGCCAGTCCCTGGGGGAAGAGAAAGACACAGCGGAAAGCGGCTCAGCACCGGGACGGACACGCGGGACGGCAGCCAAAGCCAGCGCCCCGACCCTCCGGAGGCTCACCGGGCGTCCGCCGGCCGTCGCTGAGCGGGTGCCAGGGGTCGGGGTCGGTGGCCACCAGCAGGCAGCGGGGGTCTCGCAGGTAGCCGCAGGCCTGCGCCAGCTTGCCGAAGGTGAAGTCCTCGTCGTAGCCCACCAGCACGGCCCGCACCGCCTCGCCCCCCGGCTCCCCCTCGCCCGCCAGGCGCAGGCCGGCGGCCCGCACCTCGCCGCGCAGCCCCTCGCCGCCCAGCACGAAGACGAGGCCGCCGCCATCTCCTCCTCCTCCTCCTCCTCCTCCTCCTCCATCTCCTCCGAGGCGCTGCCGCAGGAAGAGCGCGGAGCACAGCGCCGAGCTGAAGACGTGCTCGGCCCGCACCCCGCGGAAGCCCAGGCGGCTGAAGCGCAGCTCCAGCTCGGCCACCGAGCGGCGGCTGTTGTTGCTGACGAAGAGGGCGGCCTTGCCGCAGCGCTGCAGCCGCTCCAGCAGCTCCGGGGCGCCGGGCACGGCCCGCTCGCCCGCCCACAGCACGCCGTCGCAGTCGAAGAGCAGCCCCTGCGCCGGGCCCAGCACCTCCCGCAGCCCCGCGCCGCTCAGCCGCCGGCAGCTCGCCATGCCGCCGCTCCGCCGCCGCTCCGCCGCCCCGCCCGACTGGCGGCCGCGCCGCCCGCTCGGCTGCCCCGAAGGGCGGGCGGGGGGCGGGACAGAGGCCGAGCGCGGAGGGGGATTGGCTGAGGCGTCTCCCCCCCGCCCGGCATGGCCGCTCGCCCCCTGTACCCCGCGGCGCTGGCCCGCGGGCGCCATCTTGCCCCCCCGGATATAGTTGCAACATATCCATACCCATATCCATATCCATCCATACCAATACCCATATCCTTACCCATATCCATGTCCATACCCATATCCATACCCATACTCATATCCATATCCATTATCCATACCCATATCCATATCCATACCCATATCCGTACCCATACCCATATCCATACCCATATCCATATCCATATCCATATCCATATCCATATCCATATTCATATCCATATCCATATCCATTCCCATATCCATATCCATATCCGTACCCACATCCATATCCATACCCATATCACATATCCATACACATATCCATATCCATATCCGTATCCATACCCATATCCATATCCATACCCATATCCATATCCATTATCCATACCCATATCCATATCCATATCCATATCCATACCCATATCCATATCCATACCCATATCCATATCAATATCCATATCCATATCTGTATCCATATCCATACCCATTCCATATCCATACCCATATACATATCCATACCCATATCCATATCCGTATCCATATCCATACCCATACCCATATACATATCCATATCCATATCCATGTACCCATACCCATATCCATACCCATATCCATACCCATACCTATATCCATACCCATATCCATATCCATATCTGTATCCATATCCATATCAATATCCATATCCATATCCATTATCCATACCCATACCCATATCCATATCTGTATTATCCATACCCATATCCATACCCATATCCATAATCCATACCCATATCTACATCCATACCCATATCCGTATCCATATCTATACCCATATCCATAATCCATACCCATATCCATATCCATATCCATAACAATACCCATACACATATCTGTATCTATGCCCATACCCATATCCATATCCATAATCCATACCCATATCCACATCCATACCCATTATCCACACCCACATCCATACCCATATCCATTATCCATACCATATATACCCCCATATCCATACCCATACCCATATCCATACCCATACCCATTATCCATACCCATATCCATACCCATATCCATATGCCCCCCGCTCTTTAAATCTACTTCCAATAGATACATCCATGTGCGTGTGTGCAGTCGTTCTTTTGCTTCTTTTTAAATAAAAACCTCTCACTGGGAAACCAACCGCTTGCCTTTTCCTCTTCCCAGTCCCAGCTTTGAGGCGAAATGTTGGCAGAATGGTGGCGGCGTGCCCGCCAACAGCCGCTGCCGGGCCTGTCCCTCCGCCCTCCGGGCCTGTGGCACAGCGCTCTGCCCACTGAGGCATCTCCCACCCGCAGGCAAAATGGCGCAGGGCCTCCCCTTCCTTCTCCCCTTCCCCCCAGGAGGAAGGCTCTTGGCGGTGGATGAGGAGGGGGATGCAGGCAAAGGCTCACGGCCGCTGGGAGCTGATGGTAGCCCCACACCTCGCTCAGTCATTCTCCGCCATCAGCGATGCCACCAGTGGGGCTATGTCCCCCCGCTGGCCCCTCTTCCGCAGCCCAATCTGGGGTGGCGGTGGTGGCCTTGGCGGAGGGAGGCCCCGGGGACGTCAGGGACTCGCGGCTGTGGCGCGGTGCTGGCTGTGGTGGCAGCGGTGGTGGGACGGAGGGAGCACCCATCCGTCGCGGCCGGGCTTTGGGGCTGGTGGCATGCT
Organism: Anser cygnoides; assembly: GCF_040182565.1. Classification (NCBI taxonomy): domain Eukaryota; kingdom Metazoa; phylum Chordata; class Aves; order Anseriformes; family Anatidae; genus Anser; species Anser cygnoides. The sequence goes on from NC_089873.1 coordinate 55,949,693, forward strand.
CAGGGGCCGTGCTCCGGGGCTGGGCCACGGGTGGTGGCACTGTAGGTCGGGCTGGAGCCGGGCGCTTGGCTGGAAAGAAAGCAGAGGGTCATGGTGCTGGCTGTGGGTCTCAGGTGGACTGATGGACAAGCTGACCCTTGCCCAGCTCCCATACTGGAGTCTTGAGATGAAGGGTCAAAGCACATGCAGTTTTTTGGGGGTCTTTTCCCACCCTCTTCCGTCACAGGGGGGCATTAGGTTTGAACTGGGGATGCTCCCCCCTCAGAGGACCAGTCACGTCCATCCCCCAGTCCCACCATGGCTTGGGTGGGGTTGGAACTAGATGATCTTTAAGGTCCTTTCCAACCCAAACCATTCCATGATTACAAAACGAGGGGCTGGATCTTGGCCACGCTGCCCATCCTGAAGACCTTCCCCTCCCACGTGGTGGCCCTAGCACCCTGTCTTGCAGGACGTGGTGAGATGAAGGCAAATTGGACAAGGTAGCGTTGGTGGGGTTGTCTGCCCTGTGGGCATCTCCCAGGCATTGTGCCTGCATGGTCTAACCTTTGCGGGTGGAGTCGTTGGCTGGTATCGGAGCTGGTGGCACTGTGGCTTCGGGGGACGGTCTGGCCACCTCTGGGGAAAGCTGCTGGGTGCTCACCTCAGGGTCCCTCGTGCTGGGGGAGAAGGGGACAATCAGGCTCTGGCTGTCCCATGGATGGCAGGAGCCAGCTCCTCTGCGGGGCATGGTGGTGGTCCTGGCCACCTCGTGAGGATACGGCCCATGGGGTGGGGTGGGATGGAGGTGAGGAGCCCCCTGCTCCTGCCAGACTTACACTTCTTCATCCGGGAGAGCCGGGGAGCTGGCTACGGGGGATTTGGGGGATGGCTCTTCTACAGGAGTGTCCTTGCTGAGTCTGACATCCGCAGGCGGCGTAAACATCCCTGAGACGTTGAAATCTACATCTGGGTGGGGAGAAAGGCCAGGAAATGATTGTTGTGCCCGTGCTAGACACAGAACATCCACGGCAGGAAACTGGAGCTGCCCAGGATATTCTTCACCCATCCCTCTGCAGTTCGTGGTTGCAGCGGGACCTGGTGCCTTTCTTCTGTGCCCTTCACCTTGTGTCACCACCCCCTGAGGACAGGAAGGCAGAGTGAAGCCCTACCTCCGGGGAAGAGGGTGTCCGCGTTCTGGATGAGGGCTTCCACGATGCCCACCACCTGAATGGAGGAGACCGAGGCCAAGTCCAGCTGCACGGGGTCTCTGAGAGACAGAAGTGGGGGAGGCATCAGGGAAGGACTTTTGGGAATTAACCCATTTTATGCTCATTCGGCAGGGGTAGGGCCCCCAAAGGGCTTTGTCCCTGCCCTGGAAAGCTGGCATCCCACCCAGCCAGACCTCACCCTGTGCTCTGCTGTGGCCACAGCAGGTTGGGGCCCAGCACGATGGCGATGTTGCTGGGGGTCATTTTATTCACCTCCTGGTGCTCGGCCAGCTTGGCTAGAAACTTGATCAGATACCTGTGGGGTAAAAGGAGAGGGTGAGGGGGCCGTGAGTGTGCATTTGGGAAGTGAATGGCTGCCCCTGGTGGTTGCATGGGGTCAAAGAAGCCACAAAACACCTCAAATTGTTGTAGCTGTCCTGGGGCAGGCAGCTGCAGGTGTCTCGCAGGCTCTGTACACGGCTGTCAACATCCTTTAAGCTGCAAGAGAGAGAAAAGGGAGGGAAGGAGACCTCAGCCAGCTTCATAGGACAAAGATGGACACGGCACGTGAGGGAGAAGGGCTGATGGGGGGCATCGTCCCAACTTCTTGCTGCATCTCCTCCACCACTCCTGCCTGCCCTAAAGTGAGGAGCCAAACAGCTGCTGGGCTTGAGCTTCAGAGCTGTCTGAATTTCTTGTGAGCACCAGACAGGCGGCAGCTGGACCGCACGCTGTGGTTGTGTCTCCCCGTGAGACAAACGAGGCCGAGCATCCCTGCTCTGAGTGCCGGAGGAGGCAAAGCGGGGTAACCGCGGGCTTTTTTAGCCCCATGGGGTTTTTCCCCCTCGCCGACCCACCTGGCCACTTTGACCCACTCGTCGTAGAGCTCGAAGGTCATCAGAGGCTGGGGCAGCTCCCGCAGGTAGGACTTCAGCGCTCCTGCAGGGGAGCAGCAGGGGTGATGGAGGTGAGAGGACGGCAGCGCCTTCCCGACCCCATTCCCCTGCCCCATGTCACCGTCACCCACCGGCCACAGCGTGGGGGTCTGAGTAAAACTCCTCCAGGGCATTGGAGCCGCTGGCCAAGCTGCTCTTCAGCTTCCTCAGCACCGAGGCGCCCGCCGCCAGCCGGAAGAGTCCCTGGGGATGGAGTGAAGGGATGAGGGAGGGCTGTGTTTTTTGGGGAAGGGGGCACGGGGTGACGAGCGCTGCCCACCTCCTCCCTCATGCCGGAGGCCAGCAGCATCATGACGCAGGCCTCGATGGGCAGCGCGATCTCCCGGCCCAAGCTCCTGAGGTGGGTCTCCAGGGGCACGCCGTAGTACCCGGCCACCGGGGTGTCCGCAGCAAAGGAGGGCTCTGGAGGAGAGACGGGGATGCAGGGAGGGAAGGAGCATCCCGGTGGCATCCAGCCTCGGTGGCATCTCGCTCCCAGCTGGGGACGGCTTGGTGGAGGCAGCGTCCTCACCCGGCCTCAAGCTGCCGTGCCGGCCCAAGGTGGGAGGCAGCAGCAGGCACGGGGAGGAAAAAACATCTTTTCCAGCCTCGCTGGCCGTGCTCACAGCCCTCCCCAGGCTGCCTGGAGAGCAAGCAGGTACCTGTCTGTCTGTGGCTCTCCTTCAGCTCCGCCAGAGCCGAGTCCAGAGACCCCAGGGACTGCCGGTGGTACTGGGCTTGGATTTCCAGCAGCTGCCAAAGAGGGGACACACGGCTAGCACTCAGGAACCCCCCGGGCTTTTTTACCCCAGGAGACGTCCACACACTAAGTAGGACTTGCAAAGACGGGACTTACTCTGATGAAGTAGCTGGCGTAGCTGTCCTCTTTGGTGGAGAAGTGGTAGAGGTCAGCCATGTACTCGTCCTGGGAAGGGAGACAGCGAGAAGAGTGACCCTCTGCCTCCTGCCTGGTCTTGGGGCATCTCCCTGTTTCTGCTCCCGGAGCTGCTGGAGAGGAGCAGGTCTCCAGCCCTGGAGCTGCCCCTCGGAGGAGAGCCAGTGACATTCTCACCTTGCACTGCTCCACCTTCCTCTTCACCTCCTCCTCCTCTTCCTTCAGGATCTCCAGTTTGTTGGCAGAAGAAGCCCCCGGGACGGTTCCAGCGCCAGCGCTGTTACTGGAGCCCTTGGCAGCTTGGTTCAGCCTTTGGGGTGGGAGAGGAGACGCAACGCCCAGCTCATCAAAGAGGAAACAGCATAGGGCAAATGTGAAGAAGGGGCATGAGGACGAGGAGGAGGACAGGGAGGCACTCTGGGTGGTTTCTCTAGGCCAGCACTGCTCACTGCCCTCACCCAGAGGATGCCGCTGCTGAACCCAACAAGAGCCGGAGCGGGTGATCAGTGCCAGGACATTTTGCTTCCCTCTGCAATGGCACTGCCCTTCTCTCCGGTGTGATCAGGCCAGCGGCTCAGCCCAGAGCAGGGTGCACCCATGGACAGGGTTGCCTGTGTCGTACGGTGCTGGGGACAAGCTGGTGCCTCTTTGACTTCACCCCGGCCCTGGGAAATTCTCTCCCCACATTAGCAGAGGCCAGACCTCTCCCCCTTACCCCAACCCAGCTGTCCCCCCATGGCCACAGCGTGCCCCGTACCGGCTCTTGATGGCGTTCCAGTCGGAGATCAGCTTCTGGAGGGTCTTCTTGCGCTTCAGGATGATGGGCAGCTCCTCCTGGGAGAGAGGGGCCGGAGTGAGCGGCAGAGGTTTGGGGACGGGACAGCAGAGCAGGGGCTGGCCAGGGCTACCTCGCTGAGCTTGTTGAGGGGCTGCAGGATGTCCCGCTCCACAGCGATCTCAAACTCGGCCAGGATTTTGGCCAGCGAGCTCTGGATGCAGCAGCCCATCTCCAGGGCTTTCCTGCATGGGGGAGAGAGGCGAAACAACCGCAGGCTGGAGACAAGTCAGCCTCTAACCCAATGCCCCCCACCATGCCCCTACCCAGCCCCACTGATGCTGCTGTTTTCCATGCTCTCGGGACGGGGTTTTACAGCTTGGCTTGGCTGTGGGAACCCCAGAGCCAAAACACTGCCCCAGACAGGGTTTTGCCATCTTTCTCCCACCAGCACTTACCCGAGGCTGGATTCCGTGTCCAGTTCCTTGAAGCTCTCAGCCATCGTCATGGACAGAGCCATCAAAGGCAGCTTCTTCTGCACAGAGACAAAGTTTGGGGAAAAGAGATGAGATGGTGTGTGGCAGACATGCACCGGTCCCCTACACCTTCCTCTGGTCCAGCTCCCTGCTGACTTCGGGGCCCGAGGAAGGACCCTTTGGAGGTAGCACTCACTACTCTCTTGTCCATCTCGGAGCCGCAGTGCCCCTGCAGACAAGCCTGGAGCCGCTTGGACACGCTGTGCGCCGCTCGCTTGGCCGGCTCGATCCTCTGCTCGATCTGGGGGCGGAAAGGTGGCACCGGTGAGCCAGCTGAGATCAGCCAGCGCTGTGCCGAAGCCGCCGTGCCGGCCCTGGGGCTGCCGTGGGGCAGGCAGGAGCGTCCCGGCCCCGTGACTTGGAGGTGCCGGCGGGGAGAGTCGCAAGATGGGACGGGGCACATCCCCACGCGTGGCCACAAGCCAACACACGCCCGCCGAGCCGTACCACGCCTCACCTGCAGCAAATCTTCCGTCAGGAGCTCGGTCGCTTCTTGGGCTCTGTGGAGGAAGGGGAAGAAGCCATTAGCAGATGGGGTGGCCTCCTCGGGGAGGCAGGTCCTTGTGCATCTCACCCGCCTCTCTTTGAGCTCCGGGGAGTGGGAGGTGCTGGCTACAGCCTGGACCGTCCTACATGAGGCAGAGTGAGCCCAGGAGAAGGGAGCACCAGGAGCAGAAGGCTCAAAACGCCCCGATGGGACAGGGCCATGGCACCGGTGGGAAGTTTTGGGGGTAAAACTTTCTCCCCCAACTGCTTCTTCCTCGAAGGTGAATCCAAGGCAGCTTCTGCTGGAGCCCTGGGGGTGCCTCTGTGGAGCAGGTAGCGGAGAGCTTTGGTGCCGCCAGAACTGAAGCGAGACTGAACTTTGTGGCCAAAGCGGGGACCTAACCCAACGGCAGCCCTCGGGGTGCCGAAATGAAAGCAGCTCTCTGGTTGGTTTTGCAAGCAAGCGTTCAGAGCGAATCGGGCAAAGGAAGCTGCTGGTTTGCAGCAAATTCAGATCAAAAACCCAGTGCAAAACCCAAGAGCCGCTATGGCTGCAAGACCTCCACGGCTTGTCGCAGAGGGGAACCCTCGCTTGGAGGACCCGTCCCCTCACTATTCCCTGGGAACTGCCTCATCCCCCTGCCCAGCCAGTCCACATTTCTCTTTTCAGCCTTTGCAAGAAGCGACGCGGGACGAGCCCGTGGAGCCGCAGGAAACGGGGGCGGCTGGCTCGAAATCACGTGAGACCGCGGCCCACGGCGGGGAGGCTCTGCAGCGGGGCGAAAAGCTCACCGGGGGACTGCACGAGCTGCTGGAGACCTGCTGCCCATCCGGCCCTACGTGAAACGGAGGCGCTGCCAGCGTGGGGACGGGGCATCTCCCCTCCGGGGAGGGGAGGTGGGAGAGGAGAATCAGCTCCCTGCTGGGAAATGCAAGAAGAGCAACAGGCGAGCGGGCTGCAGGAGCTGCGGCAGCTCTGCTGGGGTGGTTTGAAGGACCCCGAGGATGTGGCTGGTCCCCCACAGCCTCCCCATGCTGGGGAACCCAGGTGGCGGTGTGCGGAGGTGGCTGTAGGAAAGAGGGAGCTGAGGGGGCTGGGAAGGGAGGGCCCAGCCCTGTAATTTCAGTTCTGGGTTTTGCAAGGGAAGAGCTTTGGAAAGCCAAAGAGAAAAATAAGGAAGCAGCGGAGGTGGGACCAGGCTGTAGGAATTCGTGTGAAGCTCTAAGTCCTCCACGGATTCTCCAAGGATCCCCAGTCCTCTCCTTGAAGGACATGCTGGGATGATCAGATGCAGGGCATCGTGCTCAGCACGGAGGGCAGCTCCCAGCTCCTGTCACCCTCCTGGTCACCGCACAGCCCAGGGCATGTGGCTGGAGAATCCCTGCCCACGGCCCTCACGTCCTGGGGAAGCCAACCCCATGCCCAGGTGGGTGCAGGAGAGGCAGTGGGGCCTGGGGAGCCCATCCGTGGTGAGCAGCCCCAAGCAGCTGTCCCACCGCCCCTTGGCTTACACCGAAGATGCTCTAAGCCCAAGCTCACCCCGCACTTTTTCCCTCTTCTTTGCCCACCGGGGAGCCCAGTCCGGCCTGGGGCTCACCCTCCAGGACCTGCGTCCTGCCCCCTCCCAGCCCACCGGCACGGGGAGCGGAGAAGTCCTTACCGGCTGGTGGCGTTGGGATGGGACAGCTGCTGCCGCATCCGATTGAACTGCCTCTTCATCATCTTGAGGGACGGGACGAGGCCGGGAGAGCCCTTCCACTCGGCTGTGCCTGCTCAGCACCCCTCGGTCACGCTTGGCATGGGACGCCCGCAGCCCCTCGGCTCCCCGGGGCCACCGCGCCTCGTGCTGTTGCCCAAGCACCTCTCTCCCTCCTTGCTCCTTCCTCCTTCCCTCGTTCCCCCTTTTGCTGTTTGCCGGCTTGTCCCCTCCCTCGTCCCTCCCTGGGGATGCCCTGCCTGCTTTCTCTTCCCCTCCCTTGGGCTCCTTCTCTCTCTCCCTCTCTTTTGCTGAGCTTCCTTCCTCCTCCTCCGGCCGCCCCTCGCTGCGGATCAGGTAAGAGCAGTTCGGAGCTCCTGCTCCGCTCTGTGTTCCTGTCACCACCCCACAAGTATAAATAACTTAAGCCCAGCCTTAAAGGGGAAATATTGTTACAGCAAACACGTAACAAGGCAGGACAAGCATAAGCTGCTGCAGAGCCCGAGCGAAGGGCCCACGCTCTTTCCTGCTTTCTGTCTCGGCTGGCGCCTTTTCCCCACACCCTACCTGGTCACCCAAATTTTGGGCACCTCTCCACAGACAGCAAAGCCTCCCCTGTGCCCCTCACCGTGCTTTCCCTCCCTCCTGAGCCACCGCAGAGCTGCGGCGAAGGGCTGGTGCCTTCTGCCCTGCAGAGGCCCCCTTCCTCCTCGCACAGTCGCACGGGGACCACAACCTCCCCGTTCCCATGCTCGGGTGTTGCAGAGCTGCACCGGGGCCCTGCTCCTGCCAGGGCGCAACTTCTTCTCTAAAACCACCCCACCCAGCGCTTTTGCTCCTGCTCGGCGAGATGCAAACGTCGCTTATCTGCAGCTACCTGCAGCTGGGACTTTCCTCCCCCTGCGCTGAGGTGGAGCGGAGCCTGCTGCTGGCCGAGCTGGCGAAGGGAACTAGCAGCCGAGCCCAGACGGGAAGCGGTCAGCTCGTGGGCAGGGGCAGCCAGCAGCAAGGGGGAAAAGAGGCTGAAAGGGCCCCCCCACCTGTGCCCTGAAGCCTCGGTAGCTGCCGGGCTCTGTTCCTCCTTGCTGGAGGGCGAGCTGGCGGCAGGCAGCTGCTGGCACCTCTATTTTCAGGGTGGGGAGAGCAGGGAAGGGTTGGCGAACCCTGCCTGAACACCAGGCTGGATCTAAACCTGCAGCCAAGCAGCCAGCCGTACCTGATCCCCCTGCCACGAGCCCTAGGGGGGGGGCTCCTGCCTCGCATCACGCTCACCGACAGCAGGCGAGGGCTTGGAGGACTCAGAGCAAATACGCAGAAAAGCCCCCCGAGCCCCCCCGGGCCGGTGGGCCAAGCTGCGGCCTCTTTCCTCCCAACATCGGGCAGGCGGCTGCCGCTTCCCAGAGCAAATCCCCCTCCAGCGACCCCCTGCCCTGCAAGAAAACTGCCCCGCGGGGCCGTTTCCGACCGGGGAAGGAGGAGGAAGTGCTGCTGCGGGCGGCCACGAAGCCACCAGCCCACAAAAACAGGCGAGCAGGGCGCAGGGGGCTGGGGGCACGGCCCCTGCCCACCGCCTGCTCCCCGAGAGAAGGAAGCAGCGCCCAGCTCGCGGCGTGGAAGTGACTTGATCTCGAACAGGAATTGAGAGCAGCTCGGGGACTTCCAGCATTCCCCTTGCCCCCTTCATAGGGCAGGGGAAGCGTCGCAGCGAGGGCTTGGGCAAGCAGGGGCAGGATGCGAGGTGGAAACTACCCCTGGCAGGGTGGAAACAGCTCCTCGGAGCCGTCAGGGCGGAGTTGAAACCCCACTCCTTGGGTGAAGAGGCGCAGACTCAGGAAAGAACTCTTTATTTCCCATAAATACAGCAGATTCTTCGCGCCGGGCGTTTTTAATTTTTTTTTTTCCGTCTGTTTTCTTCCATTTACAGAATTTGCACTGAAAATATATACAAGTCTGTTCTCGAACCAAACAAGATCTGCAAAGAAAAAAAAAAAACCCATACAAAACCCTGAAGAGACCAGAAAGGGAAGTAAGACACAGCAGAACCCCAGCACAAAGACCTCGCTTCCCCCTCTCCTCTGCCACTCGCTGCCCCCAGCTCCCAGCCCTCAAGCAGAGCACAAAGCCTCCCAACTCCTCTCCACCTTGTGCGTGTTTCCTTCTACCTCCAGCAAGCTGAGCAGGACCACAGCTTGCCCCCAAGATCCAGCCTGGTTAAAAACAGCCTAGGGAAGGGAAGCAGCTCCTACGTGAGGATGGGGATTGCCAGGGCCGTGCCACCCCCCCGTCTCCTCCCCGCCTGCAGATCCCTGCTCTCGTGTCACAGTGATGGGGCGGCCGGGCGAGCCCCCTCCCCGCTGCGGGGAGAGAAAACCGGGGGGTAAAGGTGCACAGGGCACAGCAGCACCCCGTTTTCTCCCCCAACCCCCAGCGCGGCGCTGGGCTCCCAGTGCAGAGCTTACTGGTGCCCCCTGGTGATGCGCTGGGCTCCGGCCTGCCCCCAGCCTGTCATTTCCCCTGCTGCAAGGGGAAATCGGAGCTGGAAGAAAATCATCCCACCTCTCGTCCGTCTCTTCCAGCCCAGCCAGGGGAGCGCAGAGAAGTTGTGGCTTCCCCTCCCTGCCCAGCAGAAGGCTGGGGGGAGGCTCGGCCCCCCACAGAAGGCCCCCTTTGAACATGCCCCTGGCAGGGCTGGCACGCAGGACGAAGAGGCGTGATGGTGCAGCCGCAGTCCCAACTGCCTGCTGCGGCACATGGAGCACAGAGGAAGGCTGCACGCCTCCTCCCTGCAGGGTTTCAGCGCCCAGAAGCCGAGGACTCAGAGGTGAAGGGGATGGGGAGGCACGAGGCAAGCCCTTCCCACTGCCCACCTCCCACCGACAGCTCTGCCTGCCCCTGGAAGGAGGGCGGGAGTGGAAAACCTCCCCCTGGCCCCCCAAAACAAGGGTGGGTGCCGACGCTGTGGTGCTGGAAAGACACCCAAGTCCCCCTTCAGCCTTGTTCTGCACCAGCTCCAGGGTGATCCCACCAGAAAGGGGGGGGTCCAGCTCCCAGGAGAGGGCAAGGGGGAAGCCCCGTGAACTCAGCATGTGCTAACGCAAGGGAGCAGTGCAGAGCACGAAGCAGCTGAAGGGCTGGGAAGGGCGGGGGGAGGACAGACGCAGGAAAGGATCTTCCTTCGCTACACCTTGCCCCAGGCTGAGGCTCTTAAAGCTCCCCCCTCCGCACTCCCTGCTGCACCTAGAGGGGAAAAGCAAGGTTAGAAGAGAAGCTGGACAAACTGGAGAGGGAGAAATGCCTTCGGAAGAGCAGGGAAGGCAACCGTTCACCCGCAAGAAGCTCGACTGCGCTCCTGGTCCTGCGGGACGAACATCTCCTGGTGTCTCTGCTCTCACCCTGGAGGCAGGCTCCCTCTGGCCCCTGCCCGGCCGTCTGGAGCAGAGCGTGAGCAGCAGCCCCCCACCCACCCTCCCCGTCTCCTCAGGCTGCCCCAGCCCCCCGGGGCTGTTTTCCCAAGGACTCTGCAATGTAGTGCCTGCAACGTGCGGCCCTAGAGGTTTCCCCAGGACTCCGGAGGGGGGAACTGGTCCACATCCCCCATTTCATTGTAGGTTTGCTCTCCCATGGTGAAGGTCAGCTTGTATCGTAGCCTCACTTTCTCCTGGAGATGGGGGCAGAAAGGGTAAGCAGTCAGAAGAGGGGAAGAAGGGGTTTTGTCTAGGCAACGAGATCAGCCTGCTCATGCCCCAGGGGCGGCGTTGTTACCTTCTGTGGGTTAGCGAGCAGCAGGACTTGTGTGATGGCACTGGGATGGACAATGGGGTTGAAGGCCGGCAGCTCCATGCCCGAGGGAGGCTGTAGCTTCACCTTCATCACCTGGGGAGAGAGGAGAGCATCCCACGATCCTGAGAGGGACGTGGCAGCCTGTCTAGCCAAAGAGCCTCCCTGCTAATCTGAAGGCAACACGGTTTGTTCTCAGCCCACGGAGCCCTTCTTTCCACCCACCCTGCCCTTCCTGCGAAGGGAGAATCCCACGGGAAGAGTCTGGGGACCCGAGCCCCGGAACCTGCCTTACCTTGGGGACAGCAGACTGAAAGACAATGTTTCGGATGGGCTGCGGGGCCGTGCTAAGCATAGAAATCACCACCACCAGCACGTCAGGCCTCTCGGGCAGGGCGTCCTTCGCGAAGTGGAAGAGGACACGAAAACCATGCTGGTCGTACACCGTCACAGGGAGGATGCTGCCTGCGGGAGCGGCAGGGACAGGCAGCAGTCAGCCAGGAGGGAATCGGCCTGCAGCAACCCTCCCCACCAGCCACACCGCACACGAGCAGATACAACTCCTCTTCAGCCCCCCAGAAGCCCAACAGGCAAGCTTCCCTTCCATGCGTGCGCCCCCTTCACACCCTGTCCAGTTGTCTCTTCCCTGATCTGCCTGGTTCCCTTCCAAACGGCCCACTTCCCCCCCCCCTTGACAGGCTCGCCCCGCTCCTTCACCCCGGCTCACTGGGTTTGATCGACTCCAGAGGCACAGTGATGTTGGCCAGCGAGATCTCCTGGGGCAGCGTGGCGGCAGGAGGCCGTGCTGGGCCAGGAGCGCTTCCCGGCGGCGTGGTAGCAGCTTTTGGAAGCGCAGCAGGGGCAGGCACCTCCGAGGTCAGGGGCAGCGGGGGGTTAGGAGAAGCGCTCTGCAGCACGGGCAGAGCGCTGGGGTTGGGGGCTGCGGTGCCGGAGCTGCTCCGGTTCTGGAGATCCCTCAGGGTGAGCCGGGGGGGTGGCTGCTTCTCCCTGTGGGGCGAAAGAGACGGAGAGAGGAGCGAAGAGGGCACTGAAACGTCTGTGTCCAGAAGCCCAGGGTGGGGAGAGCTGCGAGACCGCCCTGACCCTGCTTACCATCGCACTTGTTGGGACTCCGGAGGCAAAGACTGTTGCAGCAGGGTCTTGCCCAGGAGGTCCAAGTCATCCAGGCCACTCGTGCAAGCCGAAGGTTTGGGGGAGGACGTGCCAGCATCTGCTTTGACTGGCGGTGCTGCCACAGCGGGGGCGATGTTGAGCTCGCTGCTATCTGATGACTGTGGGAAGAGCGCACAGGAGAGCCCCCCAAGCCCGGGCAGGGTTGTACGTCAGCATCGACCACGAGATCTAGGACGTTTCCTGACCTACTCCATCTCTTTCTCCACCACCCTCCCCACCTGCTTCCACGGCTCCCAGCACGTTACCTGGAAGCTGTTCCAGCCACTGCTGTCACCGGCCTGGGCAGGATGCGGTGCTGGATCGTTCAGGCCTGCCAGAGAGGAAAAAAAAGTCATGGAGCCAAGCTACCAAGTGGGTGAGGGCACTAAACGGGGCCTGAAATAAGGCACCTGCAACTGAGGTCCCTCCGGTCAGGCAAGACACAGAAGCAGTAGGGCAGAGCCACCAATACAGCCTCCACCTTGGCCTCCATCCGTGTTCGGGAAGGAGCAGGGAGGATGGTGGTGGTTTCTGTGCCCTGAGATCCCACTGCAAATGGCAGAGAAGTGGCTACCGCTGGGCTGACACACCCCACCTTCACCTGCACCTGGGAGACCACACTGTCTACTTCAAGCTGTTGTAGTCAAAGCACCTACCCTAGGAAACAACCATTTTGTTGGGGAAAAAAAGGACTCTAGAGCCTTCTAGGATGGGTACCTCACAAGACTCCCATGTGAACAGTTCTGGAAGTCCCCATGTGTCTACTGTCAACTTGTGACATCAGCTGCGAAGAGGAAACACGAGGAGCTGGGGGCGACCCACCCTCGTGGTGCCATCTGCTGATGGCCATTGCGTCACTCTGGATTTACCTGCCAGGTCAGTTTACCCGGAGCAAATCAGAGGGTACATCCCTGTGGGTTCTCTCTGGCTTGGCAGGAAAACAGGACGGGACTTAAGTTCAGAATCACAGCAGGGTCTTTCCTGCCACCTCCCTCACACTGAGGGACACCTCTTGGTCTTTCACAATTCACGCTTCTGCCACAAGAAGCACCATCCGCTCAGACTCTCCAGGGTCAAGGACATAAAAGAGAGCTTTTGCTCCGGCCTCCTCACCTAAAGACATGAGTTCATCATCCAACAGTGAGACAGAGCCAGCCTGGTCAGGCACAGGGACTGCCGAGCCACCTGAGAGGGTGGGCATGGCTGGGTAGGAAGGGCCTGTTGCTGGGAGGTCCAGTCCTGACAGATCCAGAAGTGCTGAGGTGCTGCCTGAAGAGAAAAGAAAAACAAGGTGAGAGGCAAAACCCTTATCTCAATCCTCAGATTGTGCTGAGAGCCAGTTCCCATCCTTCCTCACACTTCGGAGAGGGAAGTTCCCACCTGCTCTCCCTTCCAACTCCCTCTCTTCACGCATCAGTCATCTCTACAAGCTATTTCTTCATCCCAGTCCAACTCTGAACTCCTGCAGGTTTCACCTGTCCACTTCTTTCAATCTTCTTGTACACCAGAGGAAACCAGCAACAGGGTCTTTGTGCTTGACCTTCCTATCCCCCGTTCCCCAAGTCTGCTCACCTCGAAGGGGACCAGCCATCATCTCCCCGTTGATCTCTTCTCCCCGCACAAGCTGCTTGTAGAGATTGATCACCTGTGTCAGGTTGTCGTTGGCTTGCAGGATCTCCGCTGAAACGGGACAGATAGGAAAAAAGTTTTAAAATAGTAAAGGAGCGGTAAGAAAGACAGAAAGAAATAGTAACATAGTAAAGAGGGGGTAACTTTTATACCCCACTCAGCCTACGCCTTCAAAGCAATTCCCCTGGACATGACAGCATAGAGCATTTTTGCCACTGTTGCTTCAAACCTTCTTGAAATATGTTGATACCTCACAAAGAGGAGTACAATCCTCATTCCTACAACAGTGGAAGAAACCTGTAACACTGCTGATTGGTGCCATCTGCCCCCGCGCCAAGCCATCTGCTAACTAACCTACAGCCAAGCCACCCCGACGTAGCAGCTGCTGAGAGATACCACATCACAGGTAGCCCAGGCACAAGACTCCTGAGAAAAGAAGGAGACAAAGTGAGAAAGCCAAAGCGAGACGCTTACCCAAAGCTTCGTCATTGTCTTCTGTGTCACTGGCGAGCCGGAAAAGCATGGGCCTCATGCGCTCGCAGCGCTGATACAGCTCCTGGGGGAGAGGAAAAAGGGGCACTGAGGTGAGCCGTGGGATGCTCGGCTGTGGTGCAAAACAGGCAGGAGGAACTCGGGAGGATAACGGTCGCTCATCCCTGCTAAGCCCAAGCCTCTCCTCACCTTCATTAGGTCCTCGTTGCTCTCCGTCGTCTCCCCCTTGCTGTAGTTTGTCACCATCTCTGTCAGCAGCTTCACGTTGTTGTTCACCTCCTCGATGGCATTCACCCTCTTGGAGATCTTCTCCATGCGCTTCTGGTCCTGGGGGGGAAGCAGGTCCTTGCTTGTCAGCGCATCAACTCCCGGGACTCGATCACAGCAACGCTGCCCCAAAAACAGTCTCCACTCCCGTGGAAAACCCCAGACCGTCTCTGCAGCGGCACTTGCCAGACAGGGCTGGAAATGCCACAGACCTTGTGCTGCAGCAGGGTTTGTGCCACAGAAACCACTCGGAGTCACTCCTCCAAGTAAAGGACGGCAGAAGTCACACAAGGACTCTTTGGCACTGCTGCTGCAGAACTTTTTGCAGCTGCTCTGTACGTTTGCCTAAGGACAGAGACCCTCTGCTCCCGTGGCACCCAGCTATCACCACAGAGGCCGTGACTCCCTGCCCTCCTCCTCCCCAGCCGCACCTCCTGAACCATCTCCTTGATGAGCTTGTTGGCAGCCCGGAGGTCCTCGGGATGGGAACTTTTCAGGAGGCGAGCCAGTATCTGCAAGAGAGAAGCACCTCTGAGCCCAAGCCGAGGGGCTGGCAGCCGGAATCACTCCTGCAGCGCTGCAGCTGGTGGAGACACCCAGCCCCAATCCCAGGTCTGGCAGAGGCAGCAGACAGCACGCAGGTGCTAGTGTCAGAAGTAGTCTTGATTAAAGTGTTCAACAACTGCCTTCTGTAGCTGGACCTTGAATTCAGCTCATGTCTTTTAGTTACAAGGCCTTATATTTCTTCACTTTAATCTCCACGCTAAAGCATAACCCTTCCAAAATTGTCTAATTTTCTTAAGTACATTTCCTAGGTTAATACAAGTTCCCAGAGATGAAGTCACTGACCCGAGATCCTTTTGTCATACATCTTATGACAATTTACTATACCAGCATATTTTTGCAAAACTATTGACCCTGTGCTTTCAAATGTTGGAGACTGCTGCTTTAAATGTGCAGTCGTAGAGGACCTTCAATTTTTGGCATCCCAAAACATGATTCAACTAAAACAAGTTTTGTGAAATTTTTTTTTTTTTTTTTAAAAAAAAACTAAACCTATAAATGCATTTTGACATGATTAATATTCAGTGCAAAAATTAAGTTGGGATAATGGAACTGCTTTTAAAATGTCTGAACCTGTAAATCCTAAGTGGAATAATTTTCAGAATCAGGTAAATTTTTTTATATGCTTATTCTTAACACGCACGTATATTCACTCGATGATGGAATATACTTCAGCATTCTTACAGAAAATTCATTACAACCTTTTTTGGGTGCATCATTGTTCTTCATGAGCTGTGAAATTTCTATTTCATCCTTCTGATATAAACATTAATACCAAACTTCCTTGGAATTATCTGTGCTGGGTGTACTTTGTTTTCCCTTAAGTGGTAACTTTTGCATATTGTTTCATAGCAGGGCATGGTTCATGACAGTGATGCCAGAACTTTTTTGCTGTTGGATAACTGAGCATTGATTAAATCTGGATCAATTTCACATGTTATTTGTCTATTTAGTTTAAATGCATGATATGCTGTAAATTTTTATGCTAGTTTCAAAAACACGGTCAGTGTCTGTACTGAGACAGCAAAAAACGTACCACAACTGAGTTAAGTCAAAACTATTTGAACAAAGTTGAATTGTCAGACCGAATTTATATACCGTAACGCATCAGAGCTTGGTTTGCAGTCAAAACCATCATTTTTGAGTCATAAAGACAGATTTGACTTTTGACCTTTGAAAACCCAGCTACAATAGCTCGAGGGCCAGCAGAGACCAGGGAGAGAAGTGTAACTGGTCCTCCTTTCTCCTTCGTGGTTCCGGCTGTGTAACTGATGTCTTTCCCTGAAGAGCCCCTGCATTCAAAGCCTGCCTCTGCCTGCCTGCCGAGCACAATGGAGAGCCTGGAGCACAGCGACGCCAGCGCCGGGACAGGCAGAAAGCCTGGTTTAACACAGGGAATCGCCACAGGATTGTAACGGGCTCTTACTCAGACCTCCTCACATGCCCCTTCTGCAGCTGTAATTGGTAAAGAGGGAGACCAACCTTTTTCTCTCACGCTCTGTGGTCAGTGAACAGCCCTGCAGGACACACACAAGTCCCCATTTGTGACACACGGAGACAGAATATATCCCCTGCAGCAAGCTGACGACCCACCTCTGCTGATGAACTAGACCCAGACCCTTGACTCTTACTGGGTCTCCAGCCCCGGGGTCCAGGAGACCCAGCAGCAGTGAGGACGACGCTCTCTGTCCCTCTCCTCGCACAGACCCCTTACCTTTGATTTCTCTTCGTCGTCAAAGATGATGTTCTTGGGACGAGGAGGAGGTGGCGGAAAAGGAGCATCGTCAGGCAGTTTGGGGTCACATTTCACAATACCTGCAGCAGAGACCAACGGAGATGTCGGGAGGCCTCACCCTCTGGAGACACACTGCCACCTAGGGCGATTCTTCCCTAACAGCCCATCATTCCCAGCTGGAACGGAGGGGTTTTGGGTCTGCTCCTGCCAGCTCCGATCCTGAACTGTGGTTTTTATGCCAGAACTGCTGCCCCAACACCCCCAACAATATCCTATCTTTGACAAATCCAGCACTCATGCCACCAAAGCGCTCATATCCCTTCAGCACCAACCCATTCCAGCATGCCATCTCCTGTGGGGCGATAACCCCTCCAACCCATCTAGCACCTCAGACCACCAGCAATCCCCCTCTGCCCAGCCAGGAGCCCCACAGGGCTCCCATTCCTTTGCCGATTCCTGCTGCAGAGCCAGACAGACCGATGGTCGTGCTGAGTCTGGGGACAGATACAGCCTGTTTGGGATTCTGCCTGGACAAACAGGGAGAAAAGAGCAAGACTTCCATCCCCCTTCCAGACCCCTGCCTCTCACCTTGTTTCTTCAGCATCTGGTAGGCCTCCAAGATCTTCACCTCGTGAGGCAGCCCCAGTGTCCAGCTGTACATCAGCTCCAGGATCTTGGACTTCACTTTTTCTGGTGTCCGGCTGCCGAGATACTAGAGGAAGACAGAAGCAGCAGCTTGAAGCTGATCCGAGCTGTTACAAGCCTGGCCTGTTCCCCTCCTCCCCTCCCCCAGGAGAAGTGAGACAGTTCCCAACGGCGCAAGGACAAAGAGGAAGCAGGCAGGAACGCTCACGAGGCCCTTGCAACACGTCCTCTTGGTTTCCACCACTGGAGGTGGGAGAAATGCTGCAGCAGCAGCCCCTCGGCAACACCCAGGGGCTGGTGGGAACGCTCAGGCAGGTGTTTGTCACCTTGTGAGGGAAAGCGTGCTACCAGGCGGTGGCATGCTCACTGTTTTTACCACCGTGGGCACAGTGAACGTGCCTCCAAAGGCCGTTGGCTTAGTACAGACGACATCCTCCAGAGCAGGCTAGCAAGAAGGCCGTGGGATCTATCCGTTACTGTCCCTGGCCGTTCACCGTCACAGATCACAAGCTGTGACTGACAGCCTCAGGTTTTCCCCAGTTATATTTAGTCTGCGTTCCCTTAACTCCGTGCTTGCTGGCGACGTGAGCTGCCTGCCCTGGCTGAAGGAGGGAACAGGCCCGGCTGGTGCAGCAGCAGCAGAGGAGCAGGTAAGGAGCTGGTGCTTCAGACAGACTCGCCAGAGCACCGCTGACCAGGCCTGGGCTTGCCCTCAGAGCGTCTCAACCAGGCTGGGACACCCTGGAGAGATGGGGTCACAGTGTCAGAGCCGAGGGAGGCTCCTGAGCACAGACAAAGCCCGGCAGAAACGCAGTGAAAGCATGCTCCAGGCTCACAGACAAGCTCAGAAGCCTCACAAGCGCTGGTTGCGACAGCTCTGGCTGGCCCCCAGCCTCCTGTAATAAGAATCAGCCAGGAGCAGGTGAAAGCTCACCGGGAACATGGACTAAATATCTCCCAGCATCACCCTGTTTCCCCCACATCCCAGTGGATGTCTGGCCCACCACTTCTTCCCAAAGCCCTCCTTCCCACCGGCCCGGGGTTCCCTCCGGCAGGATCCTGCGGGACCCACCTTGGGTGACACCACCTTGATGAGCTCGTTGAGGAAGCGGAACTTGCCCACCTCATCGTGGAAGCGCTTGCCGCAGCTCTTCATGCAGGACTCCAGCACCTGGGGAGAGGGCCGGGTCAGCTGGCTCGGGATTCGGCTGCCCCTCACCAGGCATGGGGCCTGGGGCTCTCCTTACAGCGCCTCGCGAGGACACCTGCCTTCCCTCCATCATATCACCCTCCCAAAGGGGGGGGAGAAGGATTTTGAATTTGGGGTCAAGTCTTTGCAAAGGTGGCTCACTGGACCATGGAACTGGACATCCGTAGTGCACCGGAGCCATTCGGAGGTGGAGTGAGAGCTCACAGACACTGGTTCACAGCTCCTCCACTCCTGCATTGCCACCTTCAGCCCCTCTCCCACCCCAGGGCTCTCCGAACACAGCTTCCCAGACACCCGAAGCTTCCCTCGCTCCTCAGGCACAACCGGAGGAACCCCACGCCCCAGCCCTCTTCCAGCCCCGCCGCCCCTTACCGTGAGGGCCTGGATGGCTTCCCATTCCTGCGGGGACTGGATC
Organism: Anser cygnoides; assembly: GCF_040182565.1. Taxonomy (NCBI): domain Eukaryota; kingdom Metazoa; phylum Chordata; class Aves; order Anseriformes; family Anatidae; genus Anser; species Anser cygnoides. Next base: position 55,968,114 of record NC_089873.1, read on the forward strand.
TTGTGCGCCAGCAGCCGGGTGGCGAGCGGAGGGCTGGACGGCGCCGAGAGGGAACGAGAAACCCCGCTGGTTATCGCCGATAAACCCGCCCGCGGGCTTCTCTTTGAAAACCCACCCGGGTCACAGGACTGAGGCGCGGATAAAACCCCAGACCACCGCGAAACCCCGCCGGACCCCCGATAAAACCCCAGGCCGCCCCCCAAACCCCGCCGCACCCCCGTTATTAGCGAGCCGGCTCCCCGCCGGGTGCCTCGGGGCCGCACCACCGAGGAGGCCGGCAGGGAACCCGTTGCCCACCCCCCCCCGGGGGCCTCACTCACCCCTCCAGCTCCTTGTTGAGCTGCTCGCAGAAGGCGCCGATGCCGTCCCAGTCCAGGTCCCGGTTCAGCGGGCTGGTGGCCTTGTCTGCGGGCGGCACAAGGGCGGCCTCAGCCCCCGGACGGGCCGAGCAGAGCCCCCCCAGCCCCGTCCCCGCCCCCGGTACTCACTGATGCGAGCCTCCAGCGTCTCGGGCTCCATGCCGGGACCCGCCCCCCCCCCGGCCGCCCCCGGCTCCGGCCCCAGCCCCGCCGCCGCCGCCTCAGCGGGGCCCCGCCGCGCCGCCCGCCCGCCGCCGCCGGGCCATAGAGAGGGCGGGGAAGCAGGCTAGAGCGCCGCCCGCCCCGCCGCCGGAAGTGGCGGCGCGCGGAGCCCGCCCCCTGCCGGCCGCTGCCGAGCTCGCAGGGAGGGAGGCGCCCGAGACCTCCGGGAGGGCATAGAGAGGAGGGGAAAGGGGAGGCTAGAGCGCCGGATAATGAAGACAGCCGGCGCGGCGCTTCCCGGAAGAGGGGTGGTGCTGGCAAGCGAAGCCGCTTCCGGTGCGGCGACCAAAGCGCTTCCGCCCCGCCGCGGAGCCGCGTGTCCTTTAAAAGGACACCGGCCCGCCCGCTGCGGCGCATGCGCGGTGCGCGCCGGCCGGCCTGAGGGGGGCGCTGCGCGCGTAATGGCGGCGGCGCCCCTGAGGGGAGGGGAGTGTGGGGGTAATAAACAGTAACGGGAGCGCTCCTGGCCGCAGCCACCTTTAATTTATTGTCGTTTTTGTGACAGGGTCCGGCCTTCTGCCCGGCTGAGGGGCTGCGGGGGCGGCTGGGCTGGGTTGGGTTGGGTTGGGTTGGGTTGGTTGGTGGGTGGTGGAATCCTGGAAGTAAACTGAGAGAAATAAACCGAGGGGAATAAACCGAGGGAAATAAACTGAGGGAAATAAACCCATGGAAATAAACTGAAGGCCTCCAGGAATGTAAACTGTGCTGCCTCCCCCTCTCCGTGTGGCTCTGGCAATCGGGGCTGTCGCGAACCCTGCCACTTAATAAGCAGCGCTCGTTTCCTCCGTGCTCCAGCGGTCTCGCGAGGAACAATGCGTGTTCGCCTTTTATTTTCCTTTTTAAATAATGCTGGTGAACGGTGCCAACTCGGTGACCTTTGGGGAGCGCAGGCCTCCAGCTGCTCGAAGAGCCAGGGGTGCTGATGGCCTCCCCAGCGGGAGCGCCTTGCAGCATTAACCCCGCAGATGGCAGGCGAGGGAAGTGCCCCGGTGTCACGCTCCTAATGGCTTTTCCATACGGATAGCCATTGTTTCTGCGGGGATTTTTTGGCCATTAAAAAGCGCTTTTTTGGTGCCTGAATGTAGGTGTGTTTTTTTTTTAACTCGCTACCTTGCATCACAAAGCTTTTTTAAGGGCCTTTCGTAGACAATTGCCACATCCTTTCCTCTGCTGTGTTCAGGCACGTTTTTACGCGAGTTATTTTAGTCCTGTGAGTCAGTCCTGCCTGTCACTACTACCTCTTCAGCTTTTCTGAGAATCTTTAAATCATCTTTAGGAGACCGGGGCCTAGGTACTGCTATTCTGGGCCGTGTGCGACCTGTGCAGGAGGCGTGCGTCTCCCTGACCCAGAAAGACAGAGTATTTCTGACCAGCGGTTTTTCAGCCGGGTGTCGCACAGCCCCCTTTAGCTCAATTTTCAGTCTGCCTTAGTCTTGAGGCGTTTTATTTTCTTCTCTTCGGCAACACCCAGTCGTTATCAAGAAGGCTGCACCTCGTTTCGGCTGGCTGAAAACAATGGGAAATGAACTCAAGCATAACGCTGATGTTAGCAGCGGCGGCTTTTCAAACCTTTCTTTTCTTTCGCATGGGCTTAGCTGGCTCTTTGCCTCTTGGTTGCATCTGCTTTCTGTGTAACGAGGACCTTAAGAGCAGCAAAAATAAGAGGTTTCTTAATTTTGCTCCCTGCAACAGGGCTAGATGACGTCTGAGAAAAACCTTTCTCACGTACCTCAATTTATTTCTACTGACAGCTGGAATCCCAAACTAGATCTGAAGCCTTAATGGAGCGAGACGCTCCGTACTGTAATTAACAGTGATCCAGAAGGAAAATACTGGAACTATAATTAGCTTGCAGCCAGTTGCAGAGGAAGGTGATTACGCACAAGCCGGAGGCCCGGGTAGTTTTGCATGCCAGAGAAACAACAGCTTTTGCTGGGAGAGGGCTGTGCCATGCCAGGCTTGGCAGGCCCGGCTCCCTGCTGTCCCACAGAGGGCAGCAGCAGGCAGGAGACCGGCTGCCTGCTCAGTCTGGGCTGGGAAAATGCTGCTGCTGCCTTTCGAGCCGCAGCTGTGGGTGAATCATGCCCCAAACCAAGTCGGGAAAGGTGGGAGGGCTGCAGGAGTGGTGTCTGGGTCTGCTGGGTGAGGGGTTTTCCAGGCAGGTGGGACTCCCCACCTGGCTGTCTTCTGCCAGCCAGAAATGCTCCGTCACCCTCACTCTGTGCCCACGTTTGTTTGGTTTCCCTGCAGTGTGTGTCTGGGGGAAACCGTGCGATCTTTTCAGGTGTGCTCATGTGCAATAGCGGGAGGTATTGTGTGCTTCTTGTTGTCCCCGGCCTGGGAAGTCAGGTTCCCTTTCCTCTGTCATATTTCTCTTTCCGTGGCAAGGCTTTCTACCAGAGTCCTTTCACTTTCCTGCCTCTGTATTGTGGTCTTTTGTTCCCTTTTCTCATTTTCCTTCCCACGGCTGACTGCAGCAGGCAGTTCCTGTGCTTTTGGCTCAGTTACCTTTGCTGCTTTCCCTTGGAAGGAGGCTGGCAGCTCCTTTCCTGACATCACCTCGGACCATGCACCTCTTACACAATCCTCTGGCTTTGCAGCCCTGCTATTCCCTGACCTTGGCTAATCTCCTTCCTTTTGCAATACTTCTAAGCACCTTTCCCAGTGGAGTGTTGCAATTAGAGAGGCAAGTATAGAGTTGCAGGCTCCTCCAGAGGGAGAGCAGGTTTGCGCGCCTTTAATCTGACAGGAAATTTCTTCTTCCCTTTCATATGCAGCACTTTCTTGTGGCATGCAGTTACCCACCAGGATTGCTCCCTTCCATTTCTTTCAGCATTTCCCTTTTTTGCTGCAGGAAGGCCTGTCCCCAGTGATCAAAGACATCCAACTGCAACTGCAAGAGCAGAATGAGGAAATAGGATGCTCTGTAAGGGATCAGAAAACCTGCTTGCAAGGTCTCTGCCATTAAGCATGTCTTGGAGCGAGACCGAAGGAAATGCACATCTACGTTCACTACCTCGGTTTCCCCTGTTGTTTGTGTGGGGAAATTCCTCTGGGGAATTGACTTGACCTCTGTATGCTGAATGTCCTTTCCATGTTGGTTCTGTCATTACAGGTGGAGCAACTGGTTCAGCGAGACATGCGAGCGAGAGAAGCAAATACCAGAGCTTGCTTCCTTACAGACCGGGCACCCAGGGGGTGTCTCGGTCCCTTGGCTGAGTCAGCGGCATTTCCCTGTCAAAAAGGGAAAACGTTTTTCGTGTAAAAAGTGGCAGAGCCTAGTGGCCCCCTGAGAAGGCTCAGTGGGGCTTGTTGTTGCAGATAACGTCTTCACAGGAGAGTTTGGGACAGCCAGAGGATGCTCTGAGAGCTATATCAGCAGCAGGCAAAGATGAAAGAAAACTGACAGGATGGAAAACCTAGCTGTGGCTGGGGGCTGATGGGTTATGCATCTGGGTAAGCCAAAAGCGGCCCAGAGAGAGGGAGATCTGCCAGGTTACAGCGAGCTGCTTGAATTTATGGGGCTAAAGTGAGCATCGAAGGCCCCAAGCCCGCAAGGGGGAGCCTGGCTGAAGTCATCAGCTACGCTGTTGGTGAGATCAGCTCCTGACTGGAGCAGATATACCACCGATAAAGTGCACTTGGGATTCAAGTGTTGAGAGAGGCACTTGAGGAGGTGAACAGATTCACCTGTTCTTGCTCTAGCCCTGACTTGCTGAGTTATCTCTAGTGGATTGAAGGGGTGTAGTTGGAAAGCACAAGTACTGGAAAAAAAAAAAAAGTATGGTTTAAGAGCCTGGTTCGGCTCTGAAGAACAGCAGGAGGAAGAAGGAGAGAAATCCTATTGCTCAGGCATTTTTCACGGGCAGCCAAGCGTGCTCCGAGCAGGAAGCAGCGACATGAAGCGAGGAATCCCGGAGCGAATCGGGGAGCCCGAATGCACCGAATCCCCAAGCCCGGCTGACGAACACGTCCCTGCATTGTGGTGACGACCAAGTGTGACTTAGTGAAGCGTTTGCTGGGGCTGTGTAGTGGGGCAGGAGCTCAGAGACGCAGCGTCGTGCAGCTTCTCCCCCCAGCGCAGCGCGGGGAGGAGGCAGTCCCGCCACGGGGTGCCCCGGTGCCGCACGCATGTGCTCTCGGCTCTGCAGCTGGCCCGGGTTTGGCAGCTGGTGAGCTCAAACAGGCGCTTTTTGGCCCAGGCTCGAGAATCCCGTGTTGCCAGCGATCCTGCTTTGGCTGCAGCTGCCTCGGGTTCCCTAGGAAACTTCAGCGCTGGCTCAAATCCGGGCTGCGAAGCGGCAGGAGGAGGCAGCCTCGTGTCCCTGCCTCCGGCCTGGCTGCTCGTCCTTTTCTGCTCAGCACGGCCCCAGTGCTGGGATGAAAAGGGAACTGCAGCCCGGGAGGAGGATGGAGATGCAGAGTCACGTGCATATTTCCCAAGGGTGGTCCTGTGGCTTCGTCTGTGTTAACGAATGCAAGAGGAGCGGGGCCGCCGGCATGGTTTTGGGCTGTGCCAGCTAGCACCGCCACCGCACCCAGGCACGGCTGGGGGACGGCGTGGGCTGGGGACTGTTCCCAACACAGCCGTCGTGTCACCGAGCATTTAACCCTGTGGCTGAGAGCTGTGCCCTGCTCCTCGCTCTCATTGCCAGGAGCGAAACAGCCCTGTCCTGCAAGCCCAGATCCCTCCAAAGGCAGGCTTTTGAAGTGCAGTCCCCTGCAGCAGCTGCTGGAGACAGTTGGAGCCTGTGTTTACCCGCTAATCCTTCTCCCATTTTCACTTTTCCTCTCTGCAGAGGGAAAATGCCACACAACAGGTTGTAGGTGAGTGGGGAGGGCGTGAGCATGCGCCAGGCTGAAACTGGGAAAGGCTCTGTCTGCTGGGCAGGGCTGAACGCGCAGCCCTGACTCACTGTCCCGAGCCCCGTGCTACGGGTTGCTGGCTGCATTCGGCCTGGATTTTGGGGTGGGAGAGGTGCTGTGAGACAATGCTGCCCGAGTGCATGAGGTGACGGGGCTGTGGGGGCCAGCTCCTGAATGTGGGGGCTCACAGACACGTCGAATTTCCCCTCTGGGTCTCCTGCCTTGGGAAAGCACAAATTAGGGGCCCTTTGTTGTATCCAGGGGGCAAAGCTGTTCTACAAGGGCTTCCCCATGCCCAGACTCCTCTGTCAGTTGACACAGCTCAAAGCAGCACAGCTTAACAAGCGGGCTTTGGGGCTTCTTAGCTCTGGTGAGGCTCACCTAGCTGCTCCTGCAGCCAGATGTTTGCTGGTGGCCGGAGCAAGCACTAGGCAACTCTTCATCTCACCCTGAGCTGGCTCCCCGGGGAGCTGTGCCTCCGTCAGAGCCGTTCGGGAAAGATTCACACCCCTTTCCTGATGAAACCGAGTGAGTAATAGAGATGCTCCTCGGGGATGGTGTTGTAAGCAGTGCTACGTGCGTGTTCAGGACCAAGGAGCAGGTCTCCACTAGCTTCTCCCTGCCGGTGTGCGGCAGACATCGATGCATGTCCCATCTTGACAGAAGAGATAAGCTATCTGCCTGCTGATGGGAACTTTGCAGCCACTGTTCCTTGCATTGTTCTTATCAGATCTCCTGGTTTGGCAAGCCTCTTCGTTGCACGCCGAACAACGGCGACGTGTTTGGGTCTCCTCTGCCTGGGATGTGATAAGATTTGTCTGGCGTGAGTCGTGTGCGAGGCATTTAGCTGGTAATTCTCTTTTCCCCCTCTCGGGAGCAAGTGTTCTCCGTCCAGGAATCAGGCTGCGATTACGGCAGCACCTGCTTCGCGGCGGGGGAGCTCTGGAGGGGAGCAGCACGACGAAACCTGGAGAAGTAACAGCAGCAGAGAGAGGCACAAGCTGGAGGGAGGGAAAAAAGTGCTAAAGAGGGCAAACGCCATGGCAAGACCACTGAGAATAAACAAAATAAACACCCGCTGTGGTCAAGTGAGGGCTTATGTACTACTGAGTGGCTTTGCGGCTGCGTGGGATGGGTCACGGGAGCAAGGAGAAGGCACAGCATCCCAAACGGGGCCGGCCAGCCAGCAGCATGTCCTCAAGCGCATGGGGTGTCCTTCAGTGCTCGGTATGGCCCTGGAAAGGCAGGCGGGGTGTCCCAGCTGCGCTCAGCTGCTGCTGCCCCCATCCCCATGAAAAATACCGAGCTGAAACCTCTCCCGACAGTGCTGTGACCCCGCAGGCTCGGCTGCAGGCTCTGAGAGCTCTTTCCTGCCGGTGGAAGGTCCAAGCAAGGCTGTTGGTGGAGTTCTTCATCAGGGAGCAGGGAAAAAGTGATTTTTGCTAACCACGGGGTCGTTCCCTGGAGCTTCTGTGGTGGCTGCAGGTCAGGTTCAGCTCTTTTCCCTACAGCTTGCTCTGGAGGTCCTTTGGTTCGTGTATTCCTGGTGCCTTCGCTCCGAAATGGAGGAGGACAGGAGCACAGAGGGTCAGCTGGGTGAGCCTGTTTTTTTCTTAGGTCTCCTTTAGATGCCTGCAGTTCCCGCTTTAGAAGCCCATTTCCTGCACTGAGTCACTCATTTTGGGATTTTGCTTCCCTTTTTTTAGCAGCTTTTCTTTTCCATTTCCATCTGGTTTGGTTTTTACTGCTTCATTTTGCAGGGCCATCAAAGGGAATGTGTTCAAGCTAATTTCAGAGCAGCGGCAGCAGATCATTTGGACTTGACAACCCCTTCCTCTGCAGACCTCAGCCACAGCCTTGGATCCAAAGCCCCTTCAGACCCTCTCAGAGCTGGGGGGGGGGGGGTTAAGGTGGCTTGCTGCTTGCTGGCAGGCACGAGGGGTATGAGAGTTTAGTGATGTGAGCATGGGAGAACAGACTTTTTTTCTCTCCTTCATTCCAGCCCATGAGCTGTTAATTCTTGTGGCTTTTCCAAACTTGCTATTTCTCCCTTAGCATTTTTTTTTCTCTCTCTCTCTCTCGCTTTATTTTTTTTCCAGTGGATGAGCCACCCTTGGCATCGCTCCTCGTGCGTGTGACTCAGATGGATTCTGCTTGTCTGAAGGATTCCTGCAAATCCTCAGAGTTGTCCAACCCGCCTCGGCGCAGCGCTGGAGCCCGTGAGAAATGCGCTCGGGGCGAGCTGTGCAGCACCAGCAGCCTTGTTCTCCCCGTACGGGGTGGACCGCTGGCCACAGGGACCCGGTGGCCGCTCTCACTGCACCCCCCTGCTGTGGTGTGGGGCTGGATCCCGGGGTGGCTGCTCAGAGCTCGACTGAGGGAGGTCCCCACAGACGTTTTGTGTATGGCGCAACCCTGCATTTCTCTTCTGCTTATTCGAGTTCCAGCCAGCTGGCCTCACGCTGGCTCTGTTGTGGGAAATGGTCCCCTTGAAGGCAGGGGACTTGGGCTTGGGGCATCTTGGAAGTCCCCTGGCTTCCATTGTTGGAAGACGACGTTCATTTTGAATGCCGCTGGTTTTCGGGTTTAATTGGACCCACCCAAGGGCTAATTTCTTTTTTTCTGAGGCACTCAGTACCTCGGTAACTCCTACAGACAGTAGATGGCATGGTGAGAGAGCAGCACCTCTGATACTTGAGCTGCATTAGCCAGGAGAGCCCAGCTTCCTTTAGCTTCTAGGAGAGGTTTGCAAAGCTGTTTATTTTATTTTATTTTTTAAAACTTGTTTGCCCGTGCCTCAGTTTCCCTGTGCGGGGACTGCCATCTTCATTTCTCAAAGGTGAGAGAAAGCTGTTGGAGATCTTAATCTTTTGTTGTAAGATGCGCATGGAGCAGAAGACCTCACGAAGCTGATCCATTGTGGAAGATACTTTTCCAGTTTAGCTAATAATATCTCACCCAGCAAGTGTGGGTAAAGCGGGGAGATCCCAAAAGTGTGAGAGATGGGGAAGGCACGAGCCTTCTAGGCATCTTCTCCTTTGCCAGCAGGGAAGCTTTCAACACAAATGCACTTTTATCTCCAGGCATGTTTTTCAAAGCCACAACCAGCATTCCTGGCATGCCCCATGAGGGAAAGAATTAGAGAAATGAAGGCTGGAAATGGAACTGGGTGGCATGTAATGAGTCCTCTGAACTCGTTTCCCCATGCTCTGCCAGTTTTACCCCTTGTGCAAGCTGAGGACCCATAGGACATGACCCGTCTGTCTGCTTGGGTCAATGAAATGGCCCTGGTGCCTTACGAGCCAGCTTCCATGCATACGAATCCCTTTCCTCCTCTTCCCTGGCACAACTCAGACCACACAAAAACGTTGCCAGAGAAAAACTGGGGTGATGCTGGTGGCGAGCCTACCAGATGCTGGTGGCCTCTTATCACCTGCCCCCAAGGTTCAGAGAGCGAATGCTTCTTCCGTGCTGCCCAGAAGGGCTCGGGATGGTGCACGTTCAGGGAGCTGGGGCGTGAAGGGTGGCAGGGAGGGGATTACACCTTTGTCTGCCAGTCTGTTGTTCCTTCCCATTGTAGTGAATCTGAATGTGGAGAATTCAATGCTCCTGGAGGAGCCATCCTGCTCTGGTTGACCTTTTAGACATCAGGTTAGGGCTCATAGGCACTGGTTTCGTAGTGCTCATCATTGCCTTGTCTTCTCCTGCATCTCCTGGACAATCCTCTCTTGTACACACCCTCCAGATCCGCAGACCTGCTTATCCAGTCTTCTGCTTACCTCAGCGCTCGGCTGAGCTAAGTACTTTTTGTTCTCTCCGTCCTCCTCCGTTAGGAAGCTGGCGGGCTGTCAGAGCTTAGGGATAGGCTGGGTGAAGGTTGTGGCATTATCTGATGGAAGATAATCAAACCAACACCCCTCTACTGAAGGGGAAACCGGCGTTGCCAAGCCTATCTGGGAATTTTTGAGACTGGGCATCGCCACGGGGAGGTGATGCACAGCCTCTTCTCGGTGCTGTCCTGCAACTGGTGGGGATTGCATGAGGGTCTGGGTGGATGGGCAGGACCTGTTTTTTTTACCATTTGTTTTCGGAAAAGCTGCATTCATCGGGGCCTCTGAGAATCCAGGGCTCAGCTTCTTGAAATTCACAGTCCTCTAAGTCAGGGGGCATGCCCCCTTCGTAAAAGGGGGAAACTGAGGCAGGAGCGGGCCTCAATCAGGGCTGCAGGGAGGAACTGTTACTGGGGCCTGGATGAGGTCGGAGAACATGGTTTAAATCAGGTCACCGCTTGATATTTATTGTGTAGGGTTTTTCTTTTTTTCCTTACTCTCTCCCTGAAATCCTTCCCCAGAGGCTATTCAAGGAAATAAATAGCCAGTGGAAAGGGACAATAGCTCGCTGTGGAGTACAAATTATACGAAGCAGTAGGAAATAATAGCAGAGTGAGCAGCTGCTGCTCCGAGAAGGAATGTGTGCTCTCTCCAGCTCCTCTTTGCCTTGAACGGGTGCCGATGCCTGGTCCGCAGCGCAGACTCCCTGGTGCCTCGGGTGCGCAGTGGGATGGAAACCTTTTACACCCCAGCCTCTTCATCCAGTGCTGCCTTTGTGGTGTCTAATTAGCACCAAGCTGCAACTGCAGTGCTAATGGGATCTCTCGCCTCTGCTTGTGCAGCTTGGTGTGGTGGAAGGACAGTGGCACGCCTGTCCCCGTGCCATCTGGTGTGGACAACCCACACTGCTTTTCTGAGGGACTCTTTTTGGCTTGTATCATCTGCAGGAAGGGAGACGTTGGCTGCTGTCTCCTCCGAGCCCCTCTGCAGAATGCTGTGAGGAGAGAAGATGAGGACTGTGTTGCTTGGTGGGAGTGCTGGTGTGGATTTTGGGGTGCCCCCCCCTCCACAAGCAGCCCTGTGGAGCCTCTCATAGCTGGGGCGGTTGTGCCGCCTTAGCTGGCCTATTGGGAAGCCTTGGATTTTCCTCAGGGGTTCAGACCAAGCTGGCTTATCTCTTGCCCAAGTAAGAAAAGAAAATAAATACCGCTGCCGGTGATGCTGCTGCCGGGGATCCTGGCAGCCTGCCAGGAAGGGCAGCTTTCGTTCTGTCTTACGGGGCGGCTGCCATGTGGTAGCGGTTGCGGCTGTAGGTGCTGCGGCCTGGAGCCACCCCGAGGGCCCCGAGCTCCCACAGGTGCTCCTGCTGGCCTGAGACCTCCCCAGGACTAGAGGAAAGACCGGGAAGGACTGTTGACCCCAAAACCTACCTTATGGGACCTCTGAAAATGTAGTTGCTGTGTTTCCCCTGGCTTCATGCTCCCCATCCTGTCTGAAACTCACAGTTTACCACCCTCTTCCTCCCGTCATGAGAGCCCTGCTGCTCCTCTATATGCAGTCCAAAACACTGGCAGCATTTTCCTGGGCAGAGACCCCTGAGAGCTCCATGAGACATAAGGGTCTCCAGCCAGAGGGGAGGTGTTGGGGCCCCCACAGCTGCTCTGCGGAGGACTTGCCCTGCCACCCTGCAGGCTGAAGGCCCAGGAGGTTGTGCCGGTCTCTTCCCCCCTTAAAATATGATTTTTATGACATGGCAGGGCCTCCTCTATCTCCAGCAATGTCAACATGGGGGTCCCATACCAGTAAGGCCAGTTGCCCTCTGGCCAGCATGAGCATGGGGTGGACTCCCAGGCAGATACCCTGTGACTGTCTCTTTGGGGTGAAGGATCCTTGGGTCCCTTGTGCCAGTGACCACCAGCTCCCACAGCCACTATTTATATTTTCCTTGCTGCAGAGATCCTCCACCTCCTTTGCAGATGCCCTACAGCCGGATTTCCTCTCTTTTGGAGATTTACTTTCCCATCACTTCACCATTTCCCCAGCCTTTCTGCTTTGCAGTGCTTTGGGGGAAATATCAACCCGCCTCCTTCCCCCTCCCGTCATCCCAATTGCCACATCCTATTGCACTGGAAGGTTTCGGCCTTTCTGGGGTCCCTAAATTCTCCGACCCTTCTTATGTGGGAAGGACATCCCCCTGTACGAGTTGGGCCATCTGCACAGAGCTGGCTCCTGACCGCGCGGAGGCTCAGCTCCGCAAACGAAGGAAGTCGCCAGCGCTGGCAGGATTGCTGCCTTGTTTCCCACTATTGTTCCCAGTGGCAAATAAAAAAAAGGGGTGAACGCCCCTGCCGAGCATTTGCAGGAAGGGGGGTAACGTTATCTCAATAAAATCACACAGCCCCTCTCTGACCAGCCCGTGCCTCTTTCCTGCCCGTCTCCCTCCTTGTGTATATTCTGACATCCGCGGTACTCGCGGCTCCACACGCAGCTCTCTGCGCGAGTGGCATTCCCCATCCCCCGGGCATCTGCTGCTGTCCCTCCCAGGCAGCCTCACCCTCTGCCAGGGGCATCGGTGGATGTGATCAGGGCGATGTGAACGTGTGTGTGGGTGCCACATGGCAGCAAACCCACTGCCAACCCCCCCTGCCTGCAAACCACTATCCGTGGCACCTGCTCCTGCCAGCCCACAGCTCAACCCCGTGGAGTTTCACCGACAGCTTCAGTGACCCCATCAGCAAATAAATTCCCAGGGCCTGCTGGGTTTTATGAGCTGCTGCAAATAGGAAATCCCTCCAGGAGAGGAGCGCTTATCAGCATTTATCTCTTCTCACGTCAGGAGCCTTTGGGGAAGGGCAGGAGCTGTCTCCCAGCTGTGCAGCAGTGGGACAAGAGCACTCAGCAGCTCTCTGCAGGGATGGGACTTGGGAGAGGGACTGCTGCTCTCCTGAGCCTTAGCCTCCTTCTCCTTCTTGCTTTCCCACTGATTTCTGGAGTCTGGGGTTGAATCAAGAGCCACAAGAAGCGAAGGAGATGATTGCTTTTTTTTTTAGCTGAGCTGTTACACAAAGAAAAGAAATGAACATGGTGGTCACACCTCTGTGGAGGATGCTTGTCCTCTGTGGTGGCTGGAGTAGCACCACGAAGGGCCGTGTGTGCTGGTGCCTCCACAAGGAACCCACCGAGAAGGCTGGGAGCTGGTGAAGTCACCCTTAGTCCCCAGTAAAATGCCTGTAAACAGGGAAGCTGTTCCTCTGGATCAAAGTCTCCTGCCTTAGTAGCTGCTGGAGGCGAGAGCTGTTAATGTGTAAGCCATAAGGAAGTGTAGGGTTGTAAGATCCTCTTTTCGAGGCACTTCTCAGCTATACTGCTGGTGGCTCCCTACCTGGTGACTCTGCCCGCCGACGAAGATGTCTGTAAGGGCTGCTGCTCCTGTCCGCTGTCCCCCAGGGTCCCTGCATCATGCTGCCGGGTGGTCAGCAAGGCTGAGCCCAGGCTGGGCAAAGCCACGGCTCGCTCCACCCTCACCATTCCTGTTTCTTGGGCTGTGTGGGTGATGCTGCCCACCAAACACGGGGTTGGACCGCTCTGCTTGAACCCTCTGCTCTCATATCCTGCCTTTCCTTGTGCTGAGGACAAGCCTGTTCTCATCTCTTCTCTCTCTCATGTCTTTCGTCACTTGATGGCTTCGCTCAGCCCTCCCCTCACTGAGAAGCCCGTGCAAGACCTCCAGCACGGAGGGCTTTAGTCCATGAGAGGAACCCCTGCTGAGAGCAGTAGATGTTCTCCTGGCTGGGGCACCTTCTCCAGCAGCATGGCTCTCCCTCATGACAGGAAAAATTCGAAATTTTCAACCTGGATATGAAGATTGGGGACACCCTGAAGGTGAAGGGCAAGATCTCTGGCGATGCTGAAGGGTAAGTGCGATGAAACCACTTCGAATCACTACGCCTGGAGGTGAGCTGCAGAGGGAGGTGGTTTTCCGTGGTCATCAGGGAGGCCTGCCTGTCAAAAAAAGGTAGGACAGCCTGGTGTAAGGGGACCTGCACCACCACAGTTTGGGCTGTCCTGGTTCACGAGCATAACGGGCAGCCAGGAGGTGTTCAGCACCTTCGACGCTGATCGAGGAACCGGGGCCAGAACCACACATTGGATCTCAGCTCTTCCCCGGCCCCGTCCTGCCCGTGTGGCTGACCTCCCTCCTGCTCGCCCACAGCTTCTCCATCAACCTCGGCAGCTCCTCCTCGGACCTGGCGCTTCACTTCAATCCCCGCTTCACCGAGTCGGTCATCGTCTGCAACTCCAAGTGCTGCAAAGCCTGGCAGGCCGAGCACCGCGATCACCACTTCTGTTTCTCCAGGGACTCCAGCGTCAAGGTGAGGGCTCCATGCTGGCGTGGGGTTTTGGGTTGTCTTTGTGGGGGGGAAGCCCCAGGTTAGCAGGTTCTTGTACCCTTTGTGCCTCCCTCTCTCTTCACTACTCCCTCATCCTCATCCTCTGGGTTTTTGGTCCTGGTTGCTATTTCCACTCCTCCAAGTCCTCAGCGCTTCCCCTGGAAACTTTGCATGAGCTCAGGCTTTGTAACTGCTCCCAGCCTTCATTCCTGCCCAACAGATGAATACACTAGGGCCATATATGCACGTAAAGGGGCTTTCCAAGAAGGATCTTGCTGCTCTCTACCTTATTTCTCTCCCTAATTCCTGCCTATGCAAACACATGTTTTAAGCCAAACCAGGTTTGGGAGCAATGTGGCACAAACTGCCCTTTCCTCTCCAGTTCCCAAATCTCTCCCTCAGCTCTTCTGTCCTCACCACTCCTAGATCCATGCTGACACTCCGTCCTCCCTCTCCTCCTGCTGGGGATGCTGTCCCCGCTGCTGTCTCACCGTCTGATGTCCCAAGATGTGGCCAGAGCTGCGTTTAGGAGCAGTCCCCTTCCTGCTGCCATGGAGAGGAGCCTTATTTCCTCATCCATGGCTAGATGTTGGGGAGGGGGTGGAGAGGTGACAGCTCTGAGGAACAATCCCTTTAATTTGCAAAGGTCAGTGGTAAGTTCTTGCTCTGTCCCTTTGTTCATGTTTATGGTTGACACTCCTTTTTCCGGGTCCCCGTGAGGGCAATGAGGCAGCAGGTTTGTTCTGCCATGTTCAGAGGAGATCTGAGCCACGTGGCATATAAGGACTCAGTGGAGGCAGCACTTAAGTTTAACTGCTCTGAGTTAACAACCTGAGTAGCTGAAACAGCACCAGGAGAGATCCTGTCCCCAGGTCATAGAATGGGTACCAGCTTGCACCTTCAATGTCAACTGCTCATTTCCTGCAGCACCCCCAGCTCAGCCCCCAGGCTAGGTCCGACTGTCACACATAGCCCCTGGAGTGGTTGGTCACCTCCTATTCTCCTCCTCGTCCCCAGCTGCTGACCTTTCTGCCCTCTCTTCCCCCAGCTCATCGTTGAATTCCTGGAAGACAAATTCAAGGTGAAACTACCGGATGATCACCACGTGGAGTTCCCCAATCGGCATGGCTTTGACAAGCTCAAGTACATGAGCATCAAGGGAGGATTCAGGGTCACCTCCTTCAAGCTGGATTGATGGGTGCCACTTCCTACATCCAATAAAATCCCAGCTGGAACTTCTTGCTCCAGCTGCTCTGGCTTCTGTGAGGTCTCTGGCTGTGTGGATGTGTGCGAGATGCTAACAAAACACATTTTTTCCACCCACAGGAAAGGAAATAGCTCCCAGATAAGGCCAGGTACTTTTCTAGGTCAGACGAGGATGTGGGGTTGAGCAGATAGCGCACAGGGCAAAGTAGGCTGTAGGTGGGGTACAGGAGGAGGAGGAAGATAGGAGGTGATTGCTTAGGAGATACTTGTGTAATCTCTTCACAATGCACCATTTCTTCCTGCACCCGCATTTTTGGGAGGGGGGAGGGGAACAAAAGCACTGACGTGAGCAATATGGCACTCAGTGCCACAAGAGCGCATAATTAAATGTTAGGTTTGGGAACCTCAGGGCATGGGTTCGCTGCTTCCTTTTGGCTTGCTTGCACTGGCAGGCAGGAGGAAGGGCTGCCATGCCTTCCTGCTGGCACGGTACCAGGCGAAGCGGGGATGGGAGCACAGGTGTGCCCCCATGCTGGCATTCCTGGTGGCGATAAGGAGTTGTCTCCTCCGGCTTTCCCCTTTATCTCACCTCACTTATCTGCCCGTGCATTCCAGCCAGGTTAGCCATTACTCCGACACTGCCACACCAAATCCTGTTCGGAGGGAAAGTGAGGCAGGGGAGGGCGGAGGAGAGGGTTTGGGCTGGGTTAGGTGGCTCGTCACCTCCCGCCAGGGTCCCTCGCACGGGACTGCAGGCAATTACTGCTGATTGTCTGATGCTGCTGCTCTAATTAAGAAGGGTTTTGCCAGTTGCAGGAAGGGAAGGCGGGCCTGAAGCGTGCTGGGTCAATCCTGTTCTCAAAGTCCCTGGGGAAGGAGAGTGAAATATGCAGAAAATGAGGAAACAGAGAGATCGCCGCCTCCAACAGCGCTGGGAGGGAGGACCCGGGAGGGCTGCATGCAAGAAAAAGTCAATGTCACCTCCTTGCCCTCACAGGCAAAGCCCTAAGTGATGCCGGTGTGCAACAGCAAACTAGACTGGGTGGGATGAGAGCAGAATAGAAGAGCATCTTATTGTGCCCTCTCCACTTCCCTGCTGCCCTCGCCAGCTTTGGGAAGGGCACCCTGGTCTGCTTTGGGGTGCCAGCGGGTTGGTGCTGGGCTGGGGAGGAAGCTTTGCTCCTCCCCGGGAGCCATTCGTGCCACGTAGTGCCAGGTGAATAGGGGCTGGCTTCATGTGTTAGTCACAGTGCTGGGCTGGTGGATCCAGGAATCCCAGAGGTGCTGCGAAATCCTGCAAGGAGCAGAGGCAGCGTGTTTTGTGGCTGGGACCAGAGCAGCAGACGCGGTGGGGGAGGACGATAAGGTCGCTGCAGCAGAGGGAGGGAGGGAGGCACCAGAGAAGTTAGTATCAAAACTGCTTTAATAAGGACAATAATAAGTGCACAGGGTACAGAGTGGAGGCAGAAAGGCTATTCCACGGACGTGGGTCTTCGGGCTGGAGCTCGTGTTATGGTTCGGGAAGCAGAGAGCAGGGGGAGCTCGTCCTGAGAGCCAGCCCCCGGCACAGCGGTGGTGCAGGCTGATCCTGCGTGGCCCTGCCGGGTGCTGGTGGCCAGAGCCGGGGATGTGTTGGCACCGCCTGGGGGGGCCGAGGGAGGTGGGCTTGCCCTTAACCTGCCCGCAATGCCCGCCTGGCTCCCACGTACAACACGCGCGTGCCGGAGCCTCTTTATTCTGCAGAAGGACCGGGTGGCCGGCGAGCTGCGTGGGAGCATGACTTGCCTTCATCTCCCCCCGCCGCACACCCCCGTCCGTCCCGGAGAACAAGGAGGGTGCTGTGAGGGTCCCTCCGGTGACCTCAGCCCCCGAGCATCTCGGCTCCACGCCGCGGCACAAAGGCGCTTCTGTGAGTGCCAGTTTGCACGTGGGGCAGCGTGGGGGCCGCTTGTCCCAGGGTGGCCATGTCACCTCGGCGAGGGGCATCAAGCATCCTCCATGCGTGCCCCTGGGACCAGGCGCTCTGGGAAGAGGGGTGAGCACGCTGGGGACAGGGAGAGGGGGCGAGGATGGGGAAGAATGGCTGCAGAGAGGGAGTCTCCTTGTTCCGGGGGGTGAGAGGAAGGCTTTTTTTAGGGTCTGAACCTCAGAATTTGGTGCCTGGACGGCCTCACCTCCAGCAGCTCATGAAGTTTCTCCCTCTCCCTGCTGCAAGGGTTGGACAAAGAGACTTCCTCAGCGATGTCCAGCAGCAGGAGGCAGGGGGAACGTCCCCAGCGAGAGGCAGGAATGCCGGCTGGGTGCTCGGTGCAGCCACAGCCACCTCCGTGACCTCCACTGCCTCCCCGGGGCAGGGCTTTGCATCAGGGATCAAGCCCGGTGTCTGCGGGCTGTCTCTTGCTCTGCTCCCTGTCTGTCGCCATTCCCTTTCCTGAGCACATCGTTTGCTTGCTGGGGGGGATGCGGGATGGGGTGGAAAGGGGCTCGGGGGGTTCTTTGGCACATGGGAATGTCCCTTTGGCACCTAATGAGGACGGGGAAGGGCTGCAACACAGGGCACTGTGATGCACAGCCCTCACCTGTCCCTGCAGCACCCTGCCAACCCTGGGGGGCCCGGCAGCAGATGGGGTCTCCTCCTGCCCCCCCTGCACCCCACTGCCCTCAGCCAGAGGCGAGGAGGTCTCCTGCCAGGTCTCCTGCCAGGTCTGACCTCCACCCGGCGGTGGGGCACGGGGAGGAGGGCGAAGACCACGGCATTAGTGTCCTTGGGGGGAGGAGCCGTGATGGGAGGGATGGCCCTTCACACCTTGACTTCATCATCCTCCTCCTCCTCGTCGGCATACTCGAAGGAATTGCTGTGCCCCCCCCGGGTGCCACTGTACCCCTCCTGCAGGCTGGGGAGCTCGGCCTCCTCCTCCTCTTCTTCCTTGTCTCCTTGGTTCCAGGTGGTCTCTGGGGACCGTCTTGCTGCTGTCACTTGCGACCGCCACAAGCTGCTGCTGGGGCTCTCCCATGCGGCCTGTGTCCGGGCTTGCCGGGCACCCTCGCCCTTCTCCGAGCTGCGTGGGGTGCTCGTCCCCCCGTAATGGCGAGCCAGGACCTGGGCTGCCCGCTCAAACTCTCCCGCCTCAATGGAGCAGTCGTTCCAGTGCCCCTGCCACAGGGTCCCTCCGGGTGCTGCCCCCGGCCCTGAAGCCCAGCCCGGGTCCTCTCTGGCACACTCGATGGCGTGTGCCTCCCCGTTGGCATGGACGGACAGTCCCAGCAGCGAGCTGGCCTGCCCGGAGCAGTCCCAGAAGCTAGACGTTGCCTTCACCTCTCCATGGGATGCATCCGGTCCTGGAGGGACCCCATCCTCGGTCCCCTCGCCCTGCGGGACTGTGCGGCTGCCGGGCAGGTCTCGGTCATTCTCCACTGCCTCATTCCCGTTGGTTTCGGAGAAGCTCATCACCTGGAGGAGCTCGCTCATGAGGGAGGGCCCCAGGTCCAGGCGGAAGGACAGCAGGGAGTCCGAGCGCGCGAGCTCTGCTTCCCCGGGGAAGGTATTCTCCTGGGCCTTTTCCAGGCGAGGGACGCGAGGGATGGTGCAAAATCCAGACTCCAGCCCTGCAAGGCAAAAACGATGGCTGGTGAGCACAGCTAGGGTGCCACGGTCTTACATGTCCATGGGACAAGGGACGCTGCCACTGAATTGGTGCAGGCCGGTGGCACTGGTCCCTAAAGGCCAGGCCAGGTTTCATCCCCTTACTGGGTCCACTGGTCCTGGGCTTGTGAGGCCCAGCGAGCAGTGGCATCCCACCGCTGCAGCTCGGGGATGGACATCTCCAACCCAGAGCTGAGCAAAAGCCTCCAGATGGGCACCAAGCTTGGTAAGACGCCAGCGGGGACGGAGCCAGGCAGGCGGGACCAGGAGATGGCAGCATTGCCTCGGCTTGCCTTTCCCTCTGAGCCCAGCCACGTCCCCTCTGGCCGCTGTGGGCTCCCCCAGACCCTCCTGAGACCTTCTGCCACAGCCTCTGGTGAAGAGCAGAGTGACAGCCTCATGTTGAGACTAAAGAGCCAGCCAGCTATCCTGTCCCACCCATCCCACCCTCCTGTCCCAGGCTCACGGGGGAGCCATGGGGCTGAGGGGACACGGGGGTGCCTGGGCACCACCCCCCGCCCCGTGCTCCACTCACCATAGGCCTGGTGCGTTTTGGAGAAGCTGTTGGAGGCACTTTTGAAGGAGAACTTGCTGGTCAAACCTCCACCGCCGCCGTCGTACGTCCCCTCGTTGAGCTGCGGCAGCGACACGGCGTTCTTGATGATGGGCGAGATGGCGGGCGGTTCGGGCGATGCCACCACCTGGCTCCCGCTGCCCCGGCTCCTCAGCGGTGTCCGTCGGACGTGCCGCAGCGTCCGGGTGAAGAAGTTGTTGGCTTTGGTTGTCTCGGTCCCGCCGTGGTTGCTGAGGAAGGAGGTGTCCCCGAAGACGTCCCCGCCGCGCCCCACGTGCATGGTGTGCCGAAAGTCCCCGAGCGGCGGGCTGATCATGTCCGGCGTCAGCTCCGACTTCAGCCGCCGCTTGCCGTGGGAGCCCGACACCCAGCTGAGCACCGGCAGCTTCCCCAGGCTCATCTTGAACCTCCTCGTCCCCTCGCCTGCTGAAACCCAAAAAAAACTAGCCTCTGGTGCCGGAGTGGCCTGTCACATCCCTGGCATCCCCATCACCGGGGGAAACAGCTCGCTTCGCCTTGGCTTTGATCTGGTGGCAGTGGTGGGCCTACGTAACGCTCATGGGGTCACCCAGAATGGGGATGTCGCAGCAGTTGGTGGCCTTGGTGGGGACGGGTCCTCCCGAGGAGCGGTGGGTGCTGCTCCCTCACCCAGGGAGGGACGGTGGTGGCACAGATGTGTCCACAGGGGTCTGTGGTCACCCTGGGTGCTGCTGGAAGCTGCCTCTGGGGCTGATCCGATGTCTTCTGCTGCAGGAGCTGGTTCACAGATGGGTGGCAGGTTAAGTGTCTCAGTCCCCTAAAGAAAACAAGTGGGAAGGTGAAGTCCTCAAAGAGGATTTTCCCAATCCCAATCCCAGCTGTAATCCCAGGAATGGCAGAGCTGGGTGGTCCTGGGGGCGGTGAGGTTAAAATGGGAGCATGAGCAGTGCTGGGGGGACTGTCCCCAGCTGTGTCCCTTTCCCGGTGCTCCTTTTGGGGTGGAAGGAAAAGCGTCCCCAAGCACGTGCCCTTCCCTCCGCCCGCTGCAATCCCGTGCCCTGCCCCACGCCGCCCTCCTGGGGTGAGGAACCTCTCCCTGCTCCTCGCTATTCAGACGAACCCTTCAGGAGAGGGTGAGGCCCGGGACGGTGTGGTTCTCAGGGAGGAGGGGAAGGGAAAAATGCAATATTCGTGTATTGGGTTGTTTGTCCTCCCCTGCCTGGATCCCCAGGTGCTTTGCCAGGGCGTGAATGCAGCGTGGAGCACCCGGGCATGGCGGGGGGAGGCAGGCGGGTGCTGGGGGACAGGCGGGGAGGCGGTGGCAGGGCGATGACCGCGGGGCCATGTGGCCTCTCTGTGGGAATGGGACAGCGGGGAGGGATCTGCACGTCCCCGGCGGCGTGTGTTGCAAGAGTGGGTTGGGGAAGGGAGAAGGTTGGGGGCACCGCAGAGCATCAGCGGTGTGGGTGCCCTCCTGCGGCACTGCTGGGTCCGTGAAGGCTGTGGGGACATGTCCCTCCCCGGGCTCAAGGGCTGGGGGTTGAGAATAGAGCTGGGTCCTGTCATCAGGAGGGGACAGGAGGCCAAAAGGATGCACAAGCCCCCCTGTCCCTCAGTCCTTGTGTGTCTGGGCCCCCATTGCTGCGTGTCTCCACCAGTCTCCCCCCGCCACGCTGCCTGCCTCCCCTCAGTGTCCCTGGGTCACCTTGGAGCAAGTGCCCGGGAGGCCAAGCCTCTGCCGAGGGGGAGGCCTGGGCATCGGGCTGCTCTCCTGGCAGAACGCACACGTTTTTTTGCCTTGCCCTGGCCTTGTTTGCTCACCCAGGGCCCCTCTTATCTGCCGGGGGTTAATGCCTGGGAAGGGAAAACAAACCTCCCCCTGCGGAGGCCGCCACCATTGGCTGCCTCCCCTGGTGGCGGTGGCAGGGCCGCAGGACGGTGGCAGGGCCACAGGACGGTGGCAGCCTCGCTTCCTGCCGGCCCCCCAGCCTCATGGCTCTCTCTGCCTGCGTCTGTGCAAAGCCTCGAGGCTGGGACACGCCGGGCACGTGGCAGATTTGGGGTGGGAGGACGGCGTGGGGGCAGGATCCCCCCCTGGCACAAGCCATAGGGCTGGGAGGGGAGGAATCCCCCTGCCCCGTAGGCCCGGGCTGCCCTGTGGACCCCCATGGGGACCCTCAGCTCTTCCCTGCTGCTCCTGGGGAAGGGGGCGGATGGTGCCAGCCCTTTTTCCTCCTCCCCTCTGCCCCCGCTGTGTCTCTGCCCTCCCTCTGCCCAAGCGTGCTGCTCCGAGCTCGTGATTCTCGGGGCAAAGGCTGACCCGCGCTCTCCTTTCCTCCACTAGGCGAGGGGACCCCTGTCTGGCCGTCCGTCCGTCTGTCCGCCTGCCCACCTTCCCTTCCCCGTCACCCTCTCCCCTCCTGCAGGAAGCCCCCTCGCCTCGAGGGCTGGGAGCCTCCTCCTCCCTCCCCGGCCTCCCCCGTGTCCCCCCCGAAGCCGAGCTGGTTTCCACTGGTTTTCCACTCGCCAGGAATGGCCGGAGCTGCTCTGCTCGCTGGGAAGAACGGAAACCAACAAGGGAGGGAGGATGGGGGGGAAATAATCCAGATGTCTCGTTGGCTGGAGCTGCTGAAAGCAGCCTCTTCTCTCCCCCCCCCCAGCCCCCCCAACCCCTCCTTCTTGCACACACCCCACGGGGACACTCTCCGAAGAGGGAGAGGAGATGTTTGGGGTGGTCTCGACAAGGGTTGGAAATAGCTGTGGGCGGCCGGGAAGCCTTTCCAAGCCTTCCAAAAATCTCCGAGTGCCCCAAATCTCCCTCTCCCCGCAGGAGGAGGAGGAGAGGCAGAGGCTCCGCCGGCTTCTCACTTTGTTCTGGGACGGGGGAAGCCGTCAGGAGCGGGGTTTTGGGTGGGAAGGGGGCGATGGGCCGGGCTGGGGCTCCCTCAGCAGTCCTGGAGCGGTGCCGGGCAGTGGGCGGACAAGCCCGAGTCCAGCTCCCGAGCTGCCTGCTGCTATATATATATATTTATATCTCTGCCTGTAATGAGGGTATTTTTCCAAGCAGGCACCCTGGGATGTGGAAGGAGGCTGGCGCTCCATGCAGTTTAAAGCCATCCCCTCCCTGCTCCCTCTCATGCTCCGACACCCCAAAATTGTGGCTCCCTGGGGTGTTCAGAGCTGGGTGAGGGCGGTAGCAGCGGGAGGGCACCCTGCTCCTTTCCCCCATCCTCGGGGCCCTCTCCTTGTCCCGTTCCTCTCCTCACTCCCCTTTCCTCGCTCCCGCTTTCCCTTATTTCCTCCCTGTTTCCCGTCGCATTCCTGCCTTCTTCTGCCTTTCTTCTTCCACATCCTCCCCGTCTCCCTCGCCTTGCCACCCCTCCCGCTTCTCCCACCTCCTTGTTCCCCCTCTTACCGCCCTCTCCCCCCTCCCTTCCCTTCCCCTCCGAAACACCCTCCGGCTCTCCGCACGTCGAAATCAAAACTTTCAGGCTTTACCTCTTACGAACCGGGGCGACTTTTTTGTGTTTTTTTTTGTCCCGTCCTCTGGCCGAAAAGTTGGGAGACGCTCCCTGCGCGCCCCTCCAGCCGGCTGGGAGGGCAAGCGGCGGTGCGTCCCAGCGGGGAAAGGGAAGGGGATGCGTGCCCCCCCTTTTCCCACGCCTGTCCCCCCCAAGGCTGGCTCCCCAAGGCTGCTCTTTGGGTGCCTGACGCCCCGGTGCCACGGGAGCGAGGGAGCGAAGCTGGCGGGGAGGGGACGCGGGAAGGAGGGGGCGGGCTGCGGCACCGCCGAGCCAATCCTCGCCCCGGCACGGAGACCGGAGAAAATGAGATTTATTCCAACTATCCAGGACAGAAAACTTCAGGAACTTCTCTGCCTTCCCCCCCCCGGCTCCCCGCCCCACTTCCCCAGTGCCATTTCCCTTCCTCCGGCGCTGGGCTGCCTCCTGCTTGCCCCGCTCTCTTTCTTCAGCGAATTTGGGGGAAGGGGAAAAGCCAGGTCTCTGCTAAGCTTGTTGGGAAAACCGGGCAGAAGGAAAGGACTTTGCGTGATGTGTGTGAAAGCCCTGGTAATAACACGGGGTTGTCCCAGCCTGTGTCGGATGGGAAGCCCCCAGCGCCCACGGTACAGCGCTGCCGACTCGAATGGGGAGAGGGACCCCAAGCCTGGGGGTGCACAGTCACGCCAGGACCCATGGGTGGTGTAGGGTGAGTGTTGGTGGGGTAGAAGCCTCTCTGAAGGCAGTGTGGGTCAGATAGGTACCACAGGCTCAGGACAAGAAATATGAGGTCAGGACAAGCATTACAGGGTCAGGACAAGCATTACGGGTTCAAAACAAGCGTTATGGGGTCAGGACAAGCATTACAGGGTCAGGACAAGTGTTATGTCAGAGGCACTGTGGTAGGTTCAAGGAGGTGCTCTGCTCCTTCATGCTATGAGCTTCTGCCCACCCATGGGACACTGCATCCCTCTGGCATCACGCTTTGTTCCTTGACGGTCCCTTATCAGTGCCACCGGGGGGCAACCTGCTGGTGGGCACAGCATTGCCAGTGTCACTGGTGACCCCGTGGCCTGGAGATGAGGCTCGGAGGCTCTGCCGGGGGTGTTCGGCCAGACACAAGCACTGTTCGTGGCCCTGTGGAGGAGAAGGGAGGTGTCTCCGTTGGTGGAGGCGAGATGAGACTTGTTGGGGTTGAGCAGGGCCTGGATGAAGGGATGACAAGATGTCTGCGGAGGAGATGTCAAAATGGAGCCTGGCCTCTTGCTCGGCTCGGGTGGCCCTGCCGAGGTGCCCTGGGCAGGACGGGCACCGTGTCCTTGGTCATCCAGCTCAGCTCAGGTTCTGCTCACTTCTGGAAAGGAGTCGGCCATGGCTTCTCACCGCTGCTGCTCACCCCAGGACCACCACTGCTGGTAGAAGGTCTTATTTTGCTTGAACATCTCCTGGAATGCTTGCTTCTTGAGGATTATCCTTCCCAAGGAGTAACCCCAAGCTGGATTTTGGCGTGTGTGCTACTTGAGAGAAGGAGGGGAAGCTGTTTGCTGGAGGCAGGCTCTGTGCCACTTTCCAGCAGACCAGCTTGGTGCTTTCCTCTTCGCTCGGAGGCTTGCAGTAGGGTTTTGGCACATCGTCAGCCTCTCAGCCCCAGGCTGCTCCCCTGTGAAATGGGGTAGTTGCCTTTTCTGCCTTCCGTGGAAGCCAAATATGATGGTGAAGACAAGCACAAGCCTTGTGCATTTTAGTCCAGACCTACTTCTAGCAGGTCTGCATCTTGGATTGAGATGGGAACTCAGGGCTGAAGTGGACAGAGCTGCGCCACCAGTGGGAAAAGGAGAAACCACGACCTCCATCCTCCCAGCTTGCCAGGGCTATAGGAGGCACCTTTTTCTCATGTGTCCCGCCCAGAGGAAGCCAGCGGGGTGGTGGGAGAGGCTGGGACAGACCCATTCTTCAGCACTTCTCCATCTGCAGCCTGCCAGGGTATCTCTATCCCCATCCCTGTCCCGGTGCCCTGCAGTGGGGGCTGCGGCGGGGAGTGAAGGCAGCCGCCTCTGCCGGGGAATGCAGAACAAATCTCTTCCAGATGGGGCAGGGGCCACGATCTGCTGCTCGTTGTGGGTCGCCTGCTCCTCCTCCTCTTTCTCCTCCTTCTCTTTCTCCTCCTCCTTCTCCTCCTCCTCCTTGCCCGTGCTCAGAGCATCTTTGCATACTGGGCCAGGGCTTGCTCCATTTCCAGGAAAGCCTCTGGAAACCCCCCTCTTCTCAATCCTCCCAGAGCCAGGCTGTCAGGTTTTATCCCTTCGGGGATGGCGTTGGAGCGGGTTGGAGCCCTCCAGGGTATATATACGCCGGCTCTGGGACTCAGCATCCACCCTGGCCATGGGAGGTGGATCAGCCTCACGGGCTACACCCTCACCTGGGCAGTGCAGTTCCTAGACCCCTGCCTGACACCGAATCCATAAAACCCTACCTCCCGGCCCCTCCTCGTGTTGTCCTTCTGCCTCGGCTGTCCCTGCGAGGGATGCTGTGGGTCTGGATGGTCTTGCAGAGCCACTGCAGCGCCCGTGGGTGCCCTGGGCAATAGCTAATGGCTGGACCCCTCCCAGCCCCATCGCCCCAGACGCCCAGCTGCCTCATTTACCCTGAGTCACCCCCACCTTTCATCCGTCTGCAGCCTCACCCCCCCCCGCCCCGGGCAGCGGGACCAGTCTAGCCATCGCGGAGAGACCGGCTATCGGGCTTATCATCGGAGCAGATGGGTGGCCCCGCAGCTCCCGCAGGTGACGGCGCTGCTCGCTTTGATTCCTGCAACATCAAAGATGGGGCTGAGCAAATCAGCCCCCCTTCTTCCCGGCCCTCAGAGAAGAGCCTCGCAGGTCTTAGGTGTCGCTGGGTGCGACAGGGAAGGAGCGAGGGGTGGGGGAAACTGGGGGAGCCCAGCTCCTGGCACGGTGGAGGAGACAGCAAAGGACCCCAGGATGTTCCTTCCTCCCGTTTTTTCTTTGCAGCCCCACAGGGCGAAGAGGGGCTGCAGGACTTCCTTTGGGGAAGAAAAATCCCTTTTCTTCCTTTCTCCCGTGCCTGGGGGGATGTGGCGGGGACACCCCAGCTCAGGGACAGGACCCCCATCCCTGGAAATTTCCCCGGGGATGGAGGGCGGAGGGGCGGGCAGGCGGGAAGGGGCGCCCGCTCGGCGCACGAGCGGCAGATATCCTGTTGCTGCCCAGGCTCCCCAGCTCATATTTCCTCATTAACTGGGAGCGCCGCTCGTTTGCGGGCGACTTCCAGATGTTTCCATTCTCCTCGCGGCGGCCGCATACCGCGAGGGCTGGGAGGCGCTGCCGGCAGCCCCCCGCTGTCACAGAGGGGCCGGGGGGGTCCCTGCCCCGCCGCGCGTCCCGGTGTGGGTCCAGGTTCCCTCGCCCCGCTGTGGGTGATGGACAAGTCCTGCGTGGTGCCTTTCAGCTTCTGCCCATCGCTCTCCTGGCAGCTTTGTGGGCAATTTCCCCTCTGGTGGCACCCCACAGGGCCGTGCCGCAGGTCCCCACACCGTCCCCATAACCCCTGCATGCGGTGACGATGCTGGGAAGAGGGGTGGGACGTTTTAAGAGCCTATTTCTGATTTTCCCCTGCTCTGGAGCAGTGGGAGGCCGAGGGAATGGGAGCAACCACGTCCTGCCTGTGGGCTTTACGAAGGAGGGGTTGCTTCTCCCAGGGGACCTGGGCTGGGAATGCGAAGCCTTGGGGTTTGCCAAAGCCCAGGAGGAGGTAGGGATGAATTCCCAGGCTTGCTGGCAAACTGCCTCTCCTCCCTCTGCCCATCTCCTCCTATCCCGAATGTTTTTGTGCTCCTTCCTCCTCTCCCCCGTGGCTTTCTCCTTGTGTGCTTGTCCTGCTTGCAGTGCCGCAGGTGTAGGGGTTTGGAAGGGCGGAGGGAGATGCAGACCCCAAGTCTGTGCTCCCCTGGCACGGACGGGAGGGAAAGGCTGCTTTGGGACACGGCTGGGAGCAGGCTGGGGGCATGCTGCATAAAGCAGAAGCAACCCTGGAACGGCTGCTTGTGGCCTGGGAACACCCCCGTGATTCTGGGCGCTGGGAAAGGAGATGCAAATATCAATGTGCATATGGATATGGTGTCTCCCACCACTTGATTCTCCAGTTCCTCTTCACAAACCCTGCAGAGGTGTAGGAGGAACTCGATGGGGGGGGGGGGGGTTCAGACATAATTTTCCCTCCCTGTAGGATCCATGTCCCACGATGCATGGATACAGGGAAGGAGGGATGGGGATGAGGAGAGAAGTCATCCCTGGGGTGAAGGCATTACCACGTGTGAGGAACCTGTCCTGGTCCAAGGGACGAGGCGCAAGACAGGGGAGTGGGTGGAAGCAGGGCCTGGACGACTCTTTAATCTTAATGATTTTGCCTGTCCATCCAGCCCGCGTATTTTTGGCCACGGAAGGAAGGGGGTGGGGTGCAGAGGCGGCTAAAAATAGGGGTGTCCCTGCCCATTCCCCCAAGGCGGGCATCCGTCTGTCTGCCTGCCTGCCTGCCTGCGGGGCTGCTGCGGGATCTGGAGGAGGGGAGCAGGCCCGGCCTCCTCCCCAAAGCGTCTGGCTCCGCTTTTGTTTGTCTCTGGGCCCTACGGGGACAGGAAGAGGCTGCGGGGCTGGGAAACAATGGCTCATTCTCTCGGCGTCAGCGCCTGGCCAGCAGCGATAGGGGACGCGGGCCCCCGGCCAGGAGGCGGCACGGCCTCGGCCGCCCTGAGGAGACGGTGGGGGGCGATGCCAGGAGAGCTGGTGGGACGTGGGGTGCCTTCCCCAGCCCGTCTCTCTTTCCTGCTGTGTCCCTCGCCCCAAACCAGGCTCCTGGGTGGAGGGGAGTGGGGTGGTCTCGTGTAGGTGCACCCTGTGGAGGAGGTGATGGAGGCACCAACACCCAGCGAGAGGTGGGAGCGTGTCTGCAGCCAGCTCTGGGGCAACCGCTCGCTTGTCCTTGACCCTATAAAACCTGCGGGGATGGTGTGTGAAGGGATTTGGCATCCCGCAGTGGGAATGCCCCCAGCTGCAGCCAGGGAGGTGTTCCTTTCCGCCCTCGGTGCTGGGAGCTGCCGTGTCCCTCTCTGCCCCAGACCCTCCTCGTCTTCCCATGGCACCGTCTCTCCCAGGCTGTTCGATCCACCCCCAGTGCTGGAACTGCCTTTCTCCCTGGCCATTATTTCTCCGGGCGTACGAGGTAGGGGTACGAGGAGATGGTGCTAGCACCTGAGGTGGGGCAGAGGTTAGGGGACGTTTCGCAGGGGCTGAGCAAGGAGGGGAAAGAAGCACCTCCCCGTCTCCAGACCCCTTCTCAAGGTCTCGGATGCTTGGGGCTGAACGCTTGCCAGGGCTCCTCTTGTTTACTCAGATGGGAGCTGACACATCCAAGGTCTCTGCTGACTCCACTTTCCCACATGCTGCTGCCGGGCGCATTCCAGGGCAGAGTGGAAGTCAGCGCCGAGGCATGCGAGAGGACTCGATTCGGGATGCCATCCTGCCCTGCCCGCTCTCCTCCAGCATCCGGCACCTCCTGCCAGGCACTCGGGAGCTGGCACCACGGCATCACCTCTGGCTGCCCACCGGGGCTTTTATGAGCCAGGGCTGGCACAGAGCCCGGTGGGAAAGCACGGACGGGGACCCGGGGACGGGAATCTGCCTCTCATCCCGACGGCTTGCAGCAAGGCTGGGTTTTTTCTCCCCTCCTGAGATCTGGCTCTGATGAGGGTTAGCAGCACGGCGCTCTGCAAGGGCCAGCATGAACTGGAGGAGTGGCTGCGCCCCGCTCTTGCACGCACGCCCTCCCAGCCCAGCGCGGATGCCTTTGGTTTTAGGAGGGAACACCACAGAGCTTCCAGAAATAAGTGCCAGGAGATAAAAGAAGGGTTTGCAGGGCCGGGGCTGGAGAGCGGCGCTCGCCCTCTCATTTCGGCTGCGCTCCCCTCGCTTGGGGTGCTTGGGGTCCCGGGGATGCTCCGACCTCTGCCAGGGCATCTGGCACCTCTGCATCCCTCAGGCTGCTGGAGAAGGTTGGCTACGACCTCTCCTCCCAGGGGCTGGCCCGCAGAGGCCCCTTTATGCCCAGCCCCAGCGTCTGGAAGAAGGGGCCTCGTCTCCCTCCTTGGCTGCCGCAGGAAACGCGGAGCCTGGAGGTCAGGGGCCGGCGGCAGCTCCTCCCGCGGGGCCAGCCGCCCGGCGCAGGGGCTTGCATCACACTGGAGTGGGGGGGGGGGGGGGGGGGGGGGGGAGAGAGCGCCAGGCTTTTCCTGTTTATGTGACTAACAGACCCCCGAGAAAGGGAAAGGGCTTGGAAAGCGCCTCGCTCTTGGGCGGGCTCCAGCGAGTGCCGGGGATTGCATCCCCGCGGCAAGGCTCGGCTCCTTCCCAGGGCACCCAGCTCCCGCAGCGCGGAGGCCGGGGCTGTGGGGGTCAGCTGGAGGGGGAAGGCTGGGGCTGGCTCCCCAGGAAGCGAGGCACGGCTCCTTCTGCATCCCAGCCTCTGATTCCTCCCGTGGCTGCCGGAGCTGACAAAGGGCTTGTCCCCGCGTCTCGGATAATGCTGGTCTCCGCGGGATGGTCTGAAGGGCCAAGTGGTGCTGGGGGTGAGTCAGGGAGGCAGCTGGATGTATATATAAATATTATACATATGTATGTCGGCTATGGGAACACCAGACATGGAGGAATGCGTAGGGGAAGCATTCAAATGACACATTTACCCACGAAGGCTCCAGCACGCAGCCCATGCAGTGGGCAGAAGGGCCACAGGGTCTCCCGGAGCATCTAGGGCCGCATCCTGCAGGGCATCTGTAGCGGCCCTGGTGGTACGTGGAGGAGGAAATAAGGTCCCAGATGCTGTGCCTTCACCTCGGGCACCAAACCGCCCTGGCTTTGGTCACATCTGCACCAAACTTGCCAGATCTCAGCTTGGTAGCCCTTGGCTGTACTGGACGTGGGTTGAGGGGTGGGTTGTGCAACTCCACGTCCAGCAGATGCCCGGGGAGAGCACAACCCACCAGGTAGCACTAATGGGAGAAAAGGGGAGTCACGGCCCCTTTAGAGGTGGAGTTGGCGTGGGTACAACATCTGTGGCGTGGAAAGGCTTGGGAAGGGCCTCAGCAGCAAGGAGCAAGGAGCCCTGGCAGGTCTGCGTGGCAGGAACGGGCGCAGCCCTTGGCTCCCCGCGTCCTGTGCAAGGGCTCCAGCAACGAGGCCACGCTGACCCAAAGCTTTGGGGCTTTGCCCTGGCACTTCCCCAGCCACCTCCTCCCCCAAGGGGTTGGACGGTGGCGTGGTGCCACCCTATGGCTCTGGAGCAGTGTTACAAGTGGTGGTGGCACGCTGCTGGAGCTTGGATGGGTTGCAGGGAGAAAAGCCAACATGCCTTCCCATCTACATCGGCAGCCCATGCACTCAAAGCCCCAAATATTGTAGCAGCAGACAGCTTTGGGGAGCTTCCCCTACATCGGGCACCTACATACCTGCAGCTGGAGTTGGAGCTCTGCTGAAGGGGGTATAGGGGAAATTTATGTTCTGTACAGTGACATCCTCCCTGCCTACATCTGATATAGATTGACGACCCTCATCATATAGATTTGCCCTCCTCTGGCTGCAGGTGAGCTGCTCGTTTTGGTCGGCCAGCCTGGGTTCCTGGCAGACCTTCACTGGGACAGACCTCGTGCCCCGGGGAGGAGCTGGAGTCAGGGGAGGACAGACAGCCCGTTTCCATCTATTGCTAACCGGGCAGGTCTGAGACTGGTGTGAATCACCCCAGTGACACAGAAACCTTCCACAGGAGACATGCCTGGAGAGGCTGGAGCACTTGCGGGGTTCTGCGGGACTGTAGGCAAGGGACAGGGTCTCAATGCAGAGTGCTTGCAGGATGCTTGCTGGGGACGTTGTCATTCTCAAGCCCCGTTTTTCAGGATAATGCCAAAGCCACATCGTGATGAATGCTTTGAATGTTGGCTCACATGCAAACCTACCCCAAAATTATTTCCGGAGAGGTGGAAAGCAGTACCTGCTCCACGTTTCTGTTCCAAAGGGGTTGCGTGCGGCACCCAGCAGCTGGTTGAGGTTGATGTGGCCACATTGACCTCTGGTGGCCGCAGCCTCAGCATGCAAGGAAAGCACTGGGTGGCTTTGGCGAGCGAGCTGCTGCCTGCTGCAATTAAAATGCAGTTGGGGTCACAGAATCACAGAATTACCTGGGTTGGAAGAGGCCTCCAAGATCACCGAGTCCAACCTCTGACCTAACACTAACAAGACCTCCACTAAACCATATCCCTAAGCTCTACATCTAAACGTCTTTTAAAGACCTCCAGGGATGGAGACTCAACCACTTCCCTGTTCCCTCTCTGGCACCCTTCCCTTATTGCCGGGGTAAGGCAACTGGGAGCAGGGCTGAGGTGGGAGAGGCATGCGAGGAGACTTCCAGTCTCAGCCCTGTTGGCTGAGGCCCTTGGCCATGGGCAGTCAGGCAGCTTCGGAGTGAGGAAGGGGCTTTAGGGACTTGAATCCCATGAGCCTGCTCTAATTCAACTCTCACTTGCCACCCCCCACCCCTGGATGCCCTGATGAGGATGGAGATGTGCTGCCGATACCATCCCAAGGAGCTCCCACATGCTTCTGCCTCCTTTAGCTCCAGGCAATGGGCGTAGTGCACGAGGGGGAGGAATACTGAAGGAGACATTCACTTGTTTTCCTATCTCCACACACATTTATGTGCATTTTCTTCCTGCCATGAGGGCCGCTCATCCTTTCCCGGGGGCTTGTTCCTCCCCTTCTGCAGTCACCTACACCACCATGGAGCCGCTGTTGGCCTGTCGTGGCTCTGGAAGGCATCAGGGGGACAAGCAGGCAGTCAGAGCCCTTGCGAAGGCTGTTAATATAAACTCTGAGCTTGGTTAGTGTCAATAGGAAAAATAAAAGTGTCTTTTTGTGTGTGCTATCTAACCTGGTGTGAGTGTGTGAGCTGCTCAGACCAGGCTGGAGTTGAGAAATCTGTTTCACATCTTCTGAGCTTTCAGCGCTTGTTTTTGTTCCACGTGGGAACAACGCTGTGGAGAGGTTTTGTGACACAGAGATATGCGTTGCGACAGCTAATAAAGAGAGGGAAAGTTTGGGGGGGGGGGGGGGGGGGGGCTGTGTTTTGGACTTTCTTCCTAGACTTGACCAGAGAGAGCACCAGGGACTTTAGCAAAACTCCCCCCTAAAACTTCATCAGAAGATATGTCTTTGCAAATCACTCAGCTGTGAGGAAAATAACACAGTTTGATGGGGAAAAAAAAAAGCACAAAAAGAGGTATTTTATTGAAAACATTGTGACCACTTCATGTTACCGTGTAGGTAAGATGCTTCAGGGCAGGCTTGTAACATAGGCAGAACATAGGCAGGATTTTACAACGCATCTGAGCTCACCATCTGTTGAGCTTTATACCGACAGCATTTCATCCGCACAATGAGGAATTTAATTCCTTCACCACCTCAGGCCTTTCTAAAGCGGTTTCAGGAGCTCGCCTACCTCCAAGGGTGCCCACCAGTCAGCCCCACACCACGAGACGCCGCCGAAAACCCATGGCTTTGTGGGCTCCATGTGCTAAGCCCTTCCTCTCTCGGTGGAAACATCGCATGGCTCACCGCTTGCTGGCCTGTCATAGGTTTCCTGTGCGAGCCAGCGGTGTTTGGAAAGTCTTACCAGTGCAACTATTTTGGTCAGGAGTTGAAAAAAAAAAAAGCAAAAAAAAAACAAACCAAAAGCAAAACAAAAAGCCAACAACAAAAAACCACCAACCCACCCAAACACTGCACGATGACATTCCTGGTGTGAACTCAGCTGTATCAGCACAGAAGCTGCTGCTCTCAACAGGGCTAATTCGGAAACGTGAGACCTGGCTGTGGTGGCACTGTGACAAACTGGGGGTGTCTGGTACCACCGCAGCTCTCCCCCAGAAGGAGAGCTCTTCACTGCTGTGCCCACGTTCCCTGGGCAAAAAAAAAATAGGGACAGGACATCTCCTTCTGCTCAGGAGCTGTCTGCCTGGGGGCCTTCAGGGTGGTCTTTTGGTCCTGGGGCACCTGCCCAGCTCAGAGCCCCTCCAGGAACAAAAGCGACAGCTAAGGCTTGATGTGGGAAGTGCTGTGTCTGCTTTGGGTTTGCTCTGAGTCACAAAGCACCACAGCTACTGCCCATGAGGTCGGGGAGGGTGGAGGGAGAGGTTTCCTTGACACCAGCCTTGAGTTTGTCCCTGTCTGGGTGAATGAGAGAAACCAAGCCCGTTTGGGGCTTTTATCGTCACTGCAAAGATCTCGCCTTCCATCGCCGTGTAATATCCTGCTCAGGAAATCTTTTCACTAGACCCGGGCTGTTTGCAAGAGAATAACTAGCAGGAAGACATTGACATGGCTTGAGTCAGAAGTCGTTCCCTGCAGGCAGCCTTGCTCCTGCTTGTTTTCCATCGCCCATTTACAGCTGGAGGTAAGGGCTGGAGATGGAGCCGCGTCCTGCCCGGAGAGCCCGGCTGGTGGTCTCTGCGTCCTGCCTTTGGGGGGGGGGAGCTGGGCAAAGGCGGGAGGAAGGCAGCTGTGGGATCCCTTGCAGGGAGGATGAGTCAGCAGCGAATTCATACGCTCGGGGTGGCAGCGGGTGGGACGGGTGCCTTGCAAGCAGAGGGGGCGTTTGCCAAAAGCCCTGCGTGTGCACGGTGTTTGCACACAAGGGCTGTGAAGCCGTGTGGTGAGTGGAGGAAAATTTGGGGAGCGAGTCTCAAAGCTGGTCTCAGGTGGTGGTTGTGCTTGCTAAGAGCACAGCAGCATGGGGAAGTGGGCTTGCTAGGGCCTCCCTCCCCCACGACCGCTTTGCTGAAGCCGGTGCAGGATCCCCGCAGGGTCTGGAGGGGACGCGTTGGCCCCTGGAGGAGAAACCATCCGAGATGTTCCTTTTGGGTCCAGTGGGAACCCTACAGCTCCTTTAGGGCGGGCGGTCTGGTTCATGCTTGGAGCTTGTTTTACACTTTGGCTTCTGTGGTTTCCACCTCTGCCAGACCCCTCGTGGTCCCAGTGGCGCGGCACGGCTTTGGGCAACGGGGTCCGTGGCAGGGGCTAAGCCACGTGTGCCTGCTGGGATGCTCCAGCCCCGCTCCTGGACGGCTGTGGCCGCTCGGAATGGGGACGAGGAAGGTTCCTGGCAGCTTCCCCCAGCCGGGCAGCCCTGTGCAGGGTCAGGCCGGCAGTGCAGGCCCCCGCACGCCGCGGGTACGGCTCAGTCACCCTGCCCCGGGGGTGCCTCCACGCCCAGCTCCACCCACACCCGCTGCTCGGGACCGGGGGCCAAAATTAAGGCTGTGGCACCTCTTCTCGGCCTGGACCGAGCTTTTATCCAACCACTCCTATTTTCTCCCCGTGCTCGAAACCCCCTCCGTCCAGAACCAGCTCCGCACCAGGGGTGGCCAGGCTGTAATTCCTGGAGCCCTTAAACCACGGGAGCACCCCGGCTCTGATCTGGAGCTCTCCTCCCCGGCCAGGGGAAGCCGAGCCGGGCACCCCCTTCCCCCGGCAGGCTGCGGGGAGGTGAAGCCGGCTGCGTTTCGGAAGAGAAGTTGCTGGCGAGCCACATCCTTCCGGAGAGCAGCTCCAGCCCCGGGGCTGCCGGCGGAGAGGAGACGGGACCGCAGGCAGAGGAGGACCCGTCCCCGCCTCGCCCAGGTGAGGAGCAGCCGGAGGAGGTCGGAGACGGGGGGGGGGAGAGGCAGGGGGAGAGGCTGGTTGGGGAAAGGGAAAGGGGGGGGAGCCGGCTGCCTGCCCTCCCAGCCGGGCGGAGGAGGGAGGGAGGGAAGGAGGAGGAGGAGGAGGAGGAGGAGGAGGAGGAGGAGGAGGAAAGGTGCAGCGGGGTGGGGAGGCCGCTCCAGACACACCTGCAGGAGCGGGCGGCGGCGCGGAGCCGGGATGGAAGGTAAGGGGACCCCCCCTGCGCCCCCTGCTCAGCCCCGCAGCCCTCCTCCCCTTCGGAGGCTGCCCCGGGGGGGTTTGTCCTGGTGGCTGTGCTGTGCAGTTCATTCTTCTCTCCTCCTCCTCCCCTCGCCATTCCTCCCAAAGCGCCTCCAGGCGTGCTCGGGACCCCCCCCCCCCGGAGCCCCCTGCCGAGCCCCGCTTTGGTCTGAAGGTCAGAGAGGCGGCTGGGCTCGAAACAGCACGGCTTCTGTTACCTGCTCTTGGTCTTCCCACCTACTCGTCTCTTAACTCTGTAAGAAATGCAGATTATTTTCCCTATTCAGCTTCCTTTGAATGGAACTGGAATGATCCAGATCTGTATCAGTATTTAGGCTCCTAAGCCCTTTGGTGCCTGAAATCAGACACTTGAGTACCTTTAGTGTGTCCGGCAGTCCTCTCCTCCTGTTATCCTGCATCCAGCAGACCCCGAGACCCCATATTTCTGCTTGGAGGATTAACTTCAGTGCAGCTCTCTCGGCCGTCCCCCTCGCTGTGTGAGTTGGCTGGCTGAAATAGCATGATATCAGCCTCACCACAGGGAAAAAAAAAAAAAAAAAGGGAAAGAAATAAAGAGAAAAAGAGCGGGAGATTTTCTTCCCTCTGCTTTCATGCACCGTGAACCTTTGCACTGCCGCTGGGGACGTTTGGTTTGTGTGGCTGGGGTAGGAAGCTGGACGTGGTGCCAGCACCGGAGGGGAGGTGATGGCGCACGCTGGCGAGGAGTTGGCTTTATCTTGCCAGCTAAAAGGATCTGTGCTGGCTGGGGAAGCGGGCTTTCTTTGTCAAATGAAAATGGATGGGCTGGTTGAGCGGATACCCAGGTGGGGAGGGAGCTTCTTGCGGGTACCTGCTCCATCACAGCCTGCAGGGCTTAATGGGGCAGGCTCACCGCTGCTGTAAGGGCTTTGGGGCCATTGACTTGAGGGGATGCATCTTGCTTTGGCTGAGAGTAAGCTTGCCTTGTTGCCGAGTATTTCCAGCTTCCACACCCATGTGTGGGAGACTCATGGAAAACACATTTTTGACATTCCCATTTGGCTCGGCTACTTGCAGCCAAGCTGCTCCATGCTGCAGGGCTAAAGGTGACATCTTCCCTAGGCTTCCCACTGTACGCACTCTTAACTACCTTGTGCACCGCTGCCTTCTGCCTCCTACGTGTCTGAGGTGGTAGGGGAACACATCAAGGTCCTGCTGAACCGATTTGTGTATAAGATGACTTCTGAAGTATCTGAGTCCTGGATGCAAGACTGAATCATTTGCAGGATCATACCTTGACTCATTCTCCCATACCTTTCACCCTGTGCTCCTCCACCACTCAGACTTTCTCTCCTTTTATCCTGCCAGCCCTGGAGAATGCCTCTCTCCAAGCCTGCAGCCTCTCGGAGCAGGAGGAGGAAGAAGATGCCATCTGGGAGAAGATCGAGAGCGCACGGCACCAGCTGACCCGTTCCCTGAACCCTGCCAAGCTCACCCCGTACCTGCGCCAGTGCCGCGTGATAGATGAGCAGGATGAAGAGGAGGTGCTGAATTCGTGCCGATTCCCTTGCAAAAGCAACCAGACAGGTAGGAGAAAACACAGATGGGTCTGGTTTGTGGGGGGCAACCCGTACTTGACACACAGTGGATGCTCACAGGCTTGAGGTGTTCTGACCTCCTGGTCCCTCATACTGCAGTGCTGCCCCTGCTTTTTTGGTCCATGAGATGATGTGCATCCAGATTTCTGTCTCCTCCTCTGTGGTGTCTCCTCCTGGGTGTGCACACGTGAAGGCTGTTCTCCCACCCCATTCCCTTCTCCAGCCCATCCATTTCGTGGGGAGAAGTAGAATAGGAGAGGCTATTTTCTATCATGAAGCTGGACTATGCCTATTTATTTTTTCTCTGGCTTGCAAGGAACTCATGCTAATTCCTTATCCCTTATCCAGGCTACCTGATGGACATCCTTCGGCGCCGCGGGAAGCGAGGCTACGAAGCCTTCCTGGAGTCCTTGGAGTTTTACTACCCGGAGCACTACACCCGGCTCACAGGGAGGGAGCCAGCCCAGCGCTGCTCCATGATCCTGGGTAGGGCCAGGTGCTCCGTCCTCCCTTCGACTGCTTGGGAAGGGCCAGCAATGTGGGCATGGATGCGTGCATGCGTAAAATCCAGGTTCACGCTACCTGCGAGCGGCGAACCTTGACGGCTCTGCTTAAGATCTGGCAGGAGGGGAACCAAATGGGTGTGTAACAAACCAAGGGGGCCAAATTGTGTGTAATGGGCCTTGGTGCATTACAAATTTGCGGGCTGCTTTTTTGGGGTTACCCCTGTCTTGGAAATCAGGACCTGATTCTCCTTTGTCTCCTCCAGATGAGGAAGGCCCCGAGGGACTCACTCAGTTCCTGCTGATGGAGGTGAAGAAGATGAGGGCTCAGAGGAAAGAGCACCTGCTAAAGGAGCACCAGCTCCAGGCGAAAAACCAAGCCATGGAGCAAGAGCAAGCCCGGCTGGAGCAGCGGCTGCAGGAGCTCCTGAAGGTGCAGGAGCGATGCCAGCGGCTGCGGGAGGAGTGGGACTCCAACAGCGTGGAGCTGCTGAGGCTGAAGGACGAGAACTACATGATGGCCATGCGCTATGCTCAGCTCTGCGAGGAGAAGAACATGGCCGTGCTGCGCAGCCGGGACCTGCAGCTGGCGGTAGGGTGCCAGGAGGTGACTTTTTAGCGGGGTGGGCAGTGGGTCCCACAGCCACGGGGGGGCTGAGGAGAGTGGCACGGCTCAGAGGGGTGCACGTGGATGTCTGTGCGTAGGGTGGTGCCTTGCTCAGCTCGGCCGTTGGCACCTTGAGGTGCCCTTGCATGTGTTTTCTGCCCTGGGCACGTACGGCGTGGAGCTGCTCGGCATGCCTTGGCACTTTGGCCGCGAGTCAGCCCATTTTTCCCCCGCTCCGACACTCCCTACCGCCCCCTCGTCCTCTGCTGACGTTCCCGAGACTCACGCTGCATACCTGAAGGGATTCGTGACACTGCACTCTGGCTGCCAAGCTCTCACCTCCAGCAAACATGCGCCTGTTTCCTGTCTGGGCAAGGACCAAAGTACCTTGAACCTATTAATAACTCAGCTACTTAGGTGCCTCCTGGCATTCCTCCTGCTGCTCTGCGCTCCTCGTGCAGCCCCGTGGTTGCCTCTCATTCCCCATCCCGCTCTGCCCGTGCCAGGATCCTCCCCTGCTTTCTATCTGGCGTGCCTGCCTGTGCCAGCTCTCCCAGACCCCCTCAGAGCAGAGAGGTGAATTGCTTGCGGGTGACTGTGGGGTGGAGAAACACTTCTAGGAGCCGAGTGGACCACGAGGTCCCAGCCCACTTTCCCTTGAGCTCACCCCCCCTGCCCTACATTGCCTTCAGTGGGTTTTTCTGCTGTGAATTTGTTTCTCAGCTGCTCCAGGAGCTGGGAAGCCTTTGAGGACACTCTCAGTTGCTGGCCCTGGCAGCACACCAGAGGCCCCTGGTCTCCCCAGGGTCAAGGCCAGCTGCACTGTGGATGCCCTGAGGTAGCAAGAAAGTTGTTGTGCAAAGAGAGGAGCTGGAGATTGAAAGTGTTTATGCAAAAATTCAATTCATGTGCATCCTCCTCCTCCGTCTTGCAAGGAACGGCTTTTGTGCACAGCTGTGCAAACCTTGCCCCGGCTGAAGCTCCTTCATGTGGTTGCCCAGCCCTTGCTTTCCTGGCCTCCAAGGCATTTTTCTGCCCAGCTTCCTCTCTGCTTCACTCTCCCGCTGAGGCAGAGGTGCCGGGGCACGTGTGCCAGCCTACGTTTGTTCCCCATCCCTCAGGTGGACCAGCTGAAATGCAAAGTCACCAGCCTGGAGGAGGAGTGCAGCCTGCTGAGGAAGCAGGCAGCTGCGGTGCCCCAGCGGGAGGCGGAGGAGCGGGGCCACCCCGACACCGTGTCCGAGCTGTGGGCTGAGAACCAGCGGCTGATGGCATCGCTGCAGGAGCTGCAGGGCACGTTGCAGGTACCCCACAGGGCACAGCTGGCTCAGAATCACAGAAAGCTTGAGACTGGAAGGGCTCTCTGGGAGGGCGGCTGCTGTCACCTCTGGGTCTGGGCAGCGATGGGTCCCTCTTTCCAGCTCTGTGACCCTTGGGTGTGCTCACAAGCATCGCCCTGTGCCTTTGAGGGCACAGTAGATCCACACAGAAATGATGAGGGCAGTCGTGCTGTCATTACTCAGCCACCAAGCTGGGCACTGCCCTGGTGTGGAGCTCCCTTGGTGCCTGCAGTGTGGTGACGGTGCCTCCTCATCTCCCAGGCTCCAGGCGAGGTCCCAGTGCCGGGCTCTGAGCAGATCCTGCTGGACATCCTGGAGCATGACTGGAAGGAAGCCCAAGACGACCGGCAGGACCTCTGCCAGAAGCTCAACTCCCTGCAGAGCGAGCTGCAGTGGGCCGAGGAGCTGAGGGATAAGGTAAAAGCATCCATCGCCAACCCCTTCCCCGCGTGCAGTCGCTTCTGAGAGCGGCTAACGCTCGCTGCTTGCTGCTGCCAGTACCTGCAGGAGGTGGAAGACCTGCAGCTGAAGTACCGGACGCTGCAGAAGGACTGCGATCTCTACAAGCATCGGATGAACACCGTGCTGCTGCAGCTGGAGGAGATCGAGAAGGAGCGTGACCAGGTGAAATGCTCTCCACCTGCCGGCAGGAGCAGGGCTCTTGTGTCTGCTCGGGGTACCCTCTCCTTCCCCTGTGGGTCTTCTCCAGCAGCGCCAGGGTGGGAGAAGGGGGGTTTATGGTGCATGCTTCCTTGTCTCACTCTCAGCCTGGCTCCTTGCAGGCTATCCAGAGCCGGGACGGGGTGCAGCTGCAGTACTCCCAGAGCCTGATCGAGAAGGACCAGTACCGCAAGCGCGTGCGAGCCCTGGAGGAGGAGAGGGACGAGCTCCTGAGCAAGCTGAGCCAGGCGGAAGGGCTGAACAGCACGCTGGAGGCGCAGCTGCAGCGCTGCAGAGGCAACCGCAGCCTGGGCAAGGTGAGGGCGGTGGGAAAGGAAAGCACAGCGAGGAAGGCAGGGCTAATTTTTCGGGGGGACGCAAGGGGATGATGGCTCCTTTCTCTCCTAGATGTGCAGCTCTTCCTACTCCCTCTGCTCCAACCTCAGCAGCACCTGGAGCCTCGCGGATAACCCTGCTGGCTTCACGAGTGGGCTCGTGGACGCGCTGGGGGACTCTGCCATTCAGAGCATGGTGAGTGTTTGGCTGTGGGAAGCTGTTCCCGTTGGGAGCAGTGGGAACCCACAGCCCTGCAAGGGCATGAGGTGTTGGAGCAGGGTCACCATGGGGCACCCTAGAAATCAGCAGCCCCGTGTAAAGTGTTATCCTCTCCAGCAAGCTCTGTAATCATGCCCCAGGGAAGCAATCCTAACTATTTTATACCCTGTAGCAAATATCCTACTGTTTTTAATGGGGTCAGGTTCTTGCCCATTTCCCTCTGATTCTTCAAATCTTCAAACCCTCATCCCCTGAGCCCCCCAAAGTGGGAAGTCCCACAGGCTGGTTGTGCCCCTGGACGTGCTAGGAGTGAGATATAAGGACAAGGGTGCTGGGTGCTGGTGTAAGCAGGAGTCTCTCTCTCACTCTGCCCAAGGAGGTGACCCCCGACAGCGAGAAGGACATCAACCGCCTCTCCACCTTCCCCTTCCCTCCTTGCATAGGCTCCATCCTCCGGCGGCAGCGGGAAGAGAGGTGCATGCCCTACAAAAGGTGACTGCTGGGGGCTGCCTGAGCCTGGGCCTCCTCTAGGGGGGCGAGCAGGATGGCTCTGGGAACCTGGAGTGTGGCTGAGGGTGGGAACTTCTGTGTCAGGGTTGGGGGAAAGCTGCGGGGATGGGGGTGAGAACGGGATGAAAACAGGCTTTGGAGAAGCCGCTGCCTCTCACCTCACCTTTGTGTCTCCTCTGCAGCTTGTCCTGTGGCTCCTTTAGCAGCATTGAAGATGCAACAGGTACCAGGGTGGGGACCTTCCCCAAAGGGCTTATCCTAGGAAGAAGTGGTGTCTGGGGGGAGAGGGGTGGGAGAGCTGAGCCTCCCTCACACCTTCACTTTGTGCAGCTTGTCCCCCCGCAGAGCAGGTAACTCTTTCCATCCGCTCTGTTTGATTTGTGGAGAGCTTTGCTGGTAGAGAGCTCGGTTTGGAGCTGGGGAGTAGGAAAGAGAAGAGAGCAATGCCTTCCCCCTGGGGTGTTATCGGTTCTGGGTGATGGGCTGTGGATCTCCTGGTGCTGGTGTGGCCTGTGGTGGATGCTGGTGGCTGATCTCCATGACATCCTGAGAACGATCTCCCTGCAGTGCTCCAAGAGGTGATGTGCCCCCTCTCTCTCTTGCTCTCTCTCCTAGGCAGTGGCTTCGCTAGCATCTCGCTTGGGGCCTTCTCCTCCTCTTCCAGCAGCACCTACGCCAGGGTGAAGTCGGAGATCTGCTTGTCCACGCTCCCCAGCCGCCAGGAGGTCACCAGGAGGTGACTGCTGCTCTCTGAGCTGGGCACCATGGGCCTGCTGCTTGGAGGGGGTTTCATGATATTGGGGGGCCACGCCTGGGAGGCTCTTCCTCCTGTGGGCCCTTTTCTGCCAGCAGGAGAGCAGAGAAATGAAGATGCTATATTCCTTGCTTCCTAGCAGGATCCCACTTTTCTGTCCTGTCCCAAATGTTATGGAAGGATGGGGATGTTGCCCTGAGACACAAATCTGTCTAGTCTGGGACAGGACTGGTGGACCCCAGCTTGGCTTTTGTATTCGGTCTGGTGGGGTGGAACGGGATGGGGGGTTCACCAGCTCCATGCACATGCCCTGGTGATGGACTGTGAACTCTGCATGATATGTATTGTTTAATATAATAAAAATGCTGTAGCTGGGCACAAGGCATGGGGATCTGGTCCTTAGAAAAAGCAGCGAGCTTCATTTGCTGGTGTTTCTCCTTGGCAGGTCACTGGTGGTGCAGCTCACGAGCATGGGTCCCACCGGCAACCTGTCGCCCCAGGAGAAGAGTCTGGGAGCGGACATCTCCATCCTCGGAGGGAACAGGACAGGGATTTTCGTCCAGTGGGTCAAGCCAGGCTCACAGGTTGAGAATGCAGGGCTCAAGGAAGGCTGCCGGCTCATTGAGGTGGGTCTGGGAACGGGCTCTGGGGATTTGCGGTGCAGCCGGGATGCAAGGAGTGGGGAGCGAGCCCTGGTACAAACTGGCTTCTGGCCAGCTTGAAGTCCACCTCCATTTCTCTCGTTTCCCAATCCTGCTCCTTGCCTAGAGCTTGATGCAGCACGAACAGGCACGCAGGTCTCTGCACTCAAACATACCTGCACATGCAAAGGTGCCGAGGCTTTCTGAAAGGTTTCCATCAGCTGCAGGAGGAGAAAAACAAAAAGGAGTCACGAGGATTAAGACAGCAATATGGCTGTGTGTCCCCGGAGCTGCCTGTCACCTTGTAGTATTGCAGAGCAGTTTGCTTCTTGCATCCTGCGCATGCCTGTTGCAAAACAATCAATTCTGGAGCGAGATCTCGCAGGCCTCCGTGACCCTCTCAGAGAATAATTGCTCTGAAGAAAGCTCCTGGAAGGAGGGAAGGGCATTTGTTTTGGCAGGAATGACACCACTTGAAATACAGCCACGGTACTCGAATTGATATCCCACCTGTAACTGGAAATAAACCAGCCTCCCTGCCTCCACTCCTGCACATGTTTGTGCACACACGTTTGCTTTCAAGGCAGGCCAGCATCCAAACCGGGGGGGCTGGCTGGCAGCAGCTATGTCAGAGGCAGAGGAGGGAATCAGAGGCTGATGAGGATGCCTTGCCCTCAGGCAGAGCTTGCCCTGGTCCTGTGCCATCTCTTGGTTAGCCCTGATGGGTGAGGAGCTGGGGGGGAGCCTGCTCTTCCAGCCCCTGGGTCTAATGGCATCTGCTCCTTGCCAGCTGAGGGTCCCGTCGCTGAAGGAGGAGGTGCTGTCGCTGGAGAACTGCACACGGGAGGTCGCCTACCTGAGCCTGCTGCATTGGGATGAGCCCTCGCGCCTGGTCTTTCAGCTGGACCTGCAGGGTAAGGCCCTGGCAGCTGGGATCTCCTTCCAGCATCAGCTCTCTGCTTCCCTTCCTGACCTCTCAGCTCTTCTCTCTCTTCTCCTGTTTGGTCCTAGGCCACTAGGTGTGACACCGGGGTTGGCCGTAGCTCCAGTTACTTGCCCTGTCTGGTGTGACATGTGCATCCTCTGAGTTACAGGATGGAGGTACAGACCTTCTGTCTGTTTGCCTCTGCACCCCCACCCCACCCCATAACCTCAAAGCTGTGCTGGAAACTTGGCTATCTCTTTGGTGATGGTGGTCTACTGTGTCCCCACCTGCGGTGACCTGCGTCTCTCGCTGCAGGATACCAGCCTCTGCGGGAAGCCCTGGAGGAAGGGAAGAAGTTTTCTGGAGACTCGTTCTATGTCCGCACCAACCTGCCCCTCCTGGAGTCGTCAGACCCCTACGCGCTCTGCGTCAAGTGTCGGGAGATCCTCCACGTCACGGACACCATGCACAAAGGGCGGCTGGAGTGGTACTGCTCCCGTGTCGACCCCCTGACCATGCGGGACCTGGACAAGGGGACGGTGCCCAACTACAGCAGGTAACGGGGGGAGGAGGAAAGCAGAGGGGTACCTGGGCTACCTGTCCCATTTCTCTCTGTTGAGCATCCCCAAGGAGTCCTGAGGCATGTGGATTGGCCTCTTGATAGTGTAGGATGCCCAAGCCTGGTGTTGGGGACCAGATCTGTAGGGTTTTGGTGCCTTTGTGAGACTGGGAGGAAGCCTGTACTTCAGGAGGTCTCTTTGGGGAATGTCACAGCTGGCTACAGTCCCTGAGGTCTCCAGAGTTGCTTGAGGGAAACCTCTTCGTCTTTTCAGGGCCCACCAGCTGCTGAAGATCCAGGAGAAGAGCCACCTGCCTGGGCAGCAGAAGAGCCACAGAAATAACGTAAGCCGGAGAAGCCATCAAGGAGAGCTTTTTTAACACATTTTTGTTGGGCTATGCTCTCAGCTTTGTTGCTCTCCCTTCCTCTTCAGCTAAAGAAACGGGCCTTGGACCAACTGCGCCTGGTGAGATCCAAACCACAGAAGAGCCCAGGCCAGCCCCCTCAGCAGCTGTGGCTGGACCCTTGCTCAGGTGAGCTGTTACCCCCACACCTGCCCCGTCACCCCTGGGGACCTTGTCATGTTTTCACCTTTTTCGCTTTCTCTTCTTCATTCCTGTCTTCCAGACCCGGACAGGAGCCTGAAGCCTTACAGCCTGGTGCACCCCGTGGTGGTGAAGACACTGCGCCCCGTGGTGCTGTCACCCAACTGCATTGCTCCGCGGCTCATCAGGAACCTGCTGGACCTGCCCACCTCTCGCCTGGACTTCCACGTGTGCCCAGCAGGTAGGCAGCAATGAGGGGCTGCTTTCCCTTTTTATCTCCTGCCATTCCTTAGCCATGTGGTGGG
This sequence comes from Anser cygnoides, assembly GCF_040182565.1. Classification (NCBI taxonomy): domain Eukaryota; kingdom Metazoa; phylum Chordata; class Aves; order Anseriformes; family Anatidae; genus Anser; species Anser cygnoides. Next base: position 56,012,185 of record NC_089873.1, read on the forward strand.
AAGCCAAGGTGCTGCTCAAGGAGGTCACTTCTCTGGAGGCCTTGGCAAGCCCAATTCAAAGAATGGGTGCTCTTGGTCCTGAAGTATGAGACATGGTCTCACGGGGCTCTTGGAGAGGACATGAAGTGTCTCTTCAGCAGCTCACTGTGGGTGTCTTTCAGTCTTCCCATACAATACCCATTGACAGGTCAACGTTTTTTGGGCAAAGTACAAGATGTTCCCTTAACTGTATCCTGTCCCTTTGGCCATAAGGGAAGCCAGCCCTCCCTTCTGGTCTTCTGGGCCATGGGGATCCTCTCTCTTTCCTTGAGAGGGTGGTGTGGCACTGTCTTGCTGCTCTGGGTGGCTCTTCCCAGGGGTGAAGCCCTTGCCAGAGGTGGGATTTGCAGGTTGACTTCGTACCTGCCCTTCCTCCCTGGGAAAGGCAGCATCCAGCCGTCCCCTTCCTTCCACCAGCAACGTGAAGCTGACACACCACTGCGTAGGCTGCTGGGGAACAGGGCTTTTTTCCCCAGAGGGGATTTTCACAGAGGACAAATCCCTCGTCCCCCCCCCCCTCCTTTTTCAATCTCTCTCCTTGCCCGTGTTTACAGTTCAGTCTTTGCCAGCTGCAGGACTGAAAAATGAGTCGGTACGCTTTTTGGGGGTGGTGATGGAGGTGGTGAAAAATCTGTTTTGCTGAAAAAGGATGGCTCTGCCAATTTTGGCCGCCGGGCTTCTTGGCTGAGTGACTTGGCCATATATCCTATCCTACTGAGCCCTCTGCAGGGTCCCCCTCACATTGCACAGGAACATGCTTTGAAGTCATTTACTGCAGCAGGGGATGTAAAACCAAAAACAACTCAATTCTCTCCTGCTAGTTTTGGCTGTTGTGAGGAAAGAAGGTGATCTGAGAGCCCTGAGATGTTTCTGTTTTCTTTATTGCCTGTATTTTCTCTTGCTCTTCTCTTGCAAGCCGGATGATCTTCCACAGGAGCTTGCTGCCCCTAAAAGAAACTTGTGAAACTTACCTGGCAAAATAAAATGATTCGTTTTCTGCTGTGCTTCATCAAGGAGGGGCTGGAACAGTGGGGAAGGGGGGAATCAGGGCTGGGAGCTGGCTTTGGCTGCTGCTGTACCACAACATAAGAGCTGCTCTTGCCCTGCAAGGTCTTCAGCTGCTATATCTTGCTTTTTCTGTGAGCAGAAAGCGGCAGGAGACCCATGCCAACGTGTAATGTTGTGTAATTAGACTCGCTCTCCAGAATCCATAAACACTGAACTCAAGTATCAGCACCGCAGCAAGCGTGCAGGAGCTGAGGTAGAAAGTATGTGCAAGAGGGATGAGGGGATGATGCCTCCCTCTTCATCTCTCCTGCTCCTCTTGGCTTGCAGAGAAGCTGGCAGAAGAGCATCCCAGCGCTGTCCATGCTCAGGAGCCCTCTTTGTCTAAAAGTGGCCCCCAGGAGTGGAAGGAGAGCGGCCAAATCCGCATGATCCGGGAGGCGATGGAGAAGGTGCTGAATGGTTTGGGGGGAGAGGACCAGGACGGGGCACCCTGTTCGGGTGGGAGGCAAGGATGGGACAACTGAGCAGGGCAAGAGGTTAGGTTGCTCTTGGGTCGGGCTGGCTGTGATGGAGTGGGTGACCCTGCTCTTCAATTCTCCCCTTCCCTCTTGGCCCTGCTTGTAAATCCCACATTTAATGGAATTACTATTGGAAAAGCAATGATATTTCACAGTATGGAGTTTGATTTAATGCAGCTGTCAGGGGCTGGGGCTATTTCTTCTCCATTTAAATCAGTAAATCTATTCAATTTCCTTCCAGAATAAACATTGCCTGCTCGAGCTGGGAGTTCAGAGTGTGAGGGATCTAATTAAATGTGAGATATACCCCATTGTTATCCACATTGAGGTCACCGAGAAGAACGTCAGGGGACTCAGGTAAGACAAGACCGTGAGGTACGGATGGAGGGCATCGCGGGAGGATGGAGAACACCTTGCCTCTGTTCAGAGGGAGAGGAGGTGGCTGAGCTTGAGGTTGGCTGCTGTGAGGGAAAACGGGCAAAAAAAGTCAGCTTTGTGCACATGTGAGCGAGCTCTTGTTGGTGTTTTTGCAACCCCGTCTCCCCATATGAAGGTAAAGTTCGTCCCTATGTCTTCCCCAGGAGCTTGCTGGGGAAGCCGGGCCAGCGGGACGCGGAGGTGCTGAAGGTGTGCCGCGGTGCTGAGCGGGCTCTCCACGCCCTTCCCTGCTCCTGGGCCCGTGTGGAGCCCCACGCCTGGAGCCACGCCGAGGAACTGCCCAAGGTGGTGCGGGGCTGCATCTTCCAGGAGCAAACGCGCCCGCTGTGGGTTGAGGATGGCGATGACTGAGCTTGGAGTAGCAGAGTCTTCCCAAAGAGCTGTCCTCGGGCTCCTCCAGGAAGCGTGTCCACCTTCCGCAGGGGGATGGCAGCAGCAAAGGCACCACATGGCTTTGTGGGTCCCCTTGAGGACATAAAGAGTTGGGGGCATAACACGTGTTGACCCACCAGCCTGAGCTTTCCATATTTTACTGGAGAGAAGCCTTCCTTCCACCTTTCCGCTGGATGCCTCCTGGGCTGTTCCCCATCACCTTGGGCCCTTGGCTCTGGTACGTGGTCAGATTGGGAGCATGGGGGAACCGTGTGAGATCAGGCTGTGCAGGAGCATATCTCACACACGTACACATTGAAACCCTTTCCCCATCACCTCCGTCTTCCCTGCCCCGTGGCACCGTGTGCTCCGGGTCCTCCTCTACCTCACCTCCTGCCCCGTGGAGCAGGAGGCACGGCTCGTCTGCAACCGCCCCGCCGCGGCCGCACTGACACTAAGACGCAACCAACCCTCGTTTTATGGGAGCTGTACTTTTTATTGCTTGTAAATTATTAATGGGCCATTTTATTGGCAACCCGCGTGTAAAGGAGAATTAAATGCCATTCATAACGGCAACGGGTGGCAGGCTGTGGACTCGTGTGTTAAGGGGGAGGGTCGGGTGATGCACGGGGGTGTTTCTCTCCTCCTTTAGCTGAGGCCCATCTGCCCAGCTCCTCTGTTGCAGGGCAGCAAGAGGTGTGTGGGGAGAGGACAGGCTGAGCATGCCACAGACCAAGTTCCCTCCTGTTTCTACTTGCCCTCTGCTTTTCAGCCCCTTCCTTCTCTGCAGTGCTGATGTTAGGCAGGTCACCCTAGGAAATGGGGAAAAGCTCGCTTGATGTCCTGGCCAAGGTTCCTCGAGCTTCATATCTCTCCATACCCCAGTTATCATGAAGTGACAAGCCAGCTACTTGTCCTCCTGGGGGACAAGGACAGGCGTTTGGAGGGTAGATGGTCTCTCCTGGGAGATGCAAAAGGAAAATGGGGGCTGTGGCTGTAGGGGACTTTATGGCGCAGGAGACCAGACAGAGGGCTGGGGTCAATGGGAAAAGATGGGCCACCAGTATCAGAGGCTGAGGTCTCCTGTGTCCTCCTCACCCCTGTAATTAGGGGACTGCTACTGCCATGCACTTCTGAAGCTCCAAGCAAAGATTAACTTCAGGGGTCCCCTGTGAGGTGTTATTTCAGGCTCTAAACCAGTTGCCTGTGTCTTTTACGAGGACGAGAGGGAAGGGGGGAGGAAAGGAAAAAGAAAAGACTTTAACCTGCAGTCACTTAAATGTAGAGCAAAGTCCCAGATCTGCCCTGGAGCAATGCAGCTATGGAGGGGACTGGTGTAACAGGGCTCCAGCTGAAAGCTCCTAAGTGGAAGCATCCCAGCACAGCTGCCCCGGGAGGGTGGGTGCCCTGCAGGCAAACAAAGCGGTGCTCTTGTTGAGCTGATGAGAAGACAAGTCCCAAAGCGAGCTCCCCTCTGCCCAGGCAATGGGTTTGCAGGGGAAAGAGGCTGGGGCCTGCATCTTTGCATGGAAAAAGTAGTGCTCGAGTACCCAGGGGAAACGCTCCCCATGAGGCACCGTTTCAGAGCTTGACAGCTCCTCCTGCCCCTGCTAGCATTGGAGCCACCACCAGCCTTATGGCCTTGGCCATAAAGGGTCGGGGGGTTAAGTGCAAGCACCCCCACTTTGGGCAGCTGCTACTCCCCAAAAAATAAACCAGACATTTCCACACGCTTTGCTGGGCCTTCCTTCAGGAGGGAAACTGAGGCAAAGAAAGGTGGTGTTGGGAGGCAGGTTGGCACTATCAGGCTCTCCAAGCGCTAGGCGGCACTGCCTTGCCTGCTCCTAGCCTTCTTCAGGTCCTCTTTTTATCCGTCTCGTCTCCCCCTAGGCTTTCAAAATCCAGCTCCAGCTAGTCCTGGACACGGGTGAGAAACGGGGCAGAGGGCTCCAAGGCAAACATTACGCCCCCACTGCCCTGCACACTGCCCAGCCCACCTCATTTATGTCCCTGGGGGGGCAGCTGCATGCTCTGAGGAATGAGTCACGGGTTAGGTAAACGGGCAGAATGCAATTAGCAGCCCTGGGCATCAATTACCAGCTGTAATAGCCTTATACGAACCCCTTGTAAAGTCACCGAGAGCAAATTTTCTCCCTCTGGGGAGGGCAGAGGCCGAGTGGCAGGTGTGTCCCCGCGGGAGGTCACCAGCCCTCTCCACGCTGTCCCAGGGGAGCTGCAGCAGCATGGGGTCACCTCTAGTTTTAGGAGTGTTTTGGTTTGTACATGGTCAGGTCGGACCCGCTCTGCTGCCCAACACCATCAAGGTTGATTTGGGCCACGCTTGCAGCCCCCAAAGGGCTCTTTCGGGGATTTTCCACCTGTGTCCCCTTTCTCTCCCAGAAGACCTGGGACAGGGATGGGGAGGTGCTGCAGGATGCTTAGGAGCCATGGAAGCTGCCTGTACCTCTGCCTGGGGCTGCAGCTGTGAGGCCAAAATCCTCAAGGAGGGTCATTTCTGGCTCTGGAGCAGTGGCTAGCCATGGGAGCAACCACAGTATTTGGTGTGGTGGCCGTGGTTCGGTCGTGCCAGCTTCATGTCTCTGCGGTAATGTAAAGCCTGAAGGTGAGTGACAACCCCCTGCCCCAAATTGGCGTAAGAAAACCTCAGTAGTCAAACAGATCTAAAAATAAAGCCTGGAGGGACCCTCTGAAGGGGTATGGGAGATGCTCTGGAGATGTTCTTGCTGCAGGGGAAGTCCAGGAGGCTTGTAGACTAGGAGAAATACATGAGAAGAGGGTACAGAAGCAGATTCGGTGATTTCTTCCTTACAAAAGAAAAGGCTGGAACCAGGGACAGGGCTGGGGTGAAAGTGCATGTGTGAGGCCTGGGGAAACTGAGCACAGGGTTTTGGTAATGTGGGGAGGTCTTCCCTGTGTCCCCACCACATGGTGGGAGTATGGAACAGAGGAACCCTGATCCCTGCCCTGCCCCTCTTTTATAACATCCCATGATCTGGCATGTGCACACTGGGGGGGCTTTGTCACACGGCACACCCTGCGAGCCAACCCCCCCCTCCCCCCCAGTCTTATTCCCTTTTATTTTTATTTTTTGCTATGCCCACAGCTTGCAGCTCCCTCAGGAGGCGCTCTGATTTCAGCAGCTTATGTAGAGCGCTGTCCTCCTGCTGTCCCCACGCTCGCTTCTCCACCGAAGCTGGGGTGGGGGTGCAGACATCAGCCCCCCCCCATCCTGGTTGCTTCTTCGTACCCCCCATGGGACAGATGTGGTGCCGGGGGAAGGAGCTGGATGTGCCAGTTTCCTACAGGACTTGTCTGGGGTTCTCTGGAGAGGGAGAGGGTGTATGGGGGGGTAGCAGGAGACCCAGAGTCCTGTTTTGGGGAGGCAGGGTAGGGTAAAAGGGCAGGGATTCAGAGCAGTGCCCACGGGAAAGCTCTGGGGCCGGGGGATTTTGTGCAAAAACATGCTTCTTCCAAACAACAGTTCACCTGAACCCGCACCCGTTCCCCCTTCCCTCCTCCCGTAACAGCGAAGGGCTGTGCAAGGCTTGGGGCCCCCCATAGGGCTGGGAGCCCCTCCGGGAGCTGGGCTTTCACAGGACCAGCAGTCAGGCAACAGGTTTGTCCTCCCACATCAGCTGCTTGCCACCTGGGAGAGGGCCCAGCCTGGGGTCTTGGCACAGCGGGTGAGGCGAGGCAAACCCCGCTTTCAGGCCGGGGGCTGCCCCCCTCCATCCTCCACCCTCCATCCTCTTCCTCCCCCGGGGCTGGCGCTCCGCCCCATGCCCGGAGGCGGGACCGGGGCTGGCAAGGAGCAGGACCGAGCTGCACAGAGGGAGCAGGTGGACAGACAGACAGACCAGCTGCTCGCAAGGCACCCAGCCCCTTCCCACAGCCCTGCTCCGGCCCCATACGTCCGCCACAGAGCCCCTGGCTTGGATGCGCAGGCTGATGTCTTCTGGGGAACTGATGTCTTCGGTCCGGACTCCCCCTCAATGGCTCTGATCTCCTCTGCCACCCTCTCCACCCCCAGCCCAGGACCCTCATCCTGTCCGCCAGGAGCAGGGATGCTCGCTTTCCTCCTGGCGAGCTGTACCAGCCACCCACCAGTCGCCCTGGAGTATTTTCCTGCCACACGTCCCTGCCTCGCCGGGTGATCAAGCCCCCTCGGTCTGTGGAAATTCCCCTCGCTTCATCTCTATCCTCGGGGACTGCTGTAGCTTTGGATTTCGGATCTTCACCCACCCCAGTCCTTGGCCTCATCCTATTTGTACCTCGCTCTCGGCTCATCCTGCCCCGCAGAAGGCTTAAAGAAGTGTGGACAGATTCCCGTGGAGGTACGTCAGCCATGGGCCGCCGGCTCATCCGTGGTCTCTCTGGAGCAGCAGTCTTCCTGGTCAGCATGGCCCTCCTCGCTGTACGGCACCGTGGGGCTCAGGAAACATCTGGGGAAACATCCCCAGGGCTCAGAGAGGGGATGCCGGAGAACCCAGAGCGATGGACGCATGCACGTTCAGAAGATGCCGTGAGAGGTGGTGGCAGGGGGCAGAAGAACTTGCAAATCCAACCTCCGGAGGAATACGGGACTGAAGGAAACCTGACACTTGGAGACATCTTTATAGCTGTGAAGACCACCAAGAGATTTCACCAGAGCAGGATGGAGCTGCTCCTGGACACGTGGATATCCCGGGCAAGAGAGCAGGTGAGAGTGTGGATTTGGGCTGCAGAGGGGTGCTTGGCGGTGGGATTGGGGACGGGGTGTCCGTGGGGAGGGACAAAGCCAATGGAAGGGGAAATTGGGCACTGTGGTCCCACCCTTTGCCTTGTTTTCCCTAACTCTCGCCTCTGTTCATACTGAATGGTGGATGCTACCCAGCAAAATGTTGCTTTGGTACCTGGTTCAGGGGAAGGGTGGCCAGAGAAGCTGAAGAGCTTCCACTGGTGGCCAGGTTGTGGTGGTCAGAGAGGCTGAAAAGCCTGTGTGGGCTCTTCACATGAAGGCTGCGAGGATGAGTGCTCTCAGCAAGCATCGCCATCCTCTAACCTAATCCTGACTCTTTTGGCTTGAGGTGTAGGGGATTTGCTTTCATTTTCTTTAACCACTGACACCGCAGACGGCCCCAGCCACACCGGATGGGGAGCGCAGGCCTTCCAGGACCCGTCTGAAATGGTGGCCTTCTGCCTCCTTGTGCCATGAGTTTGCCAGGTTTGAAGCTGAGGCTCCCCCTTGTTTAATGAGATGAGTTCAGGCCTCAGCAAAGAAGGTAGACGGGAGTGGAGGTTTTGGGTAGGAGAGCGCTTGAAGCAAGGCAGGGTTTTCTGGGTAAGGGTGGTTTTCCACTTTCTGGTGCTGCAACCGTCTGGTCTGCTGCGGTTGTCACAGGAAGCCGTGTCCTATTTCGGGCACACTTCCTCTCCTGCCTGCGCGTCCATCTTAGCATCTGAGATACCCTGCTTCCTCCTCCAGACGCACTTCTCCTCTCCACCCACCCGTTCCTGCCCTCAGCCCAACGGCTCTTTGGAGAAGCCAAACCACGCCGTGTGCCCACGCCGGCATCAAACACCGCCAAAAGGGCTTTTGGAGCAGGTTTGCAAGGAGCCCCTGACCTTGCCCTCCTCGTGTGATTGACAGACAGACATCTGGCCATCCTGCAGATGGCAGGAATTAGACAGCAGCTCCCCACGTTCACCTGGCCGTCTCTTTTTGACAGACAAATGAAGTCCCAGCCTGGGAAGAGGTGGTGAATTTTCTGTGCTGCTGCCAGCCCAATAGGAAATCTCCACGAACTGAGCAGGAGAATGGGAAGCGAGGGGTTGAATGGGAGGGTCAGTCATTTTTAAAGTGCTTTTCCAATGTTATCAGATTCTGTTGGAAGCTCAGCGCTTTCCTTCCCTCCTGTCTGCTTCCCCTCCTCACCTCCCCCCCAGTTTTCAATTTTTTTTCTTCTGCTTTTTTACTAAATGACCTTAAGGGAAAGGGAGGGGGAGGGAGGCAAAGAGAAATACATGAAAGACAAAAGTTTTTTTCTTTTATTTAAAAAGCAAGCAAACAAACAAACAAAAAAAGGCAAAACTCTGTAGGGTTGTACTTGGAGGTAGGGGAAAGGGTTAGTTTTGAAAAATTGACAATATAGAAACCCTTGCTTAGCAGGAAAAAAAATAAAAAAGAAAAAAAAAAAGAGAGAGAGCTCTCAGCTTGCAAAGGTTATTTAATTGTTTTGTGGCTATGGACAGGTTGCCAGAGCTCCTACTAATGAATTTTTATAGAGAGACATAGACTTTAAAACCCAGGTCTTGGAAGCACCGATGTGCAGGAACTGTCTTCTAGGGCTGACCTGCCACCTTGCTCTCTTGCTGGCTCTAACTCACAGCTGGAGACTGATTCAGCGTGTCCTTCTCTGCAGGTAGCCAGTGGAGAAATTTTGGCAGCTGGCTGTGCTCCTGATGCCAAGCCTGGCTTCAGAGCTGGTTACCTGCACGGTGTCCTCCCGGAGGAAGTAACACAGACCTCAAAGGCCAGGCTTAGGTGACTGCACCAGGAGGCAGGACCAGCTGTGGTCTTTTATGATTAGGAGAGATCGCACAGGAGCCAAATTAAAAGTCTTCTATGTTGGACTCTGTTCGGGTATAATGACAGAGAGAGATTTCCCCTGAAGCTGCACTGTTTAAACATAAGATGTTCAGCTGGTGGGAGGTGGAGAAAGGGAAGTACAGGGTGGGTGCTCTTCCAGGAGCCAGACCGTGATCTCTCTCTTGAGAACTAATCCAGTGCAAACTTTCCGCTGGAACTTGCTTTAGAAATCATTTCAAGGAAAGGCCCATTACTTAGAAAAGGCTTCACCTAAGCAGAAGTGTCAGTTTTGATGACTGTTAAGGCTGGACAGCATCTTGAAGTGGCTGGCACTCTTAGCCCTGATGGTTTGGATGAAAATAAGTCTCGATTTCTGGTCTGAAATGGCATTTCGTTCGGTAACACAAACTAATTCTAGCAACCTCCCCTCCTTACAGCAAGCCAAACATCCAACTGATGGAAATGAAAACTTTGAATGACCCATCCTCAAACATTTTTCACATTTTGAGTGCTGTGAACACAGTGTAGACTTTGAATCTCTTCTCTGCCCAGACGCACCATTAACCCTGTTCACGCATTTGCATTTTGGAGGCTGTTTCTTCCTGGAAAAGGGATAGCCTGGGAGATTAATGTGACCCTGGACTGTCAGGTTCCAGATGTGTATTCCCTTTTTCTAGTTTTTATTTGTTTGTTTCCAAATTTAGGCTGTGGAAGCCTCAACATCTAGTGTTTATCCATGACGTGGGCACCTGTGTTCATGGAGAGCTGCCAGGCCAAGCCCTTTGACACCAGCAGCTCTGTATCACTGCTAACGCCTCTGTCCACCCTTTCCCACCCAGCCATCTTCTCTGCTCCTACATGGCCCCATAGATGGTCTAGTGGAGCACAGAAAGGTGGATATGGTAGAGAGGCTGCTTCTCTCCAATCCAGCCTCCACACTCGTAGCCCCCTTCTTCCAGTTCTGTCAGAGAGTCTGGTGTTTCCCATGGTGATGCTGCTCCTTCAGCCTTGGGTTCCTGCAGAAGCACGTCAGGTGTCTGCAAAACAGCATTCCCCACCTCGCATCAAGAGGAAGGTGGGAGCCTTGGGGTGTTTTCACAAACAGGAAACCTAGAAGAAGGTACAGATCCCCATTTTAAGGCAGTCAGATATGACGTTGGCTAGGCACATGATTTCTGGATGGTTTTATACCTGTAAGCAAGTCATTTCTAGCAACAATATTTCTGTTTTTTGAAAACATCAGGAAGTTTCAAGGGTTTCAGAACTGTTTTCTTAAGATGAATTATTTGTCATGGTGGAAATTTCTGCCTTTAAATGTGCTGGCAAGGGAAATCCCATGTCACTGCGAATGCCTGCCGTGCCTGAACCTTAGGGTACAGTCGCCTGACCCAGTACAACTCCTTCACTTGAGACTTTGCTAATTGCTTCCTGTCCCCTGATTACCTTGGAAATTTCTTAAACTAAGCAGGTCTATCACTGGGGTCATGTAGGACAGTGTGCACGGTCAGTTATTGCAATCAGCCGTGGGAGGGGAATTCACCAAGTCACTGCAGCTCAGACATTTGAGACTGTGAGACCATCCTGCCATCTCTGCTCAGCTGGGTGGTCTCTGAGGGTCCTCCACTGCCTTCCTTGCGTGTTCAGATCATTTCTCTTCCCACACCTCGCTGGCGGGGGCACATCACCCAACCCAAATGCATGGGGAATGCAGGGAGATGTAGAGAGAAGGACACTCATCTCATCAGAGCAATGACAGCTCCTACGAGCTGGTGTCCATCTGTTTTGTCCCTTTTGTTCCTGCCCAGGTGCTGTTTAACCAGCCTGTAGGCAGCTGGTGGAGAGACTGTTTAAGGCTTGTGCCTCCTTTTTGATTTCATGAAAGCTCATTTTCTGCCTGAGGAAAGCTTTTCTCCCCGAGCCCTGATCCCTGTCTGGCCCTGAGGAGGGGGAGACATGCCACATAATGGCAGAGAGGGGGATTAGAGAGCCTGGGGGTGGAGGAAGAGGAGGAGGAGGCAGGCAAGCGGCAGGGGGCTGTACACACTTATCACCCAAACAGATGTTCTCCTTTCAACTCGAGCATCGTTCAACCACAATGCATGCATTTTTCTGCAACTGACACCTAAGCCAGGCCTCCCTCAACCCTTTGCTTGGTGTTGAAGGTCCCCTTGTCCCTATTCCCAAGGCTTCAGGGAGAAAAAATAAAGCAACACGAGTAGCGATGATGATGGCTGGGGCATGTTGGGTGGTAAAGGAGGTGCTGATCCTGCTCAGGGCAGTGAGCAGCCCCTGCAAAGCCCATCCTGTGCATGGGGGGGAAGCAGCATGAAGCAATAGCAGGGCAAGAGGGGCAGCGTGGGGGTCTGTGTGCACCTCCTGTGATGGTTTGGAGAGCTTTAATTGGGAAGGGGAGCACTGGGGAAGCTGCTGTCCCTCTGCTCCTCTGCTGCCCGGTGCCTGGCATGGGACCATGGCAGCAAGGCCTGCCTTGGGGTGGGTGGCCAGGAGCAGCACCAGCTCCAGGCCTGACAGTAACCTCCTTTTCCCATCTCCCCAGACGTATGTCTTCACTGATGAAGAGGATGATGCCCTGAAGAGAAGAATGGGTAACCACCTTTCCCACATCACCACCTTACTCTTCTTGCCTTCAGTCTCTGAGCTTGCATGGCCTTTGGAAGGGGGCTGGCAAGATGGCTAGCTCCAGGCACACAGTACAAGCACCCATGGAGAAAACCTTACCCTGTACCTTCTCTGGCCATGGGCAGGGTGGAAGTGCAGTTAGCAAGGGACCTAGACTTGGGCAAGATGCTTTGCTTTTTCCTGGCTTCATTTCCTAGGTGGGGGGAAGGATGGGACTTCTGTGTCTGTGGGTCACAATGAGGTGGCAATAAGGGCGCTGGTCTCTGCAAGGTGCAGTGGTGGCAAGGGGAAAGTAGAGTGCTGAGCTGATGGCTAAACTCTTGTCCCCATTGTACCATTTGTGGGGTGGAGTCTAGCTATAAGAATCACAAAATGGCTTGGGTTAGAACAGCTCTGAGAAGGCTTGTGTGGAGTGAATGGTTTGGGGTTGATGGGGGAAGAGGCGAGCACGTGGGAAATGCCCACATCATGGCAGGCTTGGATCAGGGGGCCAAGAGGAAGCTGTCCGCAAGCAAACCTCTTCCCTCCTGCCCAGAGGTCCTCCCCGTGGCCGTGTGGGCCACCCCTGAGCCCCAGCCTTCTCTCTGCCCACAGGCGACCACGTGGTGTTCACCAACTGCTCCACCGAGCACAGCCACCTGGCCCTCTCCTGCAAGATGGCCGCCGAGTTCGACGCGTTCCTGGCCAGCGGCCAGAGGTGAGCTGGGGCTGCTGCGTGAGGGAATCCCCACGGGGCTGCCAGCATCTCCTCACTGCGATCCTCTTGTGTCTTCGCTCCCGTCTCCCTCCAGCTGGTTCTGCCATTTGGATGACGACAACTATCTGAACCCTCAGGCCCTCCTGCAGCTGCTGTCCTCCTACTCAGCGACACAGGATGTCTACCTGGGGAAACCCAGCCTGAACCGACCCATCCGGGCCTCCGAAACGCTGCCCAACAACCGGACGGTATGTTGCAGGGTGGGACAGCTGTGGGTTGTATTTAATACTGTGGCTAATCAGCCGTACCCTGATGAGAGAAAGGTCCTAGGAGCAAGAGACATCAGCTGAGAACACACCGGTCCTGTCTGAATGTGGTAGCATGTGTTGACTCACTCCAGTCTACCTCGAGGAAGGGAAAGTGATGTCCCATGGTGCTGCTGCACCACTGGGTACCCATCTGCAAGGAGATCAGCCTGCCTTGGGCAGCCCACGTGCTGCTGCCTGCAGGAGCTTGGCTGCTCCAAATGGATCAGCCCTGCTCTAGCAGGCTGGCAGAGCTCAGCCTGGATTTCCAGCTAGCCTTCCTTAGCCCCGCATGATGTGATTTGGCCAGTGGTCTCTTCACCTCTGCTTGCTCATTTTTCTCTTTGAGCTCAGAGTGCCATGTTAGCAGCCTTGCTCATCCTGACTTCCCAGCCACGTGCAGAGATCAAAATTGGTGCTGTACTACTAGCAAGTCCCTCTGGGTAGCAGTTTTGGGGTGACAATAGGGCTCTGTTTACCTCTGTTTCAAAGCTGGGTTTCTAGCATTCCCATCTCAGGGAGCATGGTGTTCCTCTGAGCCTCTGCCATTGATTTGCTCTGCTGTTTCTCTCCAGAAATCTGTGCGCTTCTGGTTTGCCACAGGAGGGGCTGGCTTCTGCATCAGCCACAAGCTGGCAAGGAAGATGGTGCCTTGGGCCAGGTGAGCCGTGCAGCCGGTGGGTATACGAGCCTTTGGGGATTAGGAACACAGACACACAGTGATTCCTGGCAGCATCAAATCTGGATTTGTGTCTGTGATGTTTGCAAGGATGTTTGCAAGGGTGCAGAGTGCCACGCGCTTCAAATCTGTAAGCATGTGGGACTGGAGGAAGGATGTAGTGGGTGGGTCTCCCACCTGATTAAAAAGAGACAACAGCAGGCACGCCAGCAGACGTGATCATAGGATGACGCACTCCCTCCTCCCCAACTCCTTTCAGCTCTTGGTTATTCCCCCACCCTCCTTCCCTTTTATTTCAGCTTCTTCTGACTCTTTTCCTAAGTGCTTTCCCTGTCTGTGTATCTCCCCTCACTCTTCCTCTTTCCAATCTCCTCTGCCTCCCTCCTGAGCTAATTTTCCATTTCCCCACCCCAAACCCTCTTACACCGGTCACTGTAATTTCCTCAGCTTGGTACAGGGAGAACAGGTCCCGGGGTCTTGTGTTAGCCCAGCCTACAAGATGTTTTCCAGGATGCCCTAGGTTATGTCACAGGCTATATGTGCATGTATCAACAGGAAACATCTGTGCCAGCCTTAACCAGATCTTTGCATAGCCAGAAAGACAGATCTGATGTACACCAGGTGGTCCTGTTTTTGCTGGTTTAGCTGAAGGCCATGATACATGTGCTGTGTTAGACCCAGGCAGGATAATGGTCTGTGATCCAGGGTAAAATTAAAGTGGCATGGACAGAAAACACCTAATCTGTCATAAAGTCTGCCACTACTGTGTTAAAAGGCCATTTGAACTAGCTGAGGGGTGTGTTACAGTAGACAGCACTTTGTGTCATGTGGCTGCTTCCAGTTACAAGAGCCCTAAAGCTAGGTTTACCCCGTCATCAAAGCAAGTCTGTGGTGCTACGTTAGGGTGAAGCCAATGAACGGCTCATTCCAGCTGAAAGATTGTCCTGTTCCCTCTTCCTCCTGGTCCTGGCCATGCAGTCCTGCCATTTCTCTTGTGCTGGCTTGTCTGACCCCTGAATGACTCAGTGCAGCTCACCAAACAGCTGGAAAACTAACCTGGCACAGCCTCTGCCAGCTCTCTGAATCAGCTCGCTGAGGATATATATCAGGCACAACATCAGATACTTGGTGGGAGAGCATGGCCGGGCATGGCTGAAGGGCAAACACACTCCCACGTCTTTACAGGTGGGACTTGGGGATTTCTTGCCTTGTTCCAAGGTTTACTCTGCTTTTCAGTGACGTGGTTGCCTATATCCCCCACCTTCTTCTCCTAACCCACCCAGCTCTGCTCTCTTCCAGTGGCAGGAACTTCCTGAACACTTCAGAGCTCATCCGCCTGCCGGATGACTGCACCATGGGGTACATCATCGAGTGCAAAGTTGGTGGGCAGCTGCTGTCCAACGCGCTCTTCCACTCCCACCTGGAGAACCTGCAGCTCATTCCCACCTCCCGGCTCATGCAGCAGGTGAGCAGGGGAAACAGAACAAGAGAGATGTGTGTGAGGAAGGGGAGATGGAGCAGGGGGGCTAACAGACACATTGCCCATTTCATGGCCATGAGGTGGATTGAGTCAATCATCTGCTCTTTTGAGGAGGTTTTCCCCACAAATGGTTCCTTGCAATAAGGACCAGAGGTTTCCTGCAGCACAGTTGACAGTCACAGTGGCCTGGGGTCATTGGTGGGGAGCACGGGTACAGGGAGTGATAGGAGGACTGGGAGAAGTCCTTGGGGGAACATGGCACCGGGACATGGAGAAATGCTGATTGTTTGGGAAAGGGGCTTTACACCATGCCTTCCTTGCATGGAGAGATAACAAGGGGTGTAGGGGGCTTGGAGAGGACTCAAGTGGGGACCATTATGGGAAGGAGGAGAGGAGAGGAGAGGTGGAAGGCAAAGACCAAGCCATCAGAGAAGGAACAAGAACACAAGCTTTTTTTTAACCAAAACAAGTTCCTTGCTCCTGAGCTCACCACCACACCCTCCCTGCTCCTTTCTCCCCACATCTCTTTGCAGGTCACACTCAGCTACGGTGTCTTTGAGAACAAGCTCAATGTTATCGAACTCGGTGGTCCCTTCTCACCGCAGGAAGATCCCTCAAGGTACGGGGCATGAGTGATCTGGGCACGCTGTGGTTTGAGCTGTCAGACAATAGGCTGGGAAGGGGAGGCAGCTAAATGACGTGCGGGTGGTCTAGAGTGAGGGACAGAAACCTTGCAGCCACATGGCTTATTGGGTGAGGAGCACACCAGCATCAAGATGTTTGTGAATGCTTACAGACTTTGAAAATCCTTTTGGATGAATGGAAAGAAAAGAAGTATCGTAACATTTTATTTGGACAGTTACTGAGCCAAAAGTTTTACCATTTATTTCACACTGAGAATGAACAAGCTAACCTTTTACCTCTGGGACAGGAACTGAAATGTTCTTCTAAACTCAGGAGAGGAAATTCTGCTTTATTTTACTTTGCTTTGCTGAGGAAATTGAAGGGAGAAAAGAAAAAGGTTTACTTCAGCTTACCGCAAACAAAAGTGTTCTTTGATTTACTTTCTCTGGTTTGAGTGAATAAACCTGAAGTTGTTATTTGCGGAGCATGGGTAAGAAGTTTCTGGCTGGAGATAGCAGGGGTAGGAAGCCACCAGGCAATGAAAAGAGCATCCAGAGAACCATGTAGTGGGGGCTGGTGCAGTGCCCACTCACCTACCCAAGATCAGGGTGAGCCTTGGGCTTGGGCTACATGGTCCAGAGCAGGGATTCAGGTGTTGGAGGGAGGCTTGGCTGCCCCGCTGTGCCAAGATGAGGCATCGTAAGATGAACAACCAGTCCTGGGGCACTGTAATGCGGGGAGAGCATCTGATGTGGGATGTGGCACGAGGAAGAAGTCTTCCGTTCTTTAGCTTTGCCCTGCAGTAAAAACTGCCACCTGACCTTCCTTCACTCTTTCCCCAGCAGGTTTCGATCGCTCCACTGCCATCTCTACCCCGACACCTCCTGGTGCCTGCAGGCTGTTGGCTGGTGATGCCCAAGCATCAGCTACAGTGGGTCCTGCCGATCTTGTGCTTATAGGGGGTGAGACATGGAAGAAGCTCAGCGCTCCCAGCTTCCCCTTTGCTGTGGCAGTCTTGGGTCCTTGTTGAGTACTGGTGACACGGGACAAGAGAGTTCTGTGCCAAAGATAGATAACGTGGGCTGGACATGTGGATGGGCTTCCCATCTGTGCTGGGATACTTGCGAGGGATGGGAGCAGTGCAATCTCCTAAGCAGAACAAGGACTGGGCAGTGACTGCTGTGCATCTGGGTGGAGATGGGGATGTCTGCTCCTTACTGTGGATTCATCTTGCTGGACCATGAAGGCCCTGGATCAGGGTACCCAGTGCCAGAAGGGGGTTCACTGAAAGCGTACTTTGTCTCCAGCCTCTCTGAGCAGGTCCCCTTCCTCTGTATCTGCTTGTGCTTTCCCCATTTCCCACTTTTCCCAGCCACAGCCCCTTGGCCGAGTCTCTGCCTAGTTGAACTCTGACTCTGCCCTCCCTTCAGAAATGGAAAATGTGACCATTTCTGTGCTGAATGAGTGCTGGAAAAGCATAGCTCTTGCCTGACTGAGGGCAGATGGGCAGGAAATACAAGAAATCAGGAATCTCCCTTGGCTAGGACAAGGGAGAGGATGTGGAATGGGGAAGACAGTAGGACAGACAGAGATGAGGGTTGTTCCTTTACTCAACATTGAACGCTTGATCTTGGATGGCCCTGCATTATTCCTCTCTTTTTACCTTCTTGATATGGGGTCAGGATAATCTTTTGCTCTAATTACCAACCTGTTGTCTGAGATTAGACTCCAATTCCTACCTGTGAGAGAGGAGACATAGAGGATTAGAACTGGCTGAAAGAGAGGAAAAAGGAAGAGATGGAGAAGGAGTGCTCAGGAGCGGATTAGAGGTTACAGCTTTATAATCTTCTCTGTGCCCCGACTGAAAAAAATTAAGTCATGAAGGAATGGAAACAGCAGGGCAAAGAGCTTTTTATCTCTGCATTTCTTTCCTCCAGATGCTAAGAGCTGCTTTCTGCCTTCCTGCTGTCCCTGCTGAGCGTAACAGGGAGAAGGAGCTGGCCCAAATAGGTTACAAGCTTTCTGGCACATTTACGGGGAGCCCTCATCTCAGCACAGATCCTGCCACGAAAGCTGGGCAATTCTGCTCAATGGGGAATGAACTTTGGCACCATTTTGTCCTTGTACACATGGATAAATGGCTGGGGGAGAGCGTTGCAAGGGAAGCTGGAAGGCGAAGAGGCTGTTTTAGATGGCAGGTGGCACCACAAACAGGTATTTCTCTTTAAAGAGTGTTTCAAAACAGGCTGCTGGGATCTGTGAGAGATTCCTGTAATCTCTGGATGAAAGAACAAATGCCCTTTCTCCAAAGAGCTGCTCAGCTTTGATGCTGCTGATCTGACTAAGCCTGCTGGTGGGCTGGAGGAGCCAAGGGGGACTATCGCTGTGCCTCTACCATGTAAAAAACGGGTCACCCTGTCACCCCGTCCCACCCTCACCCCCCCAAACAACAGCATCCCCTACACAGCATGCACAAAACTTAAAGGTAAGGCATCAGAAATACCTTCTACCTCAGCAAAGAGGGACCTAGATATAAATGAGCACTTTAATTACTGGCGAAGAAGAAAGCAGGCGTTTGCAGAGCTGTTTTCCAGCCCGGTCATTCTTGCGGGCGTTAGCCAGCTTGTGAAGCAGCAGAGAGCTCTGCTTTCTTCTCTTGCACAACGTGCCTTTGAACTGGAGAATCATGCTGAGCAGGGGCAGGGGCTACTTGATGCCATTGACCATTCCTGGAAAACTGCAAAGCACTTGTCTCACTCAGCTATGTGAAATGGAGCTCAAAATAGAGACAACCCAGGCGTTGGAAGGTAGCTGCAGAATAAAGAAGTCCCGCCCAAAGGGCGAATGATTTTGTTTGAGCTTATCCAGAACACAAAAAATGTTTCCATGAGAAGAAATAGGAGTCTTCAAGAGAAACCTACACTACTTGGATGTTTTCTTTTTTGCCCATTCAAGTTCACAGCTGTGTTGTTAATTGATTCTTGGCGTTAAAATGCCAGCCCTATCTGTAGGTGTCCTGATGGCAGTTAAAGCACAATCAGATTTGGGTGCCTGGGGAAGAAGAAACTGGTCCAGCACACTCGCTTCCCTGGGAAGAAAGTGGAAGCTTGCATTGAATCCTGGCTTCAGCTGGTCTGAATTGGGCTGGTGTCTTTTGCATGGCTGAAGATCAGATGTTAAACGGGTTGGGTCCTTGAGCAGCCGCACGGGGATGGGTTTAAGACCAGACTTTGCTGCTGGAGCAGTGCCACTTCTGTGGGAAAGGTCTCATAACGAAACTGAGAAGAGATGAGAATCTGTCTGGGGCAGGGCATCTCTTGGGCTGTAGAGAAACAACTGACAGAAAAGCCCTGCTATGCCTGTGACGACAACGTGCTGGAAAGAAAATTGTTTCTCAGAGTTGGCAAAAAAACCCCCACCCAGGGTTTCTCTAAGAACAGAGAGACAGCTTAAGGGGACATTCTCCTCTTGAAATCTGATCAACGTTAAAACCTGAGTTAAAATTAGTTTCAGGAATGGTTCCTGCCCCTGGGGCTTGCTGTCAGATGTTGTGGTTTTACAGTCTCATTTTCCTAGTTTATTAAAATGTTTAGCAGCTTGGGAAAATGAGAAACAATCTTATGTGAAACTTTTCAGGGGTCGGTCTTTTTTTTTATTCTACTTCATGATTTTCTGATGTAACAGTCAAAGTTTTTGGAAAGGCTCCACTGAGCCAATTAAAATGTTGTGTTTTTCTTTCTTTCTTTCCTTTTTTTTTTTTTTCTCTCTCTCACATTCCCATTTCTCGTTGCAGTACAAAAATCTATCCCAAGAACTAAAAGGGATGGAGATGTGGTCTTTTGATTTTACTGGGGAAAAAAATGGGGTCAAAGTCAAAGGTGTTGGCATGACCCAGCTGTTGTACAGCATTAAGTGTAGTTCAGGATTTCAAGTAGAGAGACCTCAGCCTGCCCAACACCATAGCAACGAAGGCTATTAATGATGTTTAAGCTGTGTACGGAAGATTCAGAGAAAGGGGAAGGAGGGGAAAAAAAGCTAGTTACTGTATTTGAAATGAAAAGTATTAAGTGAGGCTTTCATGTTAACAATGTCTTTTTTTAAAAATGCTTTCCCCTTAGCTGTGAATAATTTTTATAAGGGAACCCCTATTTGACAGTGTAAAAAATGCTAATGACTCTCCTTTCTTCAGGGGAAAAAGAGAAGTTAGTTGAAATAGGTGGGAAACTGCAGTTGTTGTTAAAGGCTTGAAGGGGAGAGAGGGAAGAATAGCAATGCTAGACAATGCTTCTCTCGCTGGTGCCAACTCCTCTTAACAGCTCTGCCGCCGAAGGAAAACACATTTCTGTGCCTCCCCGAGATGTACCAAGCTTGTACCCAGGCTGCAGCCGCAGCTCTCTCCCCAGGCCTCCTTTGCTAAAAATGCAGCCTTCAAAAGACTAACAGTTCATTAAACAGAAGCCAAAAGGTGAGAAATGGGCATGGGGAGAGACTGGAAGGAATGGAGCCACCAAGAGGAGCCTCGGAGGAGCACATGGGAATCGAAGCTGTGCGTTGGAAGTGCTGATCTGGGGGCTGCCCAGCAAGAGTGGGAAAGGGGGTCCTGACCCCCCAGCCTGGGTGTGTATGATTAGGACTTCACCTTGGAAGAGGTGAAATTGGTTTGGTTGGCCCCAAACCTCTTCTTATTTTTCTTCTTTTTCTTTGTTTGTTTATGAGAAGCTGACGTGCTTTCATCTGTCATTTATGCTCAATTCCTTGCAGAGGATTTGGCCTTTTAATTTTGAGTCTCCCTATGCCCTTACTTACAATGAAGGCTCTTCAGGCAGTCCCGGGGTGGGATCAACAGCATTTTTCACTCATTTATGTCTTTTGTTTTCCCTGAACAACCCCACAAGACAGCTGGCTTGTCCTTTTGCACCGCTGGCCACCAGGGCTCTGCACACCTGTTTTTGACTCCCAGGCCCTAATTTCGTGTTTACAGCGAGGTGATTGGGTCTCGTTTCTCAGCCGAACCTGAAAAAATGCTTTGATCTCCTGTTTCTGTATCCATAGTGACAAACTCCCATGTCTGTGCTCTACTGCTCACTCTTTTCTTTATTGTCTTCCACGAACATTGGGCTCCACGTGCAACTGAGCCACGGGACTCATTGCTGTAGGGCAATGTGTCAGTCACAGCTTTGCATTGCTTAGAGGCAACGAGCCTCATGGCGAGTAGAGGTAGACTCTGTCTAAGCTGGTAAAATCCCCCTGCCCCAAAGTACCGGTGAATCACAGATTGAAGTCTCCAGGAGGGAACATAGCAGGGACAATCTCTGTTTCCTAGGGTGCTGCTTGCACTAGGAGGGCCGAGCCGCTGTCGCTCAGCTGGCATTGCCTCCCGAAGGCTGTTCCTTGACAGCCTGAGCTTTTTGTTGCTCTTCTTTGATCCAGCTCGGACTCCAGGAAAGCCGGGAACTCATCTGTCTCCCTGTTTGAACTGCGTGTGATTAATTACAGACCCCGAGAATGGGCTGCTTGCCTCTCTCGTGTTCAAATTGCCTTCCAGGATTTTGCAAGGCTAAGGAGCCTCTTCAGATGTTGTGTCTGACTGCTCCCTGGTCAAGCCTCCCTTGGTTTTTGCTGGTAGCTGCATCTGATTCATGGTGAATTTGGAGAAAAAATTAAACAGAGTGCTTTGTGTGTGGATTTGATGGCCCTGACCCTTCCACCGCTGCTTGAAGAGAAGACAGTGTCGATTTTCTGCAACATAAGAAAAAGAAGTGAACCTGCACAGGGAAATTGGATGGGGAGAGATGCTGTTGTGCTGAAACCTTGCTTTACCCATGCCACCCCCACAAGTGGGGCAAAGAGAGAACCTGCAGCTGGTGCCTTTGGCCGCAGTGCATCACGTGGAGAAAATGCCATGAAATATCTGTTGTTTGCACTGGCAGAGAATCCAACAGCCCTGGTCATGAGCCAAGGCCAGCTTGTTCTTGGTGATGGACAGAGAGAGAAACAGGGCTGCCCCGAAGCCCGAACAAGCAGAGACGTGGTGGGGAAGGCTTACAAGACCAACGGGACAGTATTGCCACATCAGAGCAGGGGTGATGAGATGGTGTTTGGGATAGGGAGGAGCAGGGATTGGGGAGAAAGGTCTTTCTCCATCCAAAAATGCCATGAAGGAGCTGAAGATAAGCACATGGGGAGGAAATCTATGTCCTCTTCATGGCCGTGCTGGCAAGTGATGAATACTGGCCTGAGGACTGTTCCCTTGAGAGCTAGAGGTTCAATAAAAAGAGGGGAAAACTGGAAAGAAAAAGGCAAAAAAAGACCCTGGCCCTTCCTCACCACCCCACGTCTCCCACATTGCAATGAGCTTTGGCTGGGGTGAGGCTGACTGCAGAGGCTGGCCAAACTCTCTCCATTTGTGATGTTTTTTCTTTGTGTGCCAGGCAGGGAAAACTCCTCTCTGAGCTCTTTCAGAGACCAGTTTCCCAAAGACCTGCTGTGGGGTGCAGACAGACAAGGTCCTGGAGCAGTTGGTAGGGGGAGCAGGGCCCCTTCATACACCCCCCTCCCCTTTTTCCCCAGCATCCAGCTAATGTTGGCCGGTGTCTGTTTTTAGAAAAAGTGGCAGATTCAACAGCTGAGCTGCTTTTCCAAAGGGACATCTAAAACAAACAGCCTGCCATCTGCTCTATTGTCCTGGAATAGCGGCAGGGAGGGTGGGGGGAGAGGGAAGGAGGGGAAGGAAGGGAATGAAAAGTGGAGGTGGGGGGGCGAGGGTGGGAAGGGGGAGAGGAAAAGGCAGCGAGGGGAGGCAGGGAGGTGAGGAAGAGCTCTGGGGTGTGGGGAGAGGAAAATGAAGGTGGAGGATGAGGGAGAGAAGGAGGAGGTAAAGCAAAATGGGGAGCTGTGCGAAAGCAGGAGGGCGGTGCGGGGAAAGGACCAGGAGAGATGCACGGGGGCAAGCAGGGCAGGCACCTCCAGCACCCCTGGCCCTGGTTGATGCTGAGCCAGAGCCTGACTGCCAAAGAAACAAACTGAACTTAGTGGCCTGGATAATCGCTCCCCTTCCACCCACACAGCCCCCCCGCCTGCCTGCCATGCACCCCCCTGCCTCTGCCTTGGCTTTTATTGAGTGCTGCAGGGCAGGGATTGAACTCCAGGTTTGGCAGCAGAGTAAATAACAGCAACACTGGCCTCTCCAGCCCAGGAGGGAGGAGGGCTGGTTTTAATCAAAGGTAAATAACAGTCGGTGTTCTCTGACCCTTAATCCAATTTCCTAGAACTGGAAAATAATGTTCCAACTTAGATACATGGTTCTGGCCCACAGGAGAGGGACAGCTGCTCAGCCAGCCAGCTGCTGGGCACTGCACAGCCAAGCAGACCTGAACCTGGGGAGATGCCACAAGGCTGGTGGTTCATCTTGGCTGGCCTGGGACTGTGCTGAGATTATCTGACTCCTCCTGGTGCATTTTCCTTGCTTTAACCATCCTCCTGAATGGGGACGGCTTGCACATCCCTGTGAAATATGGGCCCAGAGGGATAGAGGCTCCCTGGTCTGCTCTGATGACAGGAGAAGTTGGACCCAGCTGATGCCCTGCATCTGCACCTCCGAAGGCCTTCCATAGTGCAGGAGAAGGGTGATTGTGCCACTGTGCTTGCTGTCATAGAGTTGTGGCAGGAAGAAATACATCTTTCTGCTACAAGGCAAGTGTGGGAAAGATTTCAGTGTCGGAAAGTGTTCAACCACTTCCAGAAAAGCAGGACTCATCACACATAATGGTTTCTTGGGAAGACAAACACCGTCATTCCCAACGTCCCTCCCATTCTTCCTTCTTTGCCCCAGCTTTTATTGCTGAGCACGATGCCATACGGTGCGGAATAACCCTTTGGCCAGTCTGGGTCAGCTCCCCTGGTCCTGTCCCCTCCCAGCTCTTCGAGCACCCCCAGCCTCCTCACTTGCAGGGCAGTGGAAGCAGCAGCAAAGCTCTTGGCTCTGCAAGCACTGCTCCGCAATAACTAAAAATATTGATGTGTTATCAACACTGTTTTCATTAAAAATCCAAAACACAGCATTGTGTGAGCCTCTACAAAGAAAATTAACTCTATCCAGCCAAAACCACAATAAAAGAAATGTTTGTATTGGTATTAGTCTGGTAACACAAGGGGCTGCAGCAGGGCCAGCTACCTTACAACCCTTCTGACAGATGTTCTTCCAATCAGCTACTAAAACATGTTGTTCTGGTACAGACTATTGGTGTCGCATTGGAAAACCAGGTTGCCGGTAGCTAAGCAGTGGTACCAGGTTGATTTTGGAACAAACAGGTTTGTTCTGTAACTCTGCGCCAATATGGATTTGCGGATGCTCATGGAGCAACTCTGCCGGCCTCTAGGGCACTGCTTTCTCCTCTGTGGGGCAGCTGATTCGCAGTTCTCTGGCACAAACTTTCCCTGTTTTGAAAGAGGCAGAGACACATACTAGAGCTGAGGGCGGAGGAGGCCAGATCCTTTCCAGCCCTTCCATCTCGCAGAATGACCTGGTTCTCTGTAGAAGGGGCTTCAGGTGCTGTGGATACAGAGCACCTGACTGTGGTTTCATGATCGCTTTTCAGGCTAAGCCCTTTCTAAGCCTCAAGGCCACGGAGAGAAACCTCCTCACCAAAAGGACAGTAGGATGGCTGGTCCTTACGCTTCACTCCCACTCACCCAGTCCTGCCCTTAGCGAGTCCAGCCCCAAAATTATTGGCCAGAGCGAGGAAGAGGAAAAATACGTTTTACATCTGTCCGATGGCGTGTTCCTTTCCCCTCTGCTCAGCTCACTCCGGGAAGCACTTTGCTTTTGTAACTGCTCGACCCCCTGGGATGGCGCCAGCCCCCAGCTCAGCACCATGGACAGGGATGGGCCTGATCCACCTCGTCCTGTCCTGCCTTGACTCGTCTTCCCCTACCTCGCCTCGCCTTCCCTTCCCCTGCCTCTCCTTCTCCTGGTTTTGGCCCAGGCTGGCAGGCAGCCTCCTGGTGTGGCACGGCTCTGCCTTGGCTCACAACCTGCACCAGCCCCTTTTTTTTGCTCTTCGCTTCAGAATGAATACACAGCGCTACAGCTCTGCATGCAGCTGCTCTGAAACTGTAGCTTAGATCTGGGTTATTTTTTGCAGATAAATCCTCTTTTCTATCAGATTTGACATCAAGCAATCCCTCCAGATCCCTCCCCTTCTCCCTCTCTGACTTCCCCCTTCTCCTTCTGCCCTGTGTTCTCTTTCCTTGCATCTGTGCCCTTCCCTCTGTATTTCTCCCTCCCCTTTCCTTTCCCATAGCCAGCTCTCAGTGAATATCATTTCATCTGCTCTCTTTTTCCCTGCTCTGCATCTCCACAGTACTCTTCATGTCTCCGCTGCCCTCAAATGTATGTATTCAACTGCTTTCCTGTCTTTTATTATGATTATTTTTCCACTCCGTCTCCTGTTGGTTTCTCCGTGCTCATTTCCACAACGCTGTGAGTTTATCAGAGAGCTGGCTGTGCCACGCAGTTCTGCATGTTGAGATTAAGCTCAAAATACCTAGTAGGTGCTTATTTTTTGGGGGCCCTGTTACAGCTGAGGGAACTTGGGATCCTCTGCAGGGCACGTAACTATTTCACAGCCTGCCCCTTACCTTCCAGCAGATGCAAGGAAGAACTTTTAGGGTGGCGGAGGCAAACAGCAATTGCAGTGAAGGAATTAAAGATACAGGCAGCCTGGGAGACAGCTGGAGTCACTGGCTGATGGGTGGTTGGATGGCGTAGGGCTCTCATAAAAGCAGATCCCACGTCTCAGAGGAGCTCTGGTCTTTGCTTCCATCACAGTCTGTGCCCACCAGCATGGGAACGGGGCAGAAGGCCACAGAGGCCTGGAGGGAAAGAGGGAGCTTGCAGAGAGATGTAGTCCAGTAATCCAGTGCAGATTTCCATCTCTCTGCTCTTGTCCTAAGAGTCTAGTCCGGGTGGCTTCTCCTTGGGAGCTTTACAAACTGGTATGTCCCTGAGATCTCCCCAGCGAAGGTCCCCAACACTTTGCTGCAAGATACCTATAACGTGCACTGACTTTTTTGGTAGGATCTAGTACCTAAAGGGGAAGAAACCTGCTGAGGACTTCTGTGATACTTGGAAGTGATCCAATGTGGGATAAAGGGATATCAATTTCAACTGCAGAAAGCCATTTTAATTTACAGGATCTCAGGGAACTCCCAGCCTGACACCGCTTTGCTTGGGATTTAGCCAGGATAGCATGGAGGATGGGATCCAAGCCAGCACCGTGAGCATCTGGATTTGAGTAGGGAGGAGAAAGGAAGGATTTACTCATTGTCTTTCACTTGTTTTGCTGCCTTTTAAAACTGGACAGGCCCATCCACAGGTAAAAGGACTACAGCAAGCAGGGATTGTAGATGGGTCTGGAAGAAAGTTGTGTTCCACCTTCATTCCTCTCCAAGCTGCACTACATCACCCAGAAGAGCTCACAAACTGTTTGGAAGAGGCAAGGGGCTTTCTGTCAGGCTGGAGTTGTCCTTTATAAAGTGACATTTATGTTTTTACCAGACAAAGCCTTTTCTGGCCTGTGATTCTTCCAATACTTTGGGTTAATAGGAGCAGAGGTTGGCTCAACACTGTCTGGGGCTCAACATTTAGATGACTGGGGAAAGGGGAGAGAAGGCAGTGGTTTCATCAGGGTCTAGTGAAAAGCTGAGGGGATGGAAAGCCCAGTTCTTGCTCCACCTTTGATGCCATCAGTTTACTTTCATGCATTACTCTCAGCAAGGCCAGGGAAGAATGCTATTTCCTAGCTCCTTCCCTGGCAGACAGCTGAATTTCAGGACCGGACCACCCAGTGAGGGTGGCTACACCATGTGCTAGGCCCATGTGGAATTTTTTTTTGTTGTTGGACTGCATGTCTAAGCAATTTCAGCATCTTCTTCCAGGGCAGTTCACAGCATGGTTCCACTTGCTGAGGCTGCAGAACACCTTTGTTTGCTCTTTTAAAAACAAATTCCTTCCCCTGCCTATGTGTGTGTGTGTTTCTTTTTCTTTTTGTTTGTTTGTTTTGTGTGTGTTTTTGCTGTTGTTTTTGCTATTTTGTAATATTTACAAATAGCCTCACCAGGCTCAGCTGCCTACCCATGACACACAAGAATAACTTTCTTCTCAGGGACCCTCCTCCAGGACTCACCTGGAAATTCCCTCATCTCCTCCAGACCCCTTGGCACTCTCTGCACCTGGTACCCCACTGCACCTCTCCCTCTTTTGTTCCCCAAAACCTCAGCGCAGCACCCCAGTCTCAAACCCACGCCACCTCCCCGGGTAACCCAGTTTCCCTCACCTGTTCCCAGCTAACCGTCTCTCTAAGGGGTAACCAGACCTGATATTCAGCATTTCTGCAGCACTTGAGCTGGGAAGGAATTTAGAGAACTGCTAAATAGCTCCCGTCTCATCTGTCGGGTCAGAGTTATCCTGCTTGAATGGCTTAGATACCAAAGCACAAAGTGACCAGCTCCACAGAGGGACCTGAACTCCTCGGACTGTAATTTCTCCCTCCTTCTCCTCTATGCTGATAGGAATAGAAGGTCACCTCTGTAGCTCTGGAGACGAGAGAGGGAGTGTGCCAGGTTTTCCACTGGTGTAAATCAGCACAGACCCACAGGCACTTCAGACCCCTGCTCTGCCTACACAGTCCTAGGAGGTTTTTTAGCACAACCTGGGGCCCCACAGGCAGGTCTGTGTGCGGCTGTCCTGGCTCCAGGCAGAATGAGCCCAGCCTCCCCCGCCAGTTTCGTGTGGCAGATTAGGGTCGTCAAAATACAGGGAGATCTCCAGGGGAGCTCTGGAGGAGAATTCAGGATGAAGAATGAAGGCGTGCACGTTGCAGCGGGTGAATGGGCAGGATGCTTTGCCCCAGCAGTGGGGAAACCCATCTGAAGCGGCCAGACCACCTTTTCCTATCAGGGGGTCAGCCATCCAAATGGCACTAAGCCTCCAGGGAGAGAGCGTGCTCATCCCCAGCCCCTTCCACCACACCTGTGATTTTCTTGGGAGCAAAGGAGCAGGAGATTAACTTTTCCTCCCGCAGAATTGGGAACGTAACCAGAAAGCCCCTGGGAGTCCCCCCTGCATCTCCGCAGCGGCGCTGGGCGAGCGTGAGCGTGGTGCCTGCACCTCGCAGCCACCCACCTGCCTGTGCAGAGCCAAGCGCTGACTTCTCACCACTTCTGTCCCTCCTTCCTCATCCCTCCAGCTCCCTTGGGGTCGGGCTCCACGCTGCTTGTGGCCCGGCTTGTGCTGCTGCTGGAGCCGTGCCCACTGAGGCAGGGGTGGCAGGGCCTGGTGGGGCCAAGATGAGGCCCAGCGCTGTCCCCAGGAGGTACGGGTGTGAGGCTGGGGATG
Source organism: Anser cygnoides (assembly GCF_040182565.1). NCBI lineage: Eukaryota > Metazoa > Chordata > Aves > Anseriformes > Anatidae > Anser > Anser cygnoides. Next base: position 56,039,971 of record NC_089873.1, read on the forward strand.
TGGAAGGCTTGGACAGTCCAGCTAGTCCAGAAATGGGACCAGCAGAGGGCACTCCGATACTGCTGCTCGCCCACTGGACACAGCCCTTGGGCCGGGGAATGGGGCCCACCCCAAAGCCCTGTAGCCCATCTCGGGTTTGCTCTGGGTGTAGGAAGCAAATGGGATCAAGAGCAGGGTGGGAGCCTGCAGTCCTGTGTCCCTCACTGCGGGAAGGGGAAGAGGGAAATGGGTGAGGAGGCTGCAAAGGGGACATGTCCCAGGGACCGCCCAGCTCCCCACATCTGCTCCAAGGGTTTTCCACTCCCTCTGAGACCATGGGTGCGATGTGGCCCTGGAACAGGACAGCTGAGGGGAGGCAGCACCTTTTATTCCTTGGAAGGACTGCTGAGCTTCAGGCTTAATAACGGGGACAACCACATACACATCAGTCCCCAGGGTCTAATGCTGACACTGCCCCTCCTTCCCCTGCTATCCCAGTGCTGTCCCTCGGCAGCACCAGCTCTGGGCACATCCCCACCTTGCCTGCCAGGACAGACTTTCAGGTGGAAGATGGTCAAGGCTGATCCCTGGGCAGATGTGAGGATCCTCCTTATTGGAGAGCATCACTGCTATTTCAGTACTTTTGCTCGTGGCGTGGGGGGCCACAGCAATGTAGAGAGGGGTCTGGTGAAGCCCAAGCATCCTTGCGAGGGAGGTGAGGTGCCTGGCAGAAGACTTTTCTGGAAAGGATCTGTTTCATGCAGCAAAACCTCTCAGGAGACCTGCTCTCCTATCTTCCTAGCACCTGGAGGCTCTCTGCGAACAGCTCGGGGAGCATCATGCGCCGGCACGGGATGGATGGCTTGTGCTGCGCTCAGAGCAAAGCACAAAATCCAGGGTGTCTGAGCTGCTCTGCTCATTTCTCTGAGCTCTGGACACCTTCCTCATCATAATGCAGTGTGACAGCCACGTGGGAACCTGGGATTCCCTGGAGATTTTGGGGGATGGTGGGGGGTGGGGGGATCTCCTGGCTCCTCTGCAGAGGCGACAGGAGCTGAGCACCTTCCTACGTGCTCGGAGAGCCTGAGCGCCTTGCTGCTCTGCTGCAATAAATCTGGAGCAGCGATAAATCGGGAGCAGCTGGCTGAAGTTCCTCCAGGGTTCAGAAGAAAACACATCCAGCCTGATGTGCTCTGTTTGCCCACTCACTGTGTTTTTAATTGGGATGTTTGTAGCTCGGGAAATTGCTTCTCAGACTACAGTACCCACAGTGCTTCACCGGCGGCTTGGCACAGTCCATTAGGGCAAAGCGAATCGCAGACCTCTCCATGAGGTCTCCTTACCTGGCCACGCAGGCAGCTGGAGATCTGTCAAGCCTGGCCCACTGGCAGATGTGCTTTTTTTGGGAAAAGACAGGTGTGATCAGTGAGTGTGAAACACAGATGTGGCTCCCTGCCCTCTCCCAGACGACACTGCCAGACCCTGATCCTAGCAGGTAGGTTCTCCCCTGTCTGTTTCTCTTCCATTTCTGCCAAACTCTGTCCAGAACTTTTTCTAAATGAACCCCGAAGTCCAGTTTGGGAGAGATCACAAGGCAGAAACAACAAGCATAATGAACCATATTTAAAATGATATTTTTTCTGCCTTTGGAGTTTGGTTAATTTATAATCTATAAAAGTCTCTGCATAATTGTGTCTTGATTAAAATGGTATAATTAGGCGCTCTGGATCTCTCTCCCCTTTCCCTAAGATTATTTCTGTCTAATTGCTTTAATCTGTGTTTTCATGCACCCACTAGAAAATCAAAGCATGCTCCCATGAGGATGCGGGTGAGAGTGAATAAAGCTGACGACTCATTAAGTGCAGCAGAGAGAGGAAACTGCATCTAAATCACCACTACATTAACGAGGTAAAATAAAAAATTGAAACGAATAAATAACAAAGAGAGAGGGGATTTATTTTTTTTAAAGAAAAAAAACAACAAAACAACCTGACATAGATTTTAATATTAATTAAAAACATATTGAATAGCAATTTGTCTGTCATTAAAGCCAACTTCCTCCATTGTTGATGAAGAGGAAAAGGTCTGGGGGTTTTAATTCTCCAAACTGGGTGGAGGGGGCATCTTGTGCAGAACAGGAACAGGATAAAGGTCACTAAGCAGGGACTGAAGGACCTGGGTGGGAAAGGTGTCAACCCAACTGGGCAGCTTTACAGCAGTGCCACAATTAGCCTGGATTCGAGTGAGAACTGGATCAGACTCCAGGGAGAGCAGCCTGGGACTCCTGCAAAAGGTACTGGCTGGCTCACTGAGTTTCTGGGGAGGCTTGACACGTCCCTCAAGAGCACACCAAGTCCATCCCCTGCCCCAGGACCACAACAACCTCACCTCTCCCTTCCAGGTGACTTCTTATCAGCGATGCTCAAGCTACAGACTCCGACAGCTAGCCCCAGTAACCTACAAACAGGTCACTTCTCTCCAAGGGAGGAATCGTGAAAACAAGGTAACTTTAAAAAGCTTCTGGCTGTATTTGTGTCTTGTTAACATCTGCTCTAGTCTCCTGAGGACAAACCAAGGTAGTGCCGTCTTCTGGTCCCTCGTTCTTCCTTGCTAGGGAGACTAACTGTACTGCTGGCTATTTGCCTAGCTCAAGCGCAAATGCCCACACGTTGCAGCGTGGAGAGGCTGCCTTTTACCCCAGATGTGATAGCACAGCTTTGTCACCACGCTGAGCACAGTGCTGTTTATTTTCAGCAGCCCAGGCAGGGCACCATACAGATGGAGCCGCTCTGCTCTGGGATCGGGAGCCCTGCACAGGCATGGTCCATGCCAGGGTTGCTGATCCAGCCTCCCAGAGCATGCATGAGCAAAGTGATTTCATCTCAAGTCATCAACGACCGCACAGTTTGCCCTTAACTCATCCATCCCCTCTTCATTATCTGGGGATGTCACAGAAGTTTGCACTCACATGCAGTTGTGTGAAGGTGCTCAGCCACCTTGGCCAAAAATTGGTGGGTCTTCATCTCCTTGTGACCTTCATAGTCATTGCTACACTCTGGTTCAGATTTTCTCTAGCTATAGACACACAAATTGTGGAAAGTGAAGGTGAAAGAGTTTGAACGTGGCAAGGGAAGACAAGAACATTGCTCGATCAATGAACAGGAGCTGTTGGCTCTGCAGAAAGCTCATCCCAGTGGCATTTCCCAATCCCAACTGCCCCAAAGCTTTGCCCTGCTCCATCAAGGTGGCAGTTCATGCAGGGGTAGGGACACAAATTTAAGTGCTCTGCTGGGTCCCTGCCTGACAACAGCTCTTGGTCCTCCAGGCTTTCCCTTTCAGCATCCCTTGAGTATCAAGCACAGAGGGAGGATCGATGATCACATCAGCATCGCAGACGACAGGGTAATACTGAAAAAGAAAGCAGGATCAGCAGCCTGTAGCCCTGAAGTTCAAGAAGAGCCTAATCTAATTAAGTGGAGACCACTATCAAATTACCAGCTCTCTTTTAACATAGCCATTTTAAGTGGTTCAGTGTATTTATAGCAGGCGAGTTGGGGAGGGCTTTGCTCTCTTGAGGTTACGCTTGTGTATAAGGCTGAGATACACAATAAAGTTAAGACTCCTGCTTTGACTTAGTTCCCGTCTCCAGCCTGGAAAACATCATGCACAAGATTTAAGATATCAAAATCTGCTCCCAGACAGCCTCTTCCCCCGCTTGTGGAGGGAGTGCTTGTCTGGGTTGTTTCTTTCTCCTCTTGCCCCAAGCCAGCAGCACAGAAGTTTCCTTTCGGGACTGAGCTTCCCTTAAAGCAAATGCATCTTGTGCAAGTATCTCAGGTCAGTCAATAGCCACGAAAAGTCAAGAGGAGGGACTGGTTCGCTGTGGTCAGAAGTCAGCAGGCCGTTTCCTGATGAATTTTGGTGGGAGTGGAATGGAGCTGTCACTGGTGGTCAAACAGCAAGTGCTCTCGGCCCACAGCCCGGCACGGGCTGCTGGCTGCTGGAGTGCCCCCGATTTGTCCTCCCTTCTTACTGTCTCTCCTGCAGCCCTCTCTGCTCCTCTCCCTGTAATCCCATCTCTGGGGGAACTCCTGTGTGGCTGGATCTGTGTCAGACGATCCCCCAGGCTCGCGGGAGGGAGGAGGTGGGAAGTGCTCGTTAGGAGCAGTTTCCATGCAGAACAACAGTAATAATCCTTAGCCTTTTATCTGAAGCCTTTGCGAACATTAATTCATTAACCTCGCACAATCACCCTCCGAGGTGGGGATTATTATCCACAGGGTTGGACAGATGGGGAAGCTGAGACAAGGACGAGGCGATCGGTGCCACCGGTTCCCCCCTGGTCCTCCTGTAAGCCATCCCTCCTCTCCCAGCGAGGGGTGAGCTGGCTTCTTTGGGACACCCCAGCTGTGTCAAGGACAGGCCTAGCTGGTAGCGTTCATCTCAGGCTCTGAAAGAGCTTTTTGTGGGGTGCTGAGCCTTGTGCCTCTGTGCCCCACAGGCGGTCACCACGGGAGGGTTTGGCCTGCCCTGCACGAGGCCATGGCACTGCCCTTTCTCCAGGAGCCAAGGCTCCCTGCATTTTTCTGTGCCTGCCAGGTCACTATTTAGATTATTGCTGTAAGAAGAAAGGAAAAAAGGAAGAGGGGGAGAGAGAGAGAGAGATGGAGAAATGGAACAGTGCAGAAGACCTAGAAACAATAGACCTTTTTGTCTCCTTCATCACCCCCATCTCCCTTCCCACTGGGATTTCTTCTCTTCTTAATGTTGTGTCTTGTTCTTGATGTGGAAGATTAAAACCCAAGAGATTAAAAGATTACTCAAAGTGGATGAGATGGACTTTCCTGGGGCAGACCTCCTGGAAACCTGGCTCTGGCTTTTCCCATCTTCTTTCCCCTCCCCTTCCACTCCCACCCCTCGATCTTTCGAGATGAAAAAGCCCTTTCCTTCTGACGCTTTGAGCCAGCCTGGCCATCTTCAAGGCTGCTCTCTGATCCTTGCTCAGAGGCAGGTGGAGATAGAAAGGATATGTGTGAGGCTGGGGAAGCCACTGACATGATGTCCTAGCCGTCCATCTTCTTGGGATGCATCCCTCCTCCGAGGCACCTTCCTTCCCCAGGCAGCATGTCTGTCCATCAGGAAAGCTCTACAACGAGAAAAAGCTCCAAGACATCCTGAACCCATTGCGATGAAGGTACCTCTGAAAAAAGGGATTTTGCAGCAGCGAGTCAGATGTGTTGGGGATGTAGAAACAAACACGTTCGTTGCGTTTTGTGTTGGTCCCACCTCTTCCTTGGGACACTGGTTTCTCCAGCCTGGCTTCTGCCAGTGGAGCCTTTGAGGGCTTGAACTGCCCCACCGTGGCTCCAGACCAGCCCTGGAAGACCCAAAGCCTTTCTGCCACAGGGGGATTCACGGCTCCAACCTTGGCTGAGTTCACCCTTGCTCTTCATGACGGCACAAGAACCAATGGAGAAACTTGTGCCTTTGTAGAAACTTCTGCCTTTGTAGCTGACAGCTGTCAGTCTCCCGAAAACCATCCCTCCCCTCCCTGCTCCCACGGCCCCACGAGCAGGGAAGGAAATCTGCCAGCTCGGTGTCTCTCCCTCTCGCTCTCTCTTTTGCTGCCTGCGAGGAAGTTGCAGGGAAATAATGAAATAAAAGCCAAGGCCCAGAGAAAGCTGATTCATCCGCAGCCCAGGGCCAGCGGCCGGCTCCAAGCGGAGCTGTAAAATCAATCTGTCACTTCTCACCGCAGTAGAGATCGGGGGAGAGATTGTGACTGCAGTGAGGTCAGAGCCCAGCCTCCTCCCGGAGACCTCTTTCCCCAGCTCTGGGACCCGCTTGCACCCGCGGGGGGGCACAGAGAGATGGACAGGGGAAGAGGCAGAGAGGGAGAAGGGCTGATCAGCTGGCCCTACAACCCTTCCCCCTGCGCACAACCCAGAGATGGGGGATGCTGAACGTGAGCTCGGGTGTCCCCCAGCCTGGGAGCAGGGGGTTAAAACATGAGTTTTGTCGTCACCTTCCTGGCTCCCACGTTTTGGGCTGTTCTGGGACTTTACAGCTCCCTGGCATATGTTGAAATAACACCGGGGAATTGCTCTAATAGGGTCAGCTCCCTTATTTACCCCAACAGGAGCTCCAGTTTTATGGGGTGTAGCAGCCTGACAGAGCAGCAGCTGGGCAGAAACGTGGGCAGAATTGCCCCTAGGGCAATTCTGGGGGCTGTTTCCATCTCTTTTAAGGGGGCAGAGGGTGGTGGTTTCAGTGGCATTGGCACAGAAGAATTAGGAGGTGAATATTCTTCTGTAGTGCTGGACATGGAGCGGAGCACCTCTGCAGCTGACTTCCACTAAAGTATCTGTGACGTACTTTAGTTTTTTTTTTCTTGGTGAAGGTTTTTTTTTTTTCTTTTTTTTTTCCTTGTGAAGTAACAAACAACAGAGTCTTTACAGGGCTGCTGACAAGGACAGAGCCTCTGCAAAATAAACATGGGGGTGAGCTTCCCTACCTTCTGGTTGGTCATCTGCCATGGGATGAATAAGCTCCAGGGGCACGGCTTTGAATCAGAAGGTGGACCCAAGTGCCCCACACCACTGGGGATGCGGTGCTTGTGTCCGTGTCTTGGTGCTTTTCTGTTCTGCCTAATTTAAGAGCTGTCCCTGGGTCAGTGGGAGTTTAAACAAGGACAGTTTGACCCCCGTGGGCCCTCCTGTCCCAGCACTTCTGGGTGCAGAAGGCATCTGGGTGAGCAGCAGAGGCTGGGGGAGACCCATCCCAAACAGCCTCTGAGGTGGTCCTGGAGGAACTCAGCTGGGAGCACATCCCACATTGATTTGGAGTTGGAAACCTTTTCTCCAGCTTCAACACCCTCCAAGACCAGACAGTATTTCTTGGAGAAGGTTAAAAAAAAAAAAAAAAAAAAGACAGAAGCAAGTTTTTGTTCCTTCATTTTTTAGCTTTACATGAGCTTGGAGGAAAGCAACCCACAGTCATCATCCCTGAAAATGATCAAGGCGAGGAAACTAGAGTCTGTGGTTTCCATAAGAAGCTTCCTTCTCCTCTCATCTCAGGTGAAGCAAATAGCTTGGACATTTAACCGACTGGAAGGAGACATCTGCTGAAGGGAGCACCCAGAAATGTTCTTAGAGCGGCTCAGCTCTTGTCTCTCACAGAATCATGGAATGGTTTGGGTTGGAAAGGTCCCATGGAGATCATGTGGTTCCAAACCCTGCTGCCTCTCTGAGGAGTGCGCCTGTGTTTTCCCACTTGGGTTTGCAGTTTTTTGGGAGAAGAAGAAGCAACAAGCTTCCTGCCCATCACTGTCCACAGGGCATCATGTATCTAAGGGACCAAAGCGTTTCTTGGTGCCGTCAAGGTGTGAGGCCTGGGGCTGGTTTTGTGGCTTTGCTGTCCAGTCCCTGAGGCTGCTGTACGTGTGAGAAGGTCGGTGGCAGCCCCATCCTTGCTGGCTTTGGAGCTGTGTGAGGTTATTTCTCTCCCAACAGTGAGAAAAATGTACAGGGGCTCAAAGGAACCTATCCCTCATAAAGATTTGCGAGTGTGAGACAGACGGGCTAATTACATTGCTTCTGTATTTCTACAGGAGCTAGCAGGAGCGGGTCCACAGCTGCGATTCCTGAGCTGCAACGGGAAATCACAATATCACATATTTAATAACAGTGCTGCTTGCAGCCAGGTGTGCGCGGCAGAGTAATTTCTCTATATCTCACACTGCACGAAGAAAGCCATTTGTTTCCCATCCGAGGTTACATGTGCGTGCATGCCTGTGCTGGCAGAACCAAGCATCTGCTTTCCCAGGAGCCGCTGCAAGCATGTTTGTATTGATGCTCAGGGGAATGTCTTCACCCAGCTGTCGTGCATGCATGTGTTTGTGTGAAGAGGGGGGTGCAGGCGGTGTCTGCTCAGCAGCACGTGAGGCTTTCAGAGCGTTTTTTTTTTTTTTTTTCGGTGTTACAACCTCCATGTGTGCCTGAGCAAGGGACACGCTCAGCTGGCATATGGGAATGCGCGGGTGTGGGTCGGTCAGGAGCAGACATAGGTGTCGGGGCAGGTTTCTACCGTCAGAGCAGGCAGGGGCCACAACAGCCTTCGGGTTGGACCGTGAGACGTTTCTGAGTACGGCCCTGCCATGTGGCTGCCTGGAACAGCAGGAGGCTGGATTCCCCATCCCAGGAAGCCAGTTCCCACCCGACACCCTATGTGCCCAAGTTCCTTGGCAGCTGTCGCGTGTCTGCGTGTGGCTGGGCGAGACAGACCGTCCCTCCATAGTGAGTGCGAGGGATGCCGGGCGCTCCCCTCGGTTGTGGTCTGCATGTCCGTGCAGGAGGTTGGAGGCAGAGATGATTTATCTCTAGCCATCACCTACGCTTGCTGGGAGAGCTTTGGGTCATTTCTCAGGAGGTTTCCAAGCAGGTGTCGCCCCTGCGAGCTTGGGGGCTGAGCTGTGGCTGGTGCAGATGTGCATTTGTGCCTGCCTGTAGGCAAGATCTCCACCCGTGATGGCAGGCGCGCGTTTGGCACGCGTACACGAGGGCATGCTACCCACGGAGGTGCGTGCAAGTCTCCAAACTCCCCTTGCACTCTCGTGCGCCGATGTGCACACGCTGCAGCGGCACGCATCGAGCTGCATGTTCCCCAGCTTTTGCACACCCCGGTGTGTTCGGTTCGCACCTACCCGCGGGATCCCGTGGCTGCTGCACGCAGCTGCGTGTGCGGTGCCTCCCGGAGCTGTTGCATTTAACCCCCCCCCCCCCCCCCCCCCCCGAGTTCAACCGGCCCCGGCAGCTGTTGCATCTCCCCGCAGCTCGCCCCGGGAGCTGCACGGCGCGGGGTGCGCGCGGCTCCCCACGGCCGCTGCTTGCGGGCGCGCTCCCGGCCGGCCGCTGCCTCGCGTGTGCGCGCCTGTGCGGGGGCGCGCAGCCCCCCTCCCCCCCCCCCCGGCGGCCGTGCCATGCCCGCCCGTGCCCCGCGGGCAGCCCCCCCGTTTCCCTCCCGCACCGGAGCGGGGCTGAGCCGGCGAGCGATGGAGAGCGGAGCGAACCCAGCGCTCGGCTTTTAAACGCCGATCCGGCCCTTTTTTCCTTTTTTGCCCTTTTTTTTTTTTTTTTTTTTTCCTCCCCCCCCCCCCCCCCCCCCCAGTGATGCGGTTGCGGAGAAAGCAGCAAATCCCCCGGCTGTGCGCGCCCTGCCCGGGATGCTCCATCCCCGCCTGTGCCGCCCGGGTGCCTGCGCGGCTGGGAGCGCTGCCTAGGGGCGGCGGGGCAGGGGAAAACACGGCTTGAGAGGGGGTGGCACGGGCCTGGGGGGTGCCACCTCCGAGGGGCTGCAGGTGGCTTCGAGGCAGGGCTTTGGGGCTCCTGCCGCCTCGTGGGGCATGGCACGCGTGGGAGCCGGGAGCGCTCGCCCCTGCGGGAGCAGGTAGGTGCGTGTGCGTGTGCGTGTGCCACGTTTGGGGCGTGCGGCTGGCTGGCGTGTCCCCTGCTGTCGCCCTCTCTGAGAGCTCGGAGGGGGAGCAGAGAGAGAAGGGGGGGGAAGGACGGCTTTCTCCCCCCTGCCCGTGCCCCACGGCGGGGCGGACGCCTCCCACCCGAGGATGAAGGCGAGGGGTGAGTGCGAGGAGGTGGGGAGGAGAAGCGGCCAGGGGAAAAAAGCCCACATGGGGAGATGGGAAGGGAGAGAGGTGCTCCCCTTCAGTGTGTGTGTCTCTGCGTGTGTGTGTGTGCAGCGCTGGGGCTCGGGGTGCTGAACAGGTCCAGGGCTTGCAGCTGGGTTTGAGTGCTCTGCTTCTGTTCAGACTCTGCAAGAGGAGGGGATACATGCGTGTGATGGATGTACGTATGTGTGTGTCTGCATGTGTGTATACATCTGTATGCACAAATATATCCATAGGTACATGCGTATCCCCCGTATATATAGCTATGGATACGCAGACACCTATGGATATCGCTCACAGTTATGGTGGGGAGAAAAAGACAGCCTCGTCCCACAGCCCCCTGCCTCCTTGCAAACTTTGTCGGGGAGCCTTTGCAGCCGGTGATGTTCCCGTGTGTGTGTGTGTGCGCGCGCGCTGTGTGAACGTCTGCCTGGTTTGGATGCAGGGGAGTGAGTAAATCTCTGCTCTGCTCTTACACCGCTCTGCTGGGAGGCTGGCTGGCTGCAGAAAAGTCATTGCGTGGCGTCTGGCGAGTGCGTGTGCGTGGCGGTGGTGGTGGGATCTGGCTGTTTGCGTAGGGGCCCAGGACAGCTACTCGGGTGCATACATATGTGCATATGCATTGCTTGCAGGGTGTCTGCGTGCCCAGTTATTCCGCCAGGGAAAGCGTGCCCACATTTTTATGTATAAGGATCCTCCTGCTTTGGGGCACGGGATGGGGGGGAGGAGAAGCTGAATGAATGAATGGGAGCAAGAGGAGGGGGAAGGAGGAGGCGTGGGGGTGGGGGAGAAAGGCGAACAGACGCATCCTATTCTCATCCTAGGACAGGCAGGAGTGCACAGCTGCTGCTGTTCCCATTCCAGAGCTTGGATCTGGTTGGGGAAAGGCAGCATAAATCTGCTAATGCTGCAGCAGGCAGCGTATTCGGGAGCTGCTCTGCGTAATGCCCTCTTGTGTGTGTGCTGCCGTGGCTCCCCCCTACCCCTGTACGCATGCATGCATGCCAGCACACGTGTGTACGTGTGCAGGGGCGGCGGGAAGCAGGCTGTGCACGAGCAAAATATGCCTGCAAACATCCTGATGAGCATCTGGAGAAGGAGGTGGTGGGGAGCAGAGCACCGCTCGGGCGCTGCGGTCGCAGGCATCTTGCAGCCGTGGTCCGTTTGCACCCTCACGCAGGCGCCTGCTGCTGCCGGGGGCCGGTGCGTACACAAAAAGTGGGTGCACATGTGCAAGGCCAGGCTTAGGAGCTGCTTCCTCTCCTTTTTCCCCAGAAGGCTGGAGAGCACAAGCCTTCTGCCCACCTTGGAGGTAGAGAGCTATGAAGCAGGGATGGGGAGAGTGCTGCTGATGCTGGAGGAGGAGGGTGATGGTGATGTGCAGGGGAAGGGAGTGTGTGTGGATGTGTAGGGGGGGCCTGCGTCCCTGGAGGGGGCCTGGGGGACCCGGGAGCCTGCATTGCCTGCTGTGAGCCAAGGTATTTGTCATGCACGGGGAGGTGGGAGGAAGAGGGAGTGTGTGATGTGGGGGTGCCGGGTGGAGGGGGTGGATTGGTGCTGTGCCGGGGTATGGGGGGATTGGGGGTGACCCCCTCCCTCCTGCCCCCACCCTGTCCCCGTGCACCCCGCCACTCCTGGCTCTGGGCACACGCAGCCCAGCAGCATCACTAATGCAATATTCCAAGAAAGGCTCATTTGCATGGAGCATGCATTATTAATTTATTTAAATACAGCCCCCCTCCCGCCTCACCCCCCCCCCCCCCCCCGTGCAGACTGTACCAGCAGCGGTGAGGGAGCTGCAGGGACTGGAGGGCTTCCGCCGCGGTGCCGGGGGTGAGAAACAGCCACTCCAACCCCACTGATTTCCCCAGCCTAAAAACCTTCCCCTCCAGCCCCTTCCCCACCCGCCACCCTCCTCGCTCCATTATTTCCCCCCCCCCGCTACGTGCTCGCCTTTCAGGGCACCAAGCCCAGCAGCGGGCAGGTTTGCTGGGATGCGGGGAGCTGCCTTCATTGCTCTCCCCCCCATCAAAAACCATGCCAGCAGCCGCGGATGCATGGCCTTTCCCTCCCTTCACCCAGCTCCAGGAGAAGCGGGTATCTGGGGATGCGTTGTCTGATCTGGTGCAAAGCCACGTCGTGGAGCAGGGGCCGCTTGCAGGGTAGAGAGGGCGTTTGGGGCAGCGGGGGGGACACTGCGAGGTGTCGTGTTGGCTGTGGGGCAGCCTGCGGTTAAAATCCGAAAGGTAAAACCGCAGGCAGGGAGGAGGGAGGGCAGCAGAGCCGTGATGGTGGTCGTTCCTCCCTGGGTCGTGTCCGGAGCCAGCTGCAGCTCCGGGCAGGGCGCAGCTGCCTCGCCTGACCCCGCTGGCGCGTGGCGGAGCGTGCTGCCCACCTGGGAGCGGGGCTCGTGGTCACATCGGGGCCTGCCAGAGCCTCCCAGTGCCGTCAGCAGCTGTGGCAGAAAATATCACTACATTTGCTGAGACAGAGAGACCTGGCTGCTCTCTCTCTTAGCCCAAATATATGTATATTATATATATATTTGCTTCATGTTAGCAGAGCTGCGTCCATGTCCTGGCTTCCCTGTGCTCCCCACCCGGCGTGGCAGCTTTGTGTCCTGTTTGTCGGCCCATGGCCTCCCCTTTAATAGAGCAGACCCCACGGCAGGCTTTGGGTCTCCTGGCAGCTCAGAGGTACCCAGTCATTGCCCCAGATGAACTGCTTTGTTCGTGGGTAGGACCGACCAAATAATTTGCTGTTGCTGAGGAGAAATGACCTCATTTGCTCAGCACTGACAAGCCAAGAGGAAGCCCAGTTCCAGCCGACCAGCTGAGGTACAGAAGGAGGGGAGGGCGGTTGTCATTCCCTCCCCGGCGTTACGAGGGGCTGGAAACAAGCTGTTAGGAGCCAGGTGAGTGACCAGAAGGGTCTGTGAAGGTCAGGCCCGTCCAGGCGGTGGTGAGCGACCTGAAGGGTCTGTGAAGGTCAGGCCCGTCCACCCTCCTGCACTGCCCCAAGCGAGGTGCCGGGGCTAGGCCTTCCCGTCTGCAGCCACGCCACGAGCACATCTCCAGCCTTTTGGCACATAATTTAGTTCCAGGCGATGCTTTATGGAGCTGATGGTGCCACGTGAAGTCTCCAGAGGTGAGATGGGGTGTCCGGGGTCAAGAACCCACGTTCTTCTCTAGACAGAGGCACCCACAGTAGAAGTTAACACCTGTCTGAGCTGGTATGCCGAAGGGGAAGTACTCTTTGCAAGAAGCGGGTAGTTTTGACTCCTGTAGGTGTCAGTTATTCTGATAGCACAGAGATGGAGCAGATACTTTTGTAAGGAAGGGCCACCAGTAATGTGACGTGGGTAAAGGGTCCCAGCGCATCAGGAAGGATCCTTCGCTCTGCCACAGCTGGCCTGTGGGGAAATCCCTTCCCCTCTGTGCTCCTCAGCACCCACATCGCTTTTGGAAGGTGTTGGTGATAAGCTAATCACCACTGAAGGCACTACAGACATGCAGGCTGTGTCCCAGGATGATGTACAGGCTACCAGTTGCCTTAAGGCAAGGTGTCATATGTTTGTCTTCATTCTTTCCATGGCTCATGAGCTCAGTCTGTGGACCAGATGGGTCAGAGCTGCCTGTGTATTTTAGGTTACTACCAGGGCTCTGTGAGCTCTCCTTTCTCTGGGAACATCAGCATATGCATGAGAACATGTATGTGTTAGCAGGAAGAGAAGTAGTTCTTTCTGCTAGACTGTCTGTCCTACCTTCTTGCATGCACAGGTTATGTGTGTATGCAAAAAGTCTGCATGTGGCCATCTGTCATTCCCTTCTTTATAGCTTCATCCATATTATCCACATATATGAATGCCTGTGTGCATTTGTGTAAGTGCCTCTGGTAATTGTATGTGCATTTATTTCTGATATGAGTATGTGTGTAATGCACCTTTTCCATGTCTTGGACTTGATCGCTCTTCTCGAGGTTTGTGAGTGTGTAAGTGTTTGTAGCTGTGTGCCATATTCAGCTGGATGCCATCCATCCTCCCTGCCCATATATCTTCTTCTCCCCCTGTCCTTAACGAAGCTGCTTCTTCAGCTCCCCAGGGAGAGGTCCTGTGCTTTTGGAGATAGTCCTGAGTTGTATTCCCTGGTGCCACATGTATGAAGTGAGCTAGCCTTTTTGACATCTGTATGCTCAGGTACATCCAGAAACATCAAGCCTTGAAGCACGAGGCAGGCCTGATTCATGTTATTTCCAAGGCTGTAGTGAGACCAGTCTGGAAAACCTGGCATTCAAACCTGGGTGCTATTCTAGCTGAAGGAGGGTGATAAATTGGAGGGAGTTCAGAGAAGAGAAACAAAAAATGATGAAAGGCCTTGAGGGACTTATGAGGAGAGATTAAAAGGACTAAATATGTAGAGCTTGGCTAGATGATGACACGACAGTAGTTCACGTGTTTTTGAGGACTGTAAATACCGAGGAAAGGAAGAGATTATTTTGGGGGGCAAAGGATGGGCAGAAGTGTGAGATGAGGCTGAGCAAGGGGAAGAACCTTTGGAGAATGTGCAGATAGTGTTGTTGAGGGAACACAGAGGTGGTACGGGGGGAATGAGTAAACAGAGTCTGATGAGCCCATCCTTTCTGGCTGGAGAGGTAGTCTAGGAAGCAATCCTGTGGGAAATGCCTTGGGTGAAAAGGGGATTTGCCACAACAGCTTTCTAAAAGAGTACAGGCTAAACTTCCCAGAATTAATGGTTCCCTCTTTCCAGGCAAAGATGGTTTGGCATGGGGACAGTGGGGTCAGGAGGATCAGGCTTCTCTCCTTTGACTCCCTAGTCACAGATGGCCCAGAATTGGGACAACAAGGTCAGGAGGATTAACACCCCTCCTTTTTTTTTTTCCCCCATTGCAGTCACAAGCCAGGAAAATTGAGTCAGATCATAATAAAAGGATTAGTGTAGAGAGGCTGCCGTGAATAGTGTGATAGACAGGTCAGGAAAATGGAAGGGAGTTCAAGGGGGGTTGGCCCCGTTACAGATGGTCTGCTGAAAGGGCTCTGTGTTTATCAGCAGGGAAAGGGGATTTGGTCTCACAAAGTTTGGAACAACACATCGAGGGGACTAGGCACAGATGTTATCCCCAGCAAGGATCTGTACTAGGATGAGTGGTTGAAATGACCTCAGACCTCCTTCCAGCTTTAGGGCAGGGAGAAAAAGCCCTTCCTGGAAGAGGGTCTGTTTGTTCTGTTGTCCATCCATCTCCAGGAATACCTCATGCACCAACATGATATTGGTACTCATAGCTCCTACTTGCCCTTGGCCTCTTGGTCAGTCTTGGAAAGCCATGGGAATGTAGGAAGGATCTTCTGATCCAGGCTGGAGGTCCTTCCAGTCCAGTCCAGTATCTCCAACAGTGGCTAACACAGGATGACCAGAGGGAAGAGCATACGGACAGGAACGCTTCCTCTGACCTCCCTTTTAGCCTCTAGTGATGTGTGGCTGAAGTCTTGTGCTAGAAGATCTGCTGTACACCTCTTAGATCTCTATGGATTTTTTTCTTCCATGACTTTGTACCACCAATTTTTGAAGTCAATTCAAGTTTTAACATCAACAGAAACTTAGAGCAGGAAGCTCCACAGCTTAAAAATGCAGAGTGAAACAGCTTCTGCTTGTCTTGTGCCTGTTAACTTCTTGTTTGATTTCTTAATTCTTGGGTGGGAAGAGACAGTCAATACCTGTCCCGTCTAACCTTCCTGTGTGGGTTTTATAGATCTCTCTTGAGTTGCAGTCTCTTATCATCTCTTTTCCAGGTCCCACAGAGGTGAATGTTTTCGTGTCAGCTGCAGGGCACGATGTGGAGGAGGGGAAGAAGCTGGGCAAGGGCTCTGAACCAGCTAAGGGTGCCTTGGGCCATAAAGATGGGACTGAGCAGGGCTCTAGGAGGCTTGGAAAAAATAAGAAGGAGAGTGTTGAAGTGGACCTCAGGATGCAGGGATGGCTTATGTGGGCAGAAGCTGTGGTGTTCAGCACAGACAGGAGCTAGGACTGGCCAGTGTGGAGCAGGTGAGGGGATTGACAGGCCAGAGGTGATGGAGATCTGGTTAGGACTCTGATCTGAACATGAGTAGGTGCTGTTCAGATCAGCGGAGAGGAAAGGGATGACTGATGAAGGGTCAGCCTGCAGACACAAATGTCTTGGGAAAATACGGGTTGGACATCCTGCTGGTGTGATGCTCAGTGAAGGAGAGCGGGAAGAGAGGGTAAGAGGATGTGGACTACATCTGAGAAAGCTCTCAAACTTAAGCACAGCACAGGGAGATCTTGACCCATTTGAGTCCCAAGAGTCATCTCCCAAGTCAGCACTAGGCTTTTCTAAAGCAGACTGAGAGATTCAGTAACAAAACCCTCACTGAAATTAAGATTTTCTCAGCCAGCTGATGGAAGAAAGATGAATGAAAATGGAACACCAGCCATCTTGTGGTCATTCTTCAAAGAAAATAGGTTCGGAGGGAGGAAATGGGCTCATGCCAGGATGAAAAAGGGTCTGGGAGAGGGTGAAACAACCTTTTGGACTGGAGGGTTCAGGGAAGGAAGAAGGTACCTTCTGTAGCCCTTAGGACATCTGCCGAGGAAAGCTGTTCCGAGTAAGCTTTGAATTCAGGGCTGTGGGGGATTGAGGTGAGTGATGGGAAGCCTGCTCAGATGCTGTCGGATGGGAGCTGGGCCAGGGGTGGCAGCGGGGAGACTGAGGGATGGTAATGGCAGCAAGGGGTGAGGATGAGGGGAGAGGTTTGATGTGAAGGAAGGGGCAAGAGATGAAGGCAGAGAGGCTTGAGTAGCATCGGGAGGAGAGGCAGCAGCGAGGGGCTGGGGACAGAGCAGGGCTGATCCCTGTAGCAGCCACTGATGTCCTGAGATTTCGGTCTCTGTTCCCTGCGGAGCACCTCTCGTGGGGCAGGGAGCTCGTCTCCAACTCCATCAGCCTGCTCCCTGCCCGCTGACACCACGGGGCAGTGCAGCAGCCTCACTCTTCCTCACAGACCAGGGAAGGTGCAGCGACACACTGCACCAAACCAGGTGTGTGTAAGGCTCTCATACCAGTAGCCGAGAGTGGGAATGGTGAGGGAGAAGGCATTTCCCTTCTTAACTTCACTTTCTTCTGCCTGATACCCCATGCTGTTGTAACCTTACATTCCTTTCCTGCCTGCTCACTTAACACCAGCTGCACCCCGTGCCTCTGTTTGCTTTCCTTTAATCCACGGGACGGATCAGTGACAGACCCCCACTGTAATTTTTTAAATCAAAGCCCTTTATCTTGAATTGAGCAAGGTCGGGGGAAGCATCTTAAGGCATCAGCCGCATTTTCTATCTCTGCCTGAGAGCAACTTAAAGGATGGCTCAACGGGATTAGTAGAAAACGCAAGATTGGACAAATGGATTTGGCAGGGGCTGGCTGGTGGGCCCGAGGGAGCGGGAGCTTGCTGTGCTGGGAAATGGGAAGGCCGGGCTCTGCTCAGGGCCCTGCTCATCCCACTCCATCCCCAGCCTGCCCGGCACTGCTGGAGGTGTGAATTAGCAGGCTGGGGGCACGGAAAACAGCCTGTCATTAGAGCCTTCTTCCTTGGCTTGGCTTCTTCTCCCTCGTTTCCTCTCCACGGCCCTCCTGCGCCAGCCTGGCCTCGTGTCCTGGGGCTCTTTGTCAGCGGAGAGCACCCCAGCCCGTGCATGCTGCCCATGGGGGATGCTC
The DNA here is from genome assembly GCF_040182565.1 of Anser cygnoides. NCBI lineage: Eukaryota > Metazoa > Chordata > Aves > Anseriformes > Anatidae > Anser > Anser cygnoides. Next base: position 56,057,372 of record NC_089873.1, read on the forward strand.
CCGCAGTTCCTGCACAGAAAAGGATTTGCATGCATGGTGGGGGAGAGCCGGCCTGGCCTGTTTATTCTTAACGCTCTGCATTATCTCCATTAATAATGCCACCTCTGCCTCACATGCTAATTAAGACTCAAGATTGTTAATGTAATAGGGAATTTGGGCAGAGACCACACAAGACTGGCGGGATTAAGTTAACCTTATGGACTGTTAATGGATCTCCTGGAGGGGCATTTCTGCCTAATGAGTATCCAGCTTGAATGGTAATCAGGGTCTTGCTCTGCCTGCTCAGCAGGGACCTTCAGCTGGAGGATGGGGAAAGGCACGGGCAGGAGCTGCTCACGGGGAAAGGGGGGAGGATGAGGAGGGGAGAAAGGAGCTCCGGGCTGGGGGAGAGACCTTAGGGTGAGGGAAGAGCTGAGGCAAATGGTGGAGGAGCTCCAAGCTGAGAGAGGAGCAGAAATGATGGTTTTGCTGCACTTGGGGAGCCCCAAGTGGCTGCTGTGGCTGGCCCGCACTGGTTGTGTTAAATTTTAACACAAAGCGCTGTTTTTCCTGGTCATGATTTCCAGCACTGAAAAGGTCACCCAAACTGCCTCAGCTACGTGCAGGGATCCTCTCTGAGAAAACCAAAACCAACAACAAAAACCACCTGGGGAGATCCTGGCCTGGCTCCCAGACACCTGCACCATGGGTCTGGAGAATCAACGAGATGGACCTTCTCTTGTACGGTGTGGGGAAAACATTGGGGAACGGATGGGATGTGCCACTGAGCTCTCTTATTTATAAGGAATTCATTGTCTTGCTGGTGAGCAACAAGGCGAAAGGCTGGGTCTCTGTTCAGAGGAAACCTGGGAACAAAGTAAAGGAGACAGAATTGAGTTTGGAGGCTTTCAGCATGCAGTGTTGGGTGAAATTTGGGGATATCAGTTTGGTGGATGGATTTTCACATCTGGCTCCTGTGTGCTAGTTTTGTTCTCCACAGGGGATGGGAGCAGAATGGGACACGGGGCAAAGGCAAAGCCCGAAATGGAGGCCGATCACTTGTAGTTTAATTTGGGGAATTATTTAGACCATCCCTCGAACAAATATATATAGCTCAGGGTATGGTGTTTGGGAGGAAGGTAGTGATCTGCAGAACTGGTTAAAGGAATAAAGAAATGGCTTATTTATTATTTACTTATTTTATTTATTTATTTTTTCTTGATAAAGCCCATTGCCCCAGGACGTCCTCCCAGTGGGCAGGCTCCGTGCTTTGGATCCCAGCTGGGAGGTTGCTCAGTACATCTGGGATCTGGCCCTAGGTTTAGCCTTACGAAGTGGGAGCAGTGGCAGAGCAGCCAAGACATGTCCCTTTGGCTCTGGAGGCATGAACTTGAGCTGGGCTGATTGCAATTGGCGCAAAATGTTTCCTGCACCAATCCCAGCTGTGGGTGATGCTGGCTGGGGAATTGAAAATCAGTCAGGTATGACTGCAGGAGTCACTTTATATTCTCAGATACAGGGACTGCTGTCTCCTGACTGTACCTTGGGCTGTCTTACCTGAGCTGTCTCAGCTTTAGATGGCCCAGGGACTGGATGTGAACCTCGAGTCTGCTTTGTGGTGGAAATTCAGGGTTTGGGTGAAGGCTCGCGATGCAGTTCCTGGGGGCTGGAAATGGGTGCCAAGGATGTGGAAAGGGAATGGGTTCAGTTCAGGTTGCCCAGCGAGGTTTTCCTTCCTTTTCTGGCTCTTGGTATGGGAAGATACCGGGGAACTGCAAGGAAGGGAGTTCCCTTGCTGTGTGTTGCTGTGTGGGAGTCGGTTCCCGGGGCAGAGTACGCTGCTGCCAGTGAGCGAGGGGAACCGAGGGAAGGCGAGAAAGGAGAAGCAGAGACCCGGAGGAGAGGCAGCGCAGGAGCCAGACAGACTCTTCCACCCAGAGAGGGATCCCTTCTCTGCGGACGTGAGCACACCCAAGGGGGCACGTGGCACAGTTCTGTGTGCACTTGTAGCATCACATGGATGCTCAAGCTGCAGATGTACACTAACACGGTTAGTGTATAGAGGCTGCCTGCAGGAAATGCTCACGCACACATGCACAAACATGGTCACACCACTCCCCGTGATTCCTGCATACCCACGTGCACGCGTGGCACCACGTTGTCCCTCTTGTCCCCTTCCAGCATTGGCTCACACTCATGGGAACAGTGACTGAGGCACATTTTTGCATCTTCCAGGTCTCCTTGCTCGCCAGCACAAAGCAGGTATGTGAGGATGAGGCAAAACATATCCTTTAGAGATGAACAAGACGAACACCATGCAGATGTACATGTGCAAACACTCATGCACATCCCCCTTGCTCCTGTTCACCCTGCTCCCTCTTTCCCTTGCTGCTTGTTCAGCCCATCGTGGTGCTGCTTTCATGCCCCTGAAGCGCAGGAGCAGATGGTTTGGAGGCCAGTTTAGGACGATGGTTCCCCTTTCCACCAACAGCTCTCTTCAGCTTCTTAGCCCAGTGCTAAGTATCTCAGCGATGAAGATCCTCCTTGCCTACCCACACACGACACCTCCGTGTCACCTCCCAGCTCCTATCAGAAACCCTGAGGCCGAAGCCCTCTTTAAATCACCCTCCTGACAGCGCTTTAACCCAAGAGGCACTTAAGGCCGCGGTGGCTTTTCCACCTTCAGCAGCACATGTTAGCTCTGACAAAATGAGGCAGCTCCTGCTCCGCTCCGCTCTGTACACGTGCCTTGCTGAGGCCCAAAAGGCTCTCGCTTGTCCCCTTTCAGCCTGCATTATTCATCTCCTGTAATGCACAATTGATGTTTGTGGGCAGAGGCGAGCAGGTACAGCTGAGCACAACGGAGAGGAAACGCCAGCCCTTGCAGGCAGAGATTGCCCGGCTGCATGGGCCAAGTTGAGACGAGGGAGAGGAAATACTCACCCTTTTGCAGGCACTTCTGAAAGGTAAATGGTGGTGGCGGAAGAGGGTCATGCTGGAGGGGTCGAGGCGGTGCTGGGGGCTTCCCCACAGCTTTTTTTTTCCTGGCTCCTCGTGCGCTGCCGCCCGCAGGTGTGAGCAGTGCGTGTGGTGCGTGCGTGGGAAGGTGGGAGCGCGCCCGGGGAGGTGTGAAGTAGGTGGCTCTGGGCAGCGTGCGTGGCTGAGTAACGTTGGGGAGGGTGCGTTTGCATGTGGTGGTGGGGAGGCTGGGGGGTGTTTTGTGAAGAGACATGGAATCTGGTGCGTGTGTGTGTGTGTGAGGGCAGGTAGCCGGCACCAGTCAATTTCAGAGCACTCGGGGCTGGTGGGACCTCGCACTCTTCTTTGCACACAAATTACGCACATCAGAAGAAAGGAGGAAGGGAGAAGGGATGAGCATTTCACAAGCTCTCTGCTCCACCGACTTTGCCCCAAGGAGCTGCAGCCCATGTCAGTGGACAGACACTTGGGCTTTGCTGGGAGGTGGTGGGGCAGGAAGAACTAGAGAAAGCGCAGAAAAAGGAAGATTTGGGGGATGGAGGCAGTAGGTGTGCGTGTGTGCACGCGTGCAGGTGCACAGCACGATGCAGCTGTCTCCAAAGTGAGTTCCAGCTTCCCAACTTCCAAGGATGTTATTATTTTTTTTGGTGAGTGGTGCCGGCTGTCTGCGTTTCGTGTGTAGTTTGTGTTTGCCTGCCTGTGCTGGATGTTGATGAGTATTTGTGTTTTCCATGTGACAGAATATGGCTGGTGTTTGATGATGCTGGGGCTAGCGTTTAGGATCCAGAAGGATGGTTTGCCACTGTGTGGGCTGAGTTAGGTAGGTAACAGTGTCTGATGCTATCAGCCTGTGTGCTGCAGGCAATTTGTAAGCATAGTATACCCGTGTGTGATATGCAGCCAGCGGTGCTTGCTTGACTTATGTTCCTAAATGTGTCGGGATGTTTTATGTGCTTTTGTTTTCATATTGATGGGTGCGCTGTGATATACTGGTGTGCCGCTTGCTGCGATGTAGATGTGTGTGTGTGTGTAGATGGCAGTATTTCTGGTATTGGTACAGAGGTGGGTTTATTAAGTGACGTGTTTCTGTGCGGTGAAAATTATGGATAAGTGGTCAGGGGGTTTTGTGTGGTATAGATATGTTCAGGAATTCAGCGTGCAGGGGCCAGCGTTCACTCTGCCACGCAGAAAGGCTGCTGCTGCGTGCTCCGGAGTGGCGGCACAGGCTGCGTGTGGCTGATGTGGCTGTGTGGTGGTTGTCTGAAAGGTCAGAGGCATGCCCAAACAGCTGTGCAGCCCCATCGGTGTGGCACACGTGAAGGAGAGAAGCCAACACTTTGCTCTTTTGGGGGGGGGCTGAGTTGGTGGGGGATCCGTGCAAGGTGGCGTGGCAGGGGTGGGATGCTGGGGGGTGCGAGTGCCACTCGCAGTGGCAGGGTGCGAGCGTGAGGAGAGCCCGCGGGGGGCACCTCGGGTGGGAGGCTGTGCGTCTGCCAGCCTGGCCCCTGGGGATGCAGGCCGCCCTGTCTCCATCCTCCAAACCCCTTTCCGTCGGTCTGTCTGCCTGCTCTGCTGCCCGTGTCCAGCTGCCTGCTCCCACACCGTCTCCTCCGCCCCGGCTCGCTCGCACCCCACGCTGCCTGTGGACTCAGCAGCTGTGCATCTCTCCGTCCCTCCCACACACGCACATTCGCACACACACACACACCCTGGATCTTCATCTGTGGTATATTCAGTTGCCATTGGAAACCTAAGAAAGAAGTGAATCTACCCTCCAAGTCTTAAGCTGGTGTTTTTTTCTTTCTTTTTTTTTTTTTTTTTTTTTTTTCCTCCCTTTTCTCCTCTCCTCTCCTCGCAGAAGGCGAAGTCTTTCGCGATGAATCCCCGGCAGCTTCGATCGAGCGGTGAGCTGGAGCACCTACCCGCAGGCCACTCCTCGATGTGACTGCACGGAGGCCTTCGCCAGCGCTCGGAGAGGCGAGCAGAGCTGTGGATTTACCTCCCGCGCACCCACGTCCCCCCAGCACGGGCACTGCCAGGTAAGCGAGCCCTGGCTCGGCTGCCTGCATCCATCTCCCCCCTGCTTGTTCCCCAGAGGTGCGAGGGAGGGGAGAGGCAGGGGATTCTGCCACACCACGGCTGAAGCCCCAGCGTCCCACGGCCACCCCGCAGCGAGGAGCTGCTCTCCCCCCCTCCGGCCCCCTTTTCCCCCGCATGCATCTGCGGGGCGGGGAGGCTCGCGATGGAAACGCTGCGGGGTCGCTGCGCGGGGTCCTGAGCCTCTTCCCCTCCTTCCTCACCCTTCTCTTTGCGCACACACCTGTCTGCTCCTCTCCCCGTGACATTTTTCCTCCTGGTTTCTGGGGAGAACGGGCAGCCGGGCTGATGCTGCAGAGAGGCGGCGGAGGAGGAGGCTGCTCCAACCCAGAACGGCCGGGCTCTGCCAGCAGGGCCTGGGTCCCCTCGGGGGCTCATCCTGCCACAGGGCATCACGCTGCCGGCTGTGGGGCAGGCGGGGGGGGGGCCCCCCTCCCTCACTTCCTTGGCTCACGGGTATTTTGGGTATTTTGGGCATCCCCGTTCCCCGCGGAGGGCGCTGGCCTCCATTTCCCTGCCCGGTACCTCCTCTGGTACCCGGCCCAGCCTGGCACTGCTTTTGGATGCTCTCTGTCCCTGCTTATCTGCTGTCCCCTGGTGCTCCTGCCTGGCTGCAAGGGATGTTTTCCTGCTGGAGCCTGCGTGTTTCATAAGCCGGCAACGCCACCTGCCCTGCACAGGCAGCAAAGGGGCCCTGTGCCCAGCCTGACCCAGTTTGGGGTGCAAAGCTTGGGGGGGGGCTGCACCTGAGCAGGCCGCCCACTGCCAGGACAGCCCTTGGTGCCCCCTACCACCGGTGAAGGCAGGATGATCAGCTGTGCTATTTCCACGCACTATTTTTGTGCTGTGGCATGAGGAAAGGAAGGGAGTGAGGAGCAGCTCTTTCTCCCCCTGCCTGGGCAGGCCCAGGAGGGAAGGTTTGGGGGGTTTTGGAGTGGAGGTTTGGGGGTTCACACCTGGCAGGCTGTGGTGTCAGGCTCTGCGCAGATGTTCCTCATTTTTCTGAGTCAGATTTTGGGGCTGCACTGTTTTTCCTTGGGGAAGGGGCCACTAGCCCCCCACAGATGCCCGTTGACGGTGCCCCCTCTCTGGCCACCCCGTCACCTCCCTCTCCACTCCCATCCGGTGGCGCTGGCTGTTCCTCTTCCTCTTTTCGGGTACCTCCGTGCTGCCTGTCCCTTCTTCAGCATCACCCCTTCTTCCCTCCCTCTCCACTCCTCTTCCTTCCTCGTGACCGCGCGGTTGTGCTCGGCGTCGTTACTGGGGGGTTTGCAGAAAGCAGGCTCCTCCCGGATGGAGCCTTTTTGGCGTTGGTTAAATCCCTCAGCCCTCTCGGGGCATGGCTTTGGCATGGACTCGGGGCGGACGAGACAATAAATCCAGCTCTAGGGAGCTCGGTATCAGGTCAAAAGTGCTGCGGCTACGTGGTGGAAAATGCTGATCCAATATGAACTCACTCCGCCGGTTCAGATTTGTTTAGAAAACAAAGTTGGCTTAACTGTGTGCTGGCAAGGTTTGCGTTGCGTTGGGTGTTATACGTCTGCACCGCTCTGGCTTGATGCTGGCTCCGGTGTTGTTTGTCCTTCCACACCTGGCACGCGCTCCAGACAGTGTGTGCGCACTGGAGGATTTGACAGATGCAATGGCACATGGCAGCCAGCCCGCTCCAGTCCCTCCTGTCGGGAGAGGTGGCTGGAAAAGGGGCTGAACTGCAGCGTTAGCAGCGAGCAAGCCCCGTCCCACCCCGAGAACCTGATTCCTCAACACCCCACCACGGCCCACGCCTGGGGCTGGAGTGGCAGCATCGTTCCTCAGGAGCATGGTGGCAGAAAAATGGGTCACACCATGGGCAGGACAGCCCCACAGGGGACAGGTGCTTGCTTGGGACAGTGCGGGCGCAAACCTTTACTGCTGCGTTGCGGGGGCTTTTTGCAGACCTGCCACTTGGGGGCTTAGTTGCTGAGGGTTAGTTTTGTTTGCAGGTGATGAGTGGTTCACCTGGTGCTTGTGCGTGGATGTGTTCAATCTAGTGACAAGGAGTATTTACCGACCAGGTTTTGCAGCATGCTTTCCTCTAAAGCCCAGCAGGATGAGCTACTGGGGGGCTCCTGAAATCCTGATCCCAGCGAGATTGCCGTGATGTGCCTCAGTTTCCCCTACCATTAAGTGGGGAAACCATTTCAGGCTGCAGGGAAGGATGCTGTGGGGAAAGGGAGATGCAGCCCTTCGTGGGGGGCTGGATGCTGGAGGAGAATCTGTAATGCCCGGGGTGCCGTGTGCCAGGGCCGAGGCGGTGATGCACTCAAGCCTCCGTTTGTCTTGGAGGAGAAAGGGAGCTTGTGGCTCGTCACTGTGGAAACAGAGTGGGGATTCAGCGGCGGAGGGCAGGCTCCTCGGCCGGGCCCCCCCGAGCAGCCACGCCGTGCGTCGGCCTGGGTGCCACGGGAGCCAAGGGGACCCTGGTACCGGCTGTGACAGGCGGGTGGCCGTGCCCAGCCCCACGCCTCGCCCCACACACCCCACGGACACTGCTGGGCCTATCCGAGGACGGCCAATGGTGCACACGTGTGACAGAGGAGCTGGGGACTTGTGCTGGGCGGTGGAAGGTGGCCTATCCGGGATACACGTCTTCAGACCGCTTCTGAGAAATATTTATGGCCAAATTACCTCACACAGGCAGTGTCCGCAAGAAGTGAATTCACCAGCTGCAGGAGGCTGAGCTTTCTCCTTAGTTGCCCCATCAGCATCTCCCTTAAGAACGGAATAGCTGCAAGTAAAGAAGAGGAGGTTTAGGGAAGCTGCTTCTCCTCCTTTGCAGAATATTCCTGAGTACACGTGCGTCAGGTAGGGCATGTATACCAGCTCTAACACAGAGTGTGGGCAGGTTTCCTACAGATAATCCGAAAGTGATTTCTGGTGTGAGCCTGGCAGTCTGCAGAAGGCTTCCAGAAACTGCACCGCCCGTCTTGGTTTGCAGACAGGCTTGCAGGTGAAATGCGTGAACATGTGCCCCCAGCTGGGCACACGTTCATCGTGGTGGATCTGGGACACAGACGTGTAGGTGCTGGTTGCCTGTTTTGAGCTTCTTCCCTGTCTCTGTGCTGTAGGATCCATGGGTCGTGTGGCCTGAAGTCAGCGGTGTCAGGGCCATCGGGCTGTGCCCTGATCTGAACTGCCATGCCTTTTAAAGCCAGCCAGCGTGGGGAGAGCTATCGAGAACCAGCCCAGCACAAAGAGAGAAACACTCATGTAATGGGGCTACTTATTTGAGTTCCCCAGCATTTCCCATTGCGTTTCATGTCTTGGGGCTTATTCACAGTTGAAAGGCAATCAATGGAGCTAACAGCCCGGCATTGTTCTGCTCACCTTCTGATTTACTTCCTTTCATCCTTGCTGGGTTTCATCTCCTCCCAGGTTCATGCATCCCCCAGCACTGAGGTCGCTTTCTTTTTATCACACCTTGGGCTCTGTATAATCAAGCTAGCTCTGCTCTTGCCCTGAATCTTCTGGGGTCAAGGTGGAAATCACTATTCATCAAGAGACCCAAACAAATGAGCAAAACTAGCCTGGTCGGTCGGAACAGGGTGGAAGTTATCCAAGAAATCTCACACTGATCAATTCCAGTCACCTCCTGTGTTTAAAGTGACTCAGTATCTCCAATTTTAGGATGTTGCTGGGGAGCTGAATTCTCTTATGATTTCTCTTATATCAGTCGTTCCTACCAACAGTGTTTGTGAGATTCTTTTCCCATATCTGCTTAGATAAGGAACTGTTGGAAACCATGCTGGCAGAATAAAGGGTGCTGGGACAAAGCCAATCATAAAAAAAAATAACAACAAAAAGCCCTCCCACAAAACCTCCCCCGCTTCCCTGAACAATAAGTTATCAAGTCCAGATGGTTAAATCTGAGAGTTTGGAAGGAGCTTAAGTGATTGAGCTGCTAACAAAAATATGCAATCTCTTGTGGGGAAAAAAAAAAAAAAGCTACTGATTCGGGGAATTGCAGAAGACCAAATGTTGTACCTATATTTAAAAAAAAGACTCCAGTGATGATCTGGGGAATTATAGATCAGTAAGCTTTGCATCTGTATCTGGTAAACTGGTGGGGACGATAATTAAAAAACAACACAGAAGACATCTGGAAGACTGTGGTCTGATAGGGCCTAACCAGTGCGGGTTTCAGCAGAGGCAAACTGCGTCTTGCTAATCTCCTACAACTCTTTGAATGTGTCGATAAAGTGATGGATAAAGGAGGACCGATTGATATAATGTGTTTAGACTTCCAAAAGGCTTTTGAAAGATCCTACACAAGAGCTACTGAAGAAGCTAAGCAGTCAGTGAGAGACAAAATATTGACATAGATCAAAAAACTGAGTAGGAGACTGAAAGAATGAGGGGATTAAACAGCCAAGTTTCACCGTGGCAAGAGGTTAATGTGGCCTCCAGGTTCCCTTCCAAATCCCATGTGATTTAGTGCATTGTTTAATGACTTGGAAAGGTGGGAGGAGAGAGACGCTGTGTGAAAATCTGCACATGAGACCAAGTTATTAAGTTAGCTGTGGCCAGGAAAGGTTGTGGGGAACAGCAGGGAAAGAGCTACGTTAAATGGATGTGCTGCTCTCTGGCGAACAAAATGCAGTGATGATACAATCAAAGTCATGGGTGGTGCAGGGCAGACTCTCAACCCCTTCAGACACCCCGAAAGGTCCTGAATGAAGTGTGTGCATATGTGGGCATATGTCAGGGAGCTCACTGCAGAGCTCTGCCCCACGTTCTCCTGCCCCTGAGCAGGTGAAGTAGCTGTTGGCTGCAGAGGTGGTGGGTAGAGAGCGCTTGGTGAGATGGAAAGCCTGATGACACTCCTGAGTGAAGAGATGGGGAGAAGGGGGTTAGACAGCGGGCTGGGAGTGGCTGTTGTACGAATAAAAGAGAGATCTATGAGTACTCTCATCACACCTGAGCGAGGCAATGCACAGTGAAATCACATTGCATGGCATTGAGGTTCATGGAGTTGGTCTATGGAGCTCTGTGTCATGAAATATTGCCAGGACCATGAATTTAACAAGGTCCATAGTTGGCTTGTATATTTTTGTAGAGAGCAGGGATACACAAATGAATTTTAATGAAGGACAAGCCCAGCCTGAACCTTCACGTTCAATCTTCAGAGCCTACATTAACCTGTAATTCCTAGCAGCCGATGGGAAAATGAAAATAGGAGCACATTGTCCTTCAATTGTCTGCCTTGATTTTTTCCACCTTTTTCCACCTAAAAAAAACCTGGTGATGACTTCCATCAGACTCAGTGTGGGTATCTCTGATCTGGAATGGTTGTTCCCTGGTGTATACCTTACCTTAAGAATACTCACTGGGATGTGAGTAGGGAGCTTCTTCATATGTCCTGACTCTTCCTAGCATCACTTGTGTTTGGGAGCATCCCCAGGCTCAGAGAAGAATGGGGTCACATTCTCTCTTCACCTAAACTGGCGTAATCCTGCCAAAGTCAATAGTAAAACAGAGTTTTCAGCCTCGGAGTTTAAACTCAGTTGAAAACCAGACAACACACACACAAATGCAACAACCGCATCAATACTTGAAATCGCTTGAGGTCACAGACCTAAGCTGGAAAGTTTCCAGACATTCCTGGCAGGTTGCCTGTGCTTCCACATCCCGCCTGAGCTGTGGCTGCGGGAAGCACAGCACCAGCATAACCAGGTATTGCAGACTTTCCGTTTGCCAGGCCCAGCAGTCAAATTCTGCTGAGGGTGAGGGGAGGAGGAGGAGAGAAATCTCTGAGCGTATAGGAACTCTGAAGCCTTACCTGATTATTTCCTCTCCTCTTCCGTGCAAAGAGGTGAGTCTGTAAGCACCTTCTCCCTGTCCTACAGAGCTGCCTGCCCAGGAGCACAGTCCCAGTTGTAGAGGTTTGTTACTGAACACTCGATACAGGATGTTGAAGTCACTCACGGCTTGGCTAACTGAGCCTATTCACACACAGAGTTTGGTTTCTAGCTCTTTGTGTGCAGCACACACGAATCTCAGGCTCCTCATTAGTATTTCTCCTTCATGGGCAGCCCACGAGGTGTGAGTGGAGTGACTCCTTGTGCTGGGAAATGTTTTTAAGCCAGGAAAACAAACACTGAGGATCAGCTCCGTGTGCCGCTCTTGGCTGGATCTCTGCGATCTCTTGTATTCTTAGAGCTGTGATTTTTTTTTTTTGGGTAGGTAGCTGAAAGCTACACCCACTGCATCTGATACAGATAGAGTGGGGGCAGCCAGGCTCACGTCCCGGTGCCGAGGAACCTGGGGTCACTGTCACACCTTTCCACGGGGACAAAACCTCCTGCACTGCCAGGGGGAACTCTGGCGGCGTTTCGAAGCCGACATCATCCCAGACCCTGAGAACCTCTGGGGCTGGAGCGACATCTCCAGCACCTCTCCTGCAATCCAGGAGCTCGGGGCTGCGGGGGCTGCGAGACAACTGACGTCACCTCTGCTGCGTGCCAGCAACCCCACGGCTCGAGAGACGGCTTGATCACCGCTACTCCATTACGGCACCTAAAAAGACCTCTGGGATCGGGAGATGATTGCATCTCTCTGCTCCGTTACAGCAGCCGATGAACCTCCGGGGCCAAGGGATAAATGCACCCTCTCTGGAGCGTTACAGCACTCAGAAACCTCGCTCGCTGACTCACAGCTGCCTGCCCACCCCCCCCCCCCCCTCCACCACCTTCAACTTGTCTTTGGCACCCAGCCGCCGTCGCCGCTGAGGTGTAGCTGGATAATCCCGGCACTTTTGCAGTCCCTGCCTGCCTGCAGCGCCAGGATGAGACCCCGATACCTCCTCGCTTGTTGTGGCACAGGGGAACGTCGGCGCGGTGACGCATGTGCTACCCTTTTGTTCTGCCAGAGCAGCAAGGGACCACTGCAGTAAACAACTCCGCTCTTCATACAGCATCTGTGAACCTCTGGTACTGCTCTGCAACGGCAGATGATCTCCTCTTGTATTTTACAGGGTGGGGACTCTTCTCACACTGTTACGGATGCTTCAGGAGCCAGTTCAGCACCTGGGAATGGCCATGTCATATCAGCAACTGGAGCTTACTGACAGGAAGGGGAATACACCGAGCGTCTGGTCAGCGATACCGGCATTTAGGAAGAACAAATTAATTTCTCACACGCCCTAGAGAGGTGGAGTTCTGTCATGTTACAAACCTGACTCGTAGATTCTGGGGAAAATCCTAAAAGCTTTTGGTAATAGAGGTTTTAGTGAGTTTAATGCCGATGGAATTAAAAGTCTCTAGGCGCTCGTCGTGAATGGATTTACATCAGGGAGATTAGAAAAAGGAAAACATTATTGGTGTCCAGGAAACTCAGGAGAGCAGCTGTCAGCTGGTTCAGATGGAAGGCTCCCCAGCGGACAGCCCCGCTGGCCATCGCGCAGCACACACGCACACAACCGGAGGGGTCGGCTCACATCCTCGCAGGCTGGGGACGTGTCCGATGAGTCACTTCTCACATGAGCTCTCACAGCGGGATGGGATGGGATGGTTGCACCAGCCAGCTTGTATGGACTCATCGAACGTGAGCAAGTGTAGTGATGGACTCCCCATTTTGGCCAGCATGCTCTTATTGCAGACCCATATGCCTCAGCCAAGGGCTGCTGCCTTTCCGAGGTGTTCGTCACCTTGAAGGTGTTCATCGCCTTTCATTCCTGCAGAGGACTGTGGAGGAGGACTGTGTGGCCTCCTCCCTGCACATGGGGACACGCCACACGGGAAGGACTGGGGTCTTTTTCTGCCCCCTTTCTCCCACCAGCAATATACCTGGTGTTAAAGCTATAAACCCTAACTAAAAAGTGCAGTTAAAGGGGAGCCTGAGCAAGAACCTTACAGAAGATTTTTTTTGAGGCTTAGTAAATTCAGAGGGACTGCATCCAGCTCAGGAAATCCTCAGGTTTCAACTTATCACAGTCTGGAAGAGTATCATGGGGAGGCATCATTGTACATTGCCAGGTTCTGTTCCTTTTTCCAAGACGTCAGTGTACGTCACTGGCACGGAGCATCCTGGGGCCAGACGGCCCTCATCTGTGCTCTTAGATAAGAAAGGTGTGATCCTTGAGGGCCTGGCCTTTCTTGGACTTCTCTGCTGGGGCTGTGGTGCTGATGCTGTGCTCTTTGCTGGGAGATGACAGAGGCAATAGAAGAAAAGACACAAAGAGACCAACAGGGAGAGTGAGAAGGGTTTTGGCCTTAAGTACATCAGCTGGTTATGCTCCTCTCGGGGCAGCTCTGAGAGCTGATTTGTGTGCTGTCCCTCTTCTTATTTCTCTCCAAAGTCCTCACCACTTGTTGGCGCGTTTTGCTGAGAGCAGAGATGAGGGTTAATTCACCCTGGTTTTCTCCTTAAGTGGGACATCATCAAGCTGAGGAGTCAATTCAAATCCCGCTTCAAGGATCTTTATCCCCTTGCAGCCTAGGAGAGCTGGGAGATGAGGATCTGGTAAAACAGAGAGCTCCCTGCCCTGGTGGGGATGGGCAGGAGAGAGAGCAGGGGCCTCACCAGGGCAGGGAGCTGAGCCGGGACAGGCAGGGAGGGAAAGGAAGGATTTGGGCCCTTGGCAGTGAGATGCCCCCCGACAGCTACATCCCAGGCAGTAGCATGCCTTGTCTGTGGTGGACTTGATCAGCCAAGTGCTCACAAGCACCACCTCTGTCACACCGAGGGCAGAGTTACCCTGGCTTTTGTGTGAAGATAATGTCGTCTCCACAGCACGGAGCTGGGGTTCATCCCATCCCTCTTCTTCCTACACACCACGGGTGGCTGCCTGCTGGCTTCATGGGGGGTGGGAGGGAAGGAAGAGCTCATGGAGTGGGTGACAGTGGCCTCAAAGCCAGGCGTCAGGTATTGTGTACCAGGGACAGGGCAGGCTGGATGTCTCTGGTGTCCCTCCCAGTGCGTGGGTAGATGCCCTCAGGAGGTCCTCAGAGGGGGAGGAAGAGGCGGGAGAGAGGAAGGAGGGACGGAAGAAGGGTGAGCAGTCTCAGTGCCTCCCCAGGGGGCCCTGTTGCGTGACAGCAGGAGCCAGAGAGGGAGGGCAGGGAGGTGGGATGCTCTGCTGCAGGCTGGCACCCCACAAAGCAGTGGGGAGCCAGTGGGCATTGTGGCAGACAGCCCTTTTCCCTGGGTGCGGAGGCTCCCCTTCATCAGCTGGGAATGGAAAAAAAAAAAGTCTCTTTGAAATAAAGCACAGGATTTAGAAGCAAAAATGTTAATATGGTGACTGGGGACATAGCAGTGGGCACCGAGTGATCAGCACTGACGTCTGGGCAGGAACTGGAGCTATCCCTGGAGGTCCAGGCCTACTCTGCAGTGGGGACATGAGGAAATCTGTTGGGGTGAGGGCTTGTCCCAGGAAGGTGTCTGACCTGGCACTGCTGAGGATATGTTTGTCCTGCAAACACATCTGAGCTGCTGGGCATGCAGGCGCCTGCCTTCGGATGGGTACACAGCAAGCTTGGGGCACACTTCTGCGCGGTCTGCATCGGCAGCGACAGCAGCTGTGCATCTCAGCAAGGGGAGCCTCTCCGGAAAGGGGTTTGCAACCTTTTCATCCTTCCTGCACCCAGATGAAAGAGTTTCCATGCTACCAATGACCTTCTTGAGGCACCTTGCTTTCCGTCTGTCTGTCCACGCAGAGAATATCAGCGCAGGTGCCCCCACTCCTGCAAGACAGCCGCACTGGCCACTGTAATAAGCTCATTCAGGCGGGACGCGTTCCCCCCTGTAAACAGCAGGCGACGTGCATTCCCAGGCAGAACACCGCTTCTGGAGGACATCTAGCACAGCTAACTCATCGTGACAACCAGCAGCAACTCCGGGCTGCTTTCGCAGAGCTGTTTGTGGAATCACCCCAGCCCTTTAGCACAAGATGCGCACACACGGACAGGAAGCCCTTCCACCACAGAAGAGAAAGGTTTCTACTTTTCGGAGACTAATGTGTCCCTGGCAAGTGCTGGTCCAATAATCATAATCGTAACAATCATGAGCTGTGTTAAGGGGTGTGAGAGGGGAGAAAGGAGTTCTTCAGCTCAGTGAGACCGCTGAGAGCACACGGGCTTGGCAGCTGTAAGGACATCACGAAGCTGTCAGCTGCAGAAGTGAGCGATGGGGTGCGCTCACCTCTTTTGTGGAGGTGGGAAAAGTTATTTGAGGGCAGCCCATAGGATTTTTAGGACCTGTCAGTTGCTTTCTGGCACTGAGGAAATCTGACATCTCCCTGTTAGGAGTGACTAACATAGATTCAGAGTTCCCTCGCTTGCATAATTAGCAGTGTTCATGCTCATCATTTTTCCAGGGACTGCCCAGTGCATGAAGCTTTTTGATTGACTGTAAGATTATGGCATTGCCTGCAAAATCCATGTCAATGATTTGCCTGAAAATCCATGTGGATGGTTTGTATTATCTGCACCGTGGTGGCAAGTTACGTTCTCACAACATGCGAGAGGATGAGAAGGGGCAGACTTTTCATGAGGAGCCGCCTTTGGGCACTGCTAATTTTGCTTCATTTTTGGGGCTGGTGAGCCCGGTTGTGTTGCAGGGTGACATGGATGAGGAAACCTGACACTGAGCTGGAGGACCCATGAGGCCGTATCATGATGTAGCCAACAAAGTGAGCTGCTTGTTGTTGCTTTGATGTGATCATATGACAGCTTGATGCTTTATTCAAAGCACTGGGTACAACTTCCTTACTCTCCTTTCCCAAGCACTTTGAGGCCAACCGATGTATTAATAAATTAGAGGGATTAAAATAAACAGTGCTTTGAAAATCATTAGGCATCCCAAATGCCTGGAAACAAACAGCAGTTGAAATAAAAATACAAAATGCAAATGGGCTAAGAACTGGGCCATAAAATGGTGTAGCCTAGCCCTGGGACATCTCTGGAAAGGTAAAATGTGTTCATTCTCTTGACTCTCTGGGTTGGACCAGATGAAATAGTACTGGGGTGCAGCAAATGGGGAAGAGTCCCTGCCCCAGTTCCTGCAGTGGTACAGAGCCAGCCCCACCAGTGCCTTTACTGGCTGCAGAACAAGGCTGTGGGGAGATGAGGCCACAAGCACCAGCCACAGGGCTGGAGCTGAGGCAGGATCTGAAGGCTGCAGACTGGAGACCATCTGGGTGAGCAGCTGTCCCAGGCAGCTCCTTCTGCTGCTCTTGGTCCTGACCCTCACCCTCCAGGCACTGTACACCCAATTCTCTCCTCCTCTCAGCTCACTGCCTTTCCCACTCTTATTCCTTCTCCTCCTTCCCTCTCTGGAGATCTGGGGACTGACACAGTCAATTTGCACAGCATCCATTTCATTTTCTCTGAGTGCTACCAAGACTTGTTCCCCAAGTCCTTGGTGGCCACGTCAGCAGAGATGCTGGCTGCTGCCAGGGCGATGAGAGAACGTGTTCCTCAATGACCCTTCCTCTTTCTGCATCCTGGCCTGGGTGATGCATTTATTCTTGTGACCTGCCTTTTGTTGTCTGGCTATACTAGCTCACAGAAACACCCTAACAGCACCAGCCCAATGAAGGATCACAGTCCGCAGGGACATCATGTGGGGTATGAGTAGTGGATGAGCGTGTGGCTGGCAACATGATTGCTGTGGTGTTTTGAATGGTGCTTACAAGAGGAGTTACTTGAAACAGAGATGTTTGGGAAGTGCATTAGAGTAACATACATCTTTAATGCGTGCAAAAACCAGTGGGGTCCTGCTAAAGAAGTGAAAGCAATGAGGGCAATCAGTCTCGGCCACGTGGCTGCAGGATGATTTCAGACCAGAGAAGCATGAAAGAATCACGACTGGCCGATGCTGCCAGCCCAGCAGGGAAAGGGGATATCCAGTTTTCCAGGCAGTTGTTAGAGATCCTGTGTTCGTGAAGGAGATACTCACCACCTGCTGACTGAGCATCCTGTCGGTACTTGGAGAAGACCGTGTACTGCTGAGGAGGAGGGGGGCAGCCGCGAGAAGCCCGTCTGATTCAGGAATTGCCTGGACCATCTTGAGTTCCTCTTGCGTGACAGACTTATCAGGCATCACTGGCCAGGGAGAAAGCCGTCAGACAACAGGAGAAAGCTGGCCTAGGAAAAGGCAGAGCCTGGCTGATAATTGAATACCTCTCCCTGCCTGGCCGGCATGCTGTGAGTGGAAGGCATCATGAGGCCAAGTGCTTGCCACTGCCAAGGGACTTTTCTCCTCCATGCAGCCACTGGGATTTCTAATCCAGGCTGGGTAGGACAATGCTGTCATGTTAGTAATAGTATAACTCTCTTAGCAGTCTACCGGTGTGACAGAGCCACAAAGAGAACAGTGTAGGCTGAATATGCACTCATGCTTGCTAAGCCTGTAATCCCAGCTTTGATTCTCTCTCCCTCTCTTTCGATTTTTTTTTTTTTTAATAATCAGTTCAAACTTAATAAGAGTGATTCACTAGTTGCCTGTTTATCTTTCCTCAGCATGGCATCCAATTTGGATATCACAGGGGAGGAGGATGGGGGGGGAGGTGGGGAGAAGGGAGAAATGGGAGAGGAAAGGGGAGCCTGGAGGGTGTCCCTGTTTCCTCTCTCCAAAGAAACAAAGGCTGCTATCTTTCTGCGAACCTGAAATCCCAGCTGTTATTTCAACCTGTTGTCAGAAGAGGTTGGTGATCAGCCCTGTTCTCCCATTTGATTTAGACCTTTTGTAGCTTTCTTACTAAAGGTTCAGCATCTGCAGGCATCTGATGAGAGTGTTTAGTGGTCTGTGGGATGGAAGGACACAGGACACATGAGTTCCCTGGACCTGTCTGGACTGTGCCATGTTTGCTGCATTCACATGAGACAAGGCAGTGATGGGGCTAAGCCTTTCCAAGACTGTGACTGTGTCTGTACCTCCTGGAGGCTGACCTCTTCTCAGCAGATCCTAGCAGACCCCGGGATGTTCCCCAGCCCAGGCAGCTGCAAGACCTGTTCTGGGGTTGATTCCAACACCATAATGTGTTTCTGTTTTTGACTCTGGCTTCTTGGAATCTTGAACACATCTCAGAAATCACTTGGACTGGGCAGGAACACTTATAGCTGGGCTGTACTAGGCAGGTAGACAGGTAAACGCTGGATATGCTTGTGAAGTCTCTTGCCCAAGAGCTGATGTTAAGAACCATCCTGCACTGCTCTCCTTACCCTGGGCATTTGCTGGCCTAAGTAAACCTCTGCTTGTCTCACCCCAGGTGCTCCTCCAGAGCCTCCTCCCTCCTTGTCTCCAGGGTCTGGAACAGCTCTGCTGTTCTGCTCAGGGCTGCTGGCGGCCGTGCTTTTGGCCGGGTGACACTGAACACTGGAGACATGAAGCAAGTCATTTGGAACAAGCAGTTAAGTGTTGGTTGGTACATGGGAGAACAGAGAACAGGAGAGGGCAGAAAGGTCAGAAAAACTACAGGTCTGGACAATTGTGGAGGATCACTGGAGGATTTACTGAGTTCAGCTGGCCTTTTGCTTCACCTCGGTTAAATATCATGTAACCGTGGCTCACTGGGACAGGACTGGTCATGACTCCCAAACAGCCATGCCCAGGTGAGCCCCGCATGGTGCCGAGAGCCCGGTGAGGAGGATTCAGCTCCCTCTGAGCCGTGGAGCAGTGGCAGCATGTGGGCCACCCTCTAGGGGGATGAGTGGTGGTGGGAGCATGCGAAACGCAGCTCCTCTATCAATCTGTCTGCTTCTGCTGCTGTCTGTGAGTCTCTTCTCACTGCTTACTCTTCCTCACGTGCTCATATCCCCTCTCTTTTCTCTCCCTCGCTTTCTGTGCTTGATGCACGGCCCAGTGAATAGAATCCGTGCATAACCCTCCGTTCTCTTTTCCCTTCCTCACTGCTTTTCTCACTCATTCTTTCTTCCCGTCTCTCACTAACTCTCTGTTGCTCTCTCTGCCAATTTATTCTTCTCTTTCCTCCCACACTCTGTCCCTGTTTAGTCAATCTTAGCACAGGCCTGTTTTCCACCAGAGCTGCTGTTTCATGCTTACCCTCGTGGAGGGAGGGTGGGCAGGTGTGTGCAGGGAGCAGGAGGGCTGAGATGAGGCTGGTGGTCATGGCTGAGTCACATCACCCAGCCCAGGGCTTGGTTCTCTCCATCCAACAGAGGAATGTAGCAGCTATGAGTGAGTCTGCAGCACACAGAGGTTGTAAGACCAAGGCCCGTGAAGCTCTTGGAAGTGGGTTAGAGCTCTTTGGGTGCTTGTTTCTCTTTGGTGCCTGGCTATGCCCAGAGCCTTGTGCCCAGACTGACACACGGGAGGCACATCTTCTGCCCTTCCTATTCAAAACGTTTGCACCATCCAGTCTGTGATGAGAAATAACCCCATGGGGTATGGCTGCCATGACTCAGTCATGGTGTGGCTGCACATCCCTGCAGACTAAGGGCAGCTCCTGTTCCTGTAGGCGCTACCTTTGCCAACTGACGACACCGATCCATGGCCTCTCTTGGCCATGGCCAGCTCTTTCTCTTGTTCTGCCTTGCCCCATGTCCTCCTTCTCCTCTTTCCAGCATGGTGTCCCCCACTCCCTCTGTGTGCTCTGCGCTCCCCATGGCAGCACACGCATGGCGCCGGGGCCTGCACGGCCTACTGACTGCCGAGGGCTGGCAGGAGCCGCCAGATGCTTGCACCTCCTCGGCTCTCATGGGTAGGAGTTGCCATGGGAGACAGGGAGAGAAGGAAAGTGCCTTCCCCAGCAGCACCCGGAGCCAGAAGTCTTCCATTGAGTGGAGAACACCCCCCTCTTGTGTTCCTTCCTCCCCTCAGCCCCCCTTTAGAGAGCACGCCGCAGAAAGCTGCCTTTGAAGCCCCTTAATTAGTGTCCCGCGTGTCCTGAACGGAGCCCTTCATTACCACCAGCGAGAGGCACAAATTGGCGTGTGTTTCAGGCTCGGGCTCGGTGCCAGAATTTTGTTCCAGTCCCCTCCCTCGAAACCTCTCCAGCTTCCCCCCCCCCCCCCCCTTGGCACACACGCATGCACACACACTCCCACCGAAAAACACACATACACAAGGGATCCTGCCAAAAAAAGACCCCCCCCTTCTTCCTTCCAGCATCTCAGATTTGAGGGAGAAAACAGAAAAATACAACCAACTAAACAGAAAAATTAAAGGCAAAGGTCACTGCTCCCTGCCTCGTCCAGGCTTGCTCTTGGCTCTCCTGACCCTCCAGCATATGTGAGTGCAGGTTGGGGGTCATTATCAACCCCAGAGTGTCTCTTGCAGCCTGTGGATGTGCTCTGAGGGTGCTAATTAGTGAGAGGAAGGCTGATTAGGTTAGAAATTAAGTGCTTATTTTCTCTCTCTTTTTTTTTTTTTTTTTTGATGTATGTGTGTAAAAAATCATGAAGCCAGCTGGAGCCTCAGGAACAATGGGAGAAAAGGCAAGCAGGAAGCAGGAGTCAACGGAGGGGGTCAATGTCCCACCTCACCTGTCCTGCACACACGGGCCCTGGGCACCCAGGCAATCTGTGAGCTCACAGATCTCTTGTTTTACCCCTTTTTTTTTTTTTTTTTTTAACCCCAATGTCTTTCAAGTGTCTCGGGCCCCATGTGCACTGCCTCCATCGAGGCATCCCACCTCAGATGGTCTTGCGCTGCCAGGCTGAGGAAATTCAGTCTGTTTCCACCATGGACTTTGCCTCTCTGTTCCAAAAGTTGCAGCACAGGTGTTTGATTTCTAGGAACACCAAGGCCTGTGTGCCTGGGCAGGCAAAACCTGTTCCTGCCCTAACATCGGGCCTTGTGAGATTTTTCTCCTCTGTGCCCTTGCTAGCCTCAGTCTGTCATGGTGAGTGGGCTGTGGGATAAGGAAGAACAGATCAGGATGTGACTGAAGAGCAACGTGTCCTTGCTATAAGGCTATTCTGTGCTTCCAGTTCTCCAGGCAGCAGCTCAGAGCTGGTGAGGGGCAACAGAAAAGTCATCTCCTTCCTTCCACTTGATCTGAAGGATACCTCTGGGACCAGTGCTTTGGATGCATTGGACCTTGAGCTATGCTGGACCTTGAGCTTTTCTCCAAAGGCCACAGTTGCAGTTGGGAATACTCAGGTCCCAGCTGGCTGGAGGGTAGAGAGGGAAGGAAGCAATGCCTAACACAGCTTTACAGCTTCCTTTCTGGAGTGGAAATCGTGCTGCCAGACCCACAAGGTGGTGGCATCAGGTTGGAGGGTGGTATCTGCAGCCAGCCAATTTATATGACCCGAGGCCTTGCTATGATGCTGGCAGTGGATGTCATCCGTCCCAGCTGGGGACATGGCAGTCGAGACAAGGCTAAGTTTCATTTTGCAGTGGGGAATATTTTCCCAGCAGGGGTTTGTGACCCTTTAGCATCATAGCTAACTGGGGTGTATGGATCAAAAGGCAGAGGAAAGCTTTGCTGACAAAAGCTGGTGGGCCACAGACCCTTTGTTGTGCTTCAGAGCCCTGTGTGTGGGGCACAGGGGCTTTGTATCTGCAAAACAAGAAGTCTGGCTTCTTGGGACAGTGGGAGAGCAGCCAGGAGACCCCTGTGTACACATGGTGGGAGGAGAGTGCGTGTGTATGTGCTCATATTCCTTGGGCCGAGTGCCATGAATGTGAGTGCAGGCATGTTTTGGTGCTGCACAAAGGGAGGGCATATTTGTCTGGGTACAATTCAGGCCCCATTCCCTTTTCATCGCGCCGGTGTTTTTATACCATGTGCCTCCTGCAAACAGCCGAACAAACAAACAAACAAACACATGGGAACCCAAACTCCCTATTACCACCACACTGCAGATGCAGCCTGGTTTGGCCTGTATTTCTCCCGTTGCCACAGCAACGGTAAGCCAGGGAGTAAATCAAAATATCCTCTCCAGTGCTCAACACCCCCATATGGCAAAATAATAGTGACAGTGCGGAAAGCCTGGTCTGCCTCCCTTGCTTCTCCTTCCCAACCCCAGTTCAGCAGAGGCTCTCCGGAGACCTGTCACATGCCTGTCAGAGCCCCGAGGAGATGACAGGCCTCCTCTACAGGGAGCGAGGGAACACCATCTTCGCCGTGACCAGCAATCACCCTTATTCCCTGCTCTGGTTGCTCTGTCTCCCACAGGGGGGTGTTTAGGTCTGATCAATGTTCAGCCTTTGTGGTCTCAGCTCAGCTGGCTTTTAACAAAATGAGGCCCGTCAGCTCCACTAGAGACCAAACAGCATCCAAACCAGGCTTAGCAACCTGCTTCTTGCTTCAGCAAGCTCTGCTTACAGCTGGGAGAGACAGAGCCTTCAGAGAGGAGCAAAGCAATCAGAGCGCATTTAGGACTAGGACTCCTGTCCAGCTGAGCTCAGAAATATGCTCGCTGGGACAGCTGCCAAAAGGGCTCCACCAGCGACACTTTGCGTTGGCCTTGGGCACTTCCAAAGTCGGCGATGTGCTTAGGAGAGGAGATCTGTCTGCCCAGAAAGAAGAGGCCTTGAGGGGAGAGGAAGGCTTGCTGCCCCTGGAATGGGTTTATCAGCCCTCTGGAAGCAGGGGCAAGCCAAACTTGCATTTTCTACAGCAGACAACCAAGGTCTGGGTGCTATTACAGCCCTGGAGGATGACCTGCATACCCTTCTCTGCCAGCAGGCAATTAGACTGGATCCATCACTTGTGCCCCACTCAGCTCTGGCCTCCAGCAGCTTCATTAGGAACCTCTGTGTTCCTTGGCTGATTTTCCCCCAAGAGTCCGATTTTAAGGCTCCCCGGTGACCGCTAATGTGTAAATACAGTGTGCTTCAACATGGCGATGTGATTGCCCAAGTGGATTGGAGCTGTTTACTCTTCAGCAGCTAAAGAGCATCCCCACCTCTCTGTGTTGTGACAGCCACTTCTTGCACAGGGAGATGGCTGGTGGGAGCCCAGCCTGGCTCCGGGCATGCTCACAGATCCATGTGGATGGGTGGACTCAGAGCCCTTCTCGTCTTTCTGTGGAAGGGAGGAGAAGAGGCAGGAGTGGCCCATGGAATATGCAAAGAGGGCCATTTGATGATTAAATGCTAGAGCACAGCAGCAGTGTAAAAATATACATATATCACAAGCTTTAATTAACACAAGCGAAGGGAAAAGGAGGAAAAAGAACCACTTTTTAAAGGTTTCACAGAGACTATAAACTGGCAGCAGAGAAAAAAATGTAATACATGCAAATTAATGGCATAAATTTAGGGTTACTTAACTTCACAAATGTTAACAAGCTCATAAAAAAAAAAAGTTATTCTTTCCCAGTTTCCTGTCGCTGTTTGTTTAACTCTTTTTTTTTTTTTTTTTTTTTTTTTTTTTTCCCCGTTGAGAAGATTATGTTTTCAGTATATTCCTCCTAAATTAATTCTGGCTCTCTCTCTTCCTTCTCCCTTCCCTCCCCGCCTCCCTCCCTCCTTCGTCTCTGTCTCTTTCTCAGTGTCTGCCTCTGTCTGTTTGCCTTCCTTTCCTGCCTATCTATCACACCCTTAATGTCCCCATCATCATAGTATCTAGCCTTGGATACAATACCCTCTCATTTCTCTTCCTTTCTTCTTCCCTAGCTCCCACCCCACCCTTCTTCTCCCCTGCTTGCCGTCTTCTCCCCTTTTCTCCTGTATTTTTTCCTTAGCAGTCAGTATAACTCCAGCCTGGTAATGCTACACGCAGCACCACCAATTTCCAAACATGCATTGTTCCCTGCCACCATCGGCAGACAAAAGAAGGCAAGGAGCAAATTGAGCGGTCTCCAGCTGAACTGCTGGTTTATCAGCCACCTAAATGGCTGGTTGCTGCTGCAGGCTGGATAGCTAGGGACATAGGTGAGGGTGTGTGGGCAGCCCATGTCAGTACAGCGTGGTCCTGCCACCGTTCCCCTTGCACCGTCCCCTTTTTTTCCAGCCTCTGCCTCCGTGCGATGGTGGATAACAAAGGGCACAGCCGCTCCTTGCTGAGCCCAGGGAGTCACGAGCCCCCGAGGTCATGGTCTCTCCGCTTCCCGCGTGTTTCTCGCTTTGCTTATGGATAAAACCAAGTTTCAAAAAGTCGGGAGATAGTCTGTTTAGCTCTGCCAAAACTCATTTCTCCGGAAGGAGGACGTGTGCCTTTTGTTCTGCTTCTTTTAAAACCACCAAGGACACCCCAAGTTGCATTATCCGTGACGTAACTCATCCTGCCTGTGATGCTACAGCACTCTGTTCTTAGGCTGCTGTTCTCGTTGCTTGAAGGGAGAGTGGTTAAAAAAATCTCATTTTGACTTATGGACCAGACTGAGTCATAGGAAGACATCATTAAAAAAAAAAAAAAAAAAAAAGAGGGGGTGGATATCATCATTTTTGGCTACAAGCCATCCCTGGAGCTTTCAAAGTAGCCTGTGAACATTACTGCCAGCTCTGTTTCAGTATCACAGACAGCAGCCCTGGCCAATTGCTTTTCTCCTCAACACCCATTCGGCATTTCAGAATACTGGAGAGCAGACGGGGAAGTCAGCCTTTTATTCAACACAGCAGTCTTGGGAAAAGGGAGGTGAAATTACAAGCTGGCGTCCCTGGGCAGCAGTGAAAATGAGAAAATCCAAACAAGCAAAAGGGAAAAAAAAAAAGGAAAAGTCTCAATTTCTCAAAGTGAGAGAAAGGATGTTGGTGGGTGTGTAACAAAGAGGCTAGGAAGAGGAAGCACAGAAGGAGAATCTGTTATGTTTGGAAGATGTGGGAACCATCAACACAGATGTTGCAGAAGAAAGTGATTGAGAAGCTGAATGGGACTCGCCTAGGTTTACAGTTGGGTGCAGGCTTAAGCACATCACTGAAGAGAGACCTGGATGCAGGAAAAGGGAGCAAGAAATAACCGTGCGGGAGTCCCCGTGCAGCATCAGTCTCTGTCCCGAGTGACATCACAGGCTTTCCCACTGACAGAAATCACTGCTTTTCCTGGGTAGGAAATGAGTCAGGGTGACTACAGATTTTAGGGCTTGGCCTATGCAGATTAAGAAGAGTAGTAAGGAATAAATAAAACATGGCATATGCAAGGGTGACTAAGGGCTGGAAGAGAAGCAAAGAACAGCATGGGGGAAGGAATAAGGGCTATGGTAAGGAATGAGGAGGTGCTCCAGATGAATTGCTGACTAGGGCTATCTGATGAAGCCTCTTGAGAGAGATTTAGGGGGATATGACTTCACACCGTGGTCACAGAGCATGCCCTACCAGGGTTAGTGGGGAGGACACTCTTGTGCCCCTGGTAGCTGAGTTATGTTACTTTTTTTTTTTTTTCCTGTCCTTTCAGCTTGGAAACAGTCTGGAACAAAGTTCATTTCTCACTCAATGTGTTGACAGCACCTAGCAAACCAGAGGTCCAGTACCAGTTGCAGTCTCTGTGCACCCTGCTATTAACAGCATCAGAAGAGGCAGAGCAGGGAATAAGGGGAAAAAAAAAAAGATTGAAAACTGAACTGAGTGAGAACAAAGAAAAAGGTGGGGTCTTTTTAAAATCAGATCATTCCCTATTTTTGATTGCTTCATAGCTTGATTTAGCTTTGGCCTACATAACTAAAATGGAGGATGACAAGGTAGCAGCAAAGACAGGCATTATGGGGGGTTTGCACAGATCATCTGCTTGCTGCACGGCTGCTGTAGGAAATGCAATGCCACGAGTCGACATATATAATTGTAGAGAGGGGGAATGAATAAACGTGTTTCAAAGAACAAGGAGAATTCTAAATGTCAGCAAGGGGGTATATGACTCACTCATTGGGAAAATACTATTATTGGATACGTAAGTAGGACTGTACAAAGCACTAAGGGGAGGGATGCTACTAGAAAAGAAAAAAAAAAGTATTAATAAGTATAGGTAGCATTTGGATAAGTGACAGTGAATGAATGAGGAGATGTGCCACGAGCCAACACAGGGCTTGGAGCGAAAGCAAAGGGAGAAGGCAGGGTGAGGGTGGTGAAGGATGAAAAGAGAGCGATCATGGAAGGCAAGGAGTAGCATTGCTGGAGTCTGCTCAGATACAATGGGATGGATGAGGGTTTGTTAAAAGACTCAACTTGGCTTTTGGCAGAATAATGGTGACAAAACGTTTCTGTTCTACTGAGTCGGGATTAAGGAAATAAATGAGGCGGAACTTGATGGGGAGAGAGGAAATGACTGTGCTGAGGAGGCAGGAGGAGGCCCGGGACTCAGCTGGAGCTGGCCTCTGCAGAGGTGGGTGAGGTCAGAAGGCTGGGTTGGATGAAAGGTGTGGAGGAATACCTCCCTGTGCACACAGCCAGCTTTTCAAGAGGCAGAGGCAGCCTTTAATTATAACAGCCGGTGTTGTATAGATTACGGACATTGTTGAAATGAGCAGCGCAGGATTGAGGCATTTTGTGTGAGTTCAAGCCAGGCATTGAGAATAATTGACTAGAGCCCCCGGTACATTCGCCGGCAAAGTTGTGGGTTTCTGGAGCCCAGACCACGTTTAACTCAAAACCTTTTGGTCGCCAAATACAGGGCACCATACCAATGGACCAGTCCCGTAGGGCAACCCAGCAGCCTGAGGTGCTTTGCCAAGAAGCTTGCAGCAGGGGCTGGGGGAACTCCAGTCCTGGAGGAGGAGGTCTTGAGAAGTTTGGGTCCAGCTGGGAGAAGCACCAGTCCATATTTTGGTTGCAAACCCCCCCCAGTTTCCAGTGATCTGCTTTTTTGGCTGGCTTGGGTTGATTAAGTCTGTAGAGAGACAGATGTAGGTGGATAATGGGGAGAGGGGGTGGTGAGTGGCAGAACTATTGCCTTAGCGAGAGGGAAGGATGCCGTGTAAGTACTGCCAGTCCCCATTCAGTGAGCAAGTGGTGAGTCAGGGGCAGGTACTGAGTCAGCAAGAAGGCGGCGGGGCGGGCGGGTAGGTAGAGCACCCCAGCCGACTCGGCACACGCTGCTTGGCCATGCCACGTTCATCTCCCCACAATCCAGGCAGCTGCATCTCTCTTTGTCCCCTTCCCATGCAATTCCTGCAGCTGCCTCTCCAAGCCACCGTGGCTGTGGAGATGGCCTTCGGCGGGACAAAAGCACATTTTCTCCTGGTGTGTTCGCCATCCTGCTTGCAAATGGTGCCTCTCTGCGAGGGGTGGTGGTGAAAGAGGAAGAAAGAAAACAGCTGATGGAGGTAGAGAGAGCCCTTCAGCCTGCCTTAACCCAAAGAAACCGCTCATGCAGGCAGGGAAATGGTGAAAGGTGGGAGGAGGGAGAGAGGAAAGAAAGAAAGGAAAAAAGAAATGAGGTGGAAACGAGAGTGAGAGAGAGAAAATATTTGAGAGATGAAAAGAAATTACCATACGGCAGGATCCTGTTATTCAACCTAATTTTCAAAGGACTGCAGCTGTCGCACTGAGATAATCTGTTAATTATAACAGTCATTGTGTTTTGGCAATGGAAGAAAAAAACAGGCTCTAAACAAGGCAAGGTAGTGGTGAAAAGAGAGGGGAGGCACGGCTGTGTCAAAATGCGTGTCACTTGTTAGCTTGAAGTATAGGTGGGCGAGCTGGCCGGGAGAAGGGTCCCTCCCCGTGGGGCTGAGCTGTGCCATTGCCTGGGGGTGGAGGAAGGAGGGGAGGTGGAAGCAGCCGAGTGGAAACGTAACGTCCTGTCCAGCGTGGTGCTACTGGAGCTAGGCATGAGCAGAGGAAGAGCTCAGAGGGGCTGCGGTGTCCCCACTGGCATGTGCTGCCACAGCATTTCACTCTCGGGTCATCGGAAGGAGTTTCTCCGTGTCACCCCACGCCTGTCCTCAATGCAGCAGTGGCTCAGCCTCTGAACTTCTCCTGTTGGAGTTGTACCGGGGTGGCTGCTTGTCCTACTTGGAGAGAGGTGTCACTGCTGGCGAGGGAGCCTCTCAGATACTCGCTCAGGGGAAGGCTGGCTGGATGCCGAGAGCATATTGAAGGATGCTGGAATGCCAATGCCCAGTGAGAGTCTGTTGGTCTGAAGGTATTCTCCACAGGAAGACTGGCTGCCCATGCACCTTGCAAAGTGATTTCAGCCCTCGGCCAGCCCAGGACCTTTGTGATTCCTTATGCTCTGAATCCCTTCCAGCAAGAGACAGCGGTGAGCTGTAATGTAAGCTCTGCCCTTCCCTGCCACACCTGCAGGGTAGCATGTTTGGGGGCACTCCAATCTGGCATCAGGGTGGCTGGAGACATATTTAGCATCCAGAAACACCAGAGGGATGTTTGACTTGAATGAGGGCATCTCTCAAATTACTCGTGAACCTGCCATTCACAGCCAGCCCAGTGAAAACCAGGAGCTGCAGCTGCATGATACAGGGCAGCAAAGCCAGTGCAGGACAGCAGAGGAGCCAAGGTGACCCTGAGGGGATGGGGACCTTCTCAGGGGCATCCCATACAGCCGTGAATTTCTCCTGGCCTCATACAGGACCTGCTGCCCTCCCCTGTAGCCATGCCCCGCACACAGAGCCAGTGCTCCCAGCCTGCTCCCTACAGCAGCTCCCTCCCACATACATGTGCACGGTGCCATCCCCTGCAGGGATTCACATCAGGACACACATCCAGAACTTGCGCTTCCCTCCCTTTTCCTGCAGCGTTTCTGCCATGTACTCGCTCACACAACAATGCTCGTCCCCCGTGATCCACGCACACCCACGCGCGCCCCACGCTCCCAGCCCGCTCCTCGCGGCGCTTTACGCACAGCCAGCACTCCCACCCCCTTCTCGCCGGTGCCTGCTTCATGCAAACACACGCACATGCACAGACCCTCCCGAGCAGCGCTTTGCCTGGTTCCCCATGGCAATTCCTTCCCCCAGCAGCCAGCACTCACTCTCGGCTTCATAAAGCGATTAGCCCACGTACACACCCAGCCTGCACACCCACCTGAGCACCTACAGCGACTCCTCCACGTGCAGCCCCCATCCGCCTCGCACCCCGCAGCCGACAATGCCACCGTCTCACGCAGTGACTCACACACAGGCACACGGATGCACTAGCACATGCACACACACACACACCCATACGGCCTGTCTTGCTCCCCGTGACAGATCCGCGCGGACAGAAACACGGAGCCCACGCTCCCTGCCCATTGCCAGCAGGAATTATTCCTACGCCCTTCCACCGCCTGGTGTCTGGGCTCGTTGAATGGCACCAAGGGGAGTGATGTTTCCCATGTCCCCTCTCCCCTGGAGCGAGAGCAGTAGAGGGTGGCTTCATTGCTGCTAATATTTTTATGGAATTTATAATCTCCTGATGTCCTCTTATTGCTTGGAGAAGGCTGTTCCCCGAGCCTAACCCCATGCATGTGCTTGCACGGGTTGCTGCTGTAGGCTGTCTGGGTGGCACTGGCTTGATGCAAATCCCCCTTAATCTTCAATAATCATATTAATATAAAAGGTAACCATCTCCCTTTGGAAAACAAAGGTGGCTCTCTGGCCTGCCAGGGAAGCAATGGCATATGAAAGACCTTTCTGCCAGTGTTTATCGCTCTAAAATAAGATTTACGCTTCTAAAGCTCTCTCTTTTCTTTCATGCTTCTGAGCTGCTTCATTTTCCTCCCCTGAGCTTTCCTATTCTCTCTTTCTTGCTGCCTAACAAATTAGGCATCTAATCGCCGCTGGGAGGGCGCGATGGGAGCGCAGGGAGGTCTCTCTCCAGCATCGTGCTGATGTGTTCATGGTTAGCTTTTAAGCTGTTTGGCCTAGCAAAGATTTGGGATTGGTGGCTTCGGTTTGCTTGAGCCTGGTTGCATGCGTATGGTGGACGTAGCTTTGGGTTGCCCAAACTCTTCCTGTGCCCCAAACTGGCCAAAGGATGGGAGGGATGAGCAGCATGTCCTCGGCAGTCCTCTGCCCTTCCTTCATGCAGCCTAGATGGTGTGTGGTTTTGTGGGCTTCCTTCCCTCAGTGTCCTGCTGGGCTCCCAGTGCTTTGGGCTTCCTCATATCATGGGGACAGCTGGAGTCTGCGAGCTTCCTCCGACTCACGGCAGGGACAACCCGGCTTTCGGAGGGATTATTTTTCTCCCAGCAGGGACTGCGGGTTTGTATGGTGAGATGAACCAGCCTGGAGTGGAACCACAAGATTTCTCTTGCAGCAGCACTCTGCTAAAAGTCGCAGAGACTCTAGCACTGAGTGGCCACCATTCAGCAGGACCCATTGATACAAGTCCAGACCCTGTAAGAGGTGATGGCTTTGCTCAGTGATGTGAAAATGCCTTTTAATGCACAAGTTTCCATTGTGGCTCAGTAGCCTTTTTTTTTTTTTTCTTTTTGTGCTTTTGCCTAAATCAGCTCATCTGTCCTCTAGACTTTTTGAACCTATAGGGCCAATTTCAAACAAATGTGATGGTGGTATGGATCTCAGAGAAGCTGAGAACTCATGTGTTTTGTGAAAATAGTGGGATAAAATAGATAAGAGGGAAAGTCTCTCTTCTTTTCTCTTCATAGGCCAGGTTGGATAGGGCTTTGAGCAACCTGATCTAGTGGAAGGTGTCCCTGCCCATGGCAGCAGGGCTGGAGCTAAATGATCTTTAAGGTCCCTTCCAACCCAAACCATTCTATGATTCTATGATTTTATAAAGTGAGAAAGAAACCTTCACAGAGCCCCATTAAAAAAAGAAAAAATAGGAGTGCTGTGTGAGCTCAACCCTTGGTGGACATCAGAAAAGCTACAGTGGAAGATGTTTTTTCTCTCCCTCTCCCTCTCTCTCACAAATGTCTTCCATTTGGATTTATCACAAATCCACAGGCCGTCAGGCTTCCCGCTCCCACTTCTCTTAGTTCCAACCTTCTCGGGGCTTCTGGGGTGCCTCCAGGCAAAGCCACAGCTTTGTTGCCATGTAATTTGATGGTAACTCCTGCAATAAATGGGATCATCCCTTCTACTGCTTTTGCTAGAGCCAGGGGCAAAAGCAAGGACCACCTCTGGCCATGCTGATGGGAGGACTGAAATTTGAAGCAGCTGCAGTGACGCCAGCAGGGCAGCAGGTATTACAGGAATTATCTGGCAGCCGTGGAGAATTCCTTCAAGTGAAGCAACAAACCCCAAGCACACTGGGAAAGGCGGCTTCCCTTTTCTGGAAAGCGGTTAGAGAAATCTCAGAAGGGCTCTGAAGCCAACACAGGAGAGCATTTTAAAGGCGGCATTTGCACCCCGAGGCCTCCCGGCAGCAGGCAGCATGCTGAGCTGGGAGGGCTGATTCCCAGCTTCAGCACAAAGTGGAGGAAAGCAGCAGGAGCCTTGGCCTGGTTTCGGGGTGTCCCCAGGGGAGCCAAGAGTGTTTGGCAGGTTTTTAATGCATACATTTCTAATGTGAGGCTCTTAGCACCGTTTAAGCAATGGTAGAATTAAGTGCTGGCTTTTTCAGTGCACTGGGCCCCAGGAGGACAAGGTTGGCAAGGTCAGGATTGCAGGCCCAAACTGCTGCTGTGTGTGGCTTTTCTGGTTGCTTTTTCACACCGTGCCCCCTAGACCTCATATCCTAGACCCCATACCCTCATATCCTGATATCCTAGGCCTCATATCTTCCCTCAGTCATGGCCTATCCAACCCCTGCACCCCTCCCCGGCCCCCAAGTTGTCCTCATTCCCCACACCATCCCTGTTCACAGTTTCAGTGTTTGTATTTGAACCTATCCTAGTCCCCGGCTATCTAACTAGTGTCTGTACTCCCATGTCACTCCCTGTGCCACCTGGATACCTGAGAATTGCAGGGGCAGGGACTGCAGGCCCCAGGCTGAGCTGAAATGGGGTCCTGGCCCACGGGAGCCACCAGGGAGGCCCCAGTTTGGGTTGGTATCAGGGCCCTTAAAACCTGTGCAATAGCGGG
Source organism: Anser cygnoides (assembly GCF_040182565.1). Taxonomy (NCBI): domain Eukaryota; kingdom Metazoa; phylum Chordata; class Aves; order Anseriformes; family Anatidae; genus Anser; species Anser cygnoides. The sequence continues at coordinate 56,089,240 of NC_089873.1, forward strand.
GAGACAGGAGCTGCTGGGGGAATGGTAAGGGCTTGCATGTTTCTTGTATGACACTCTCCATTGGGGCCTAAAAGGATTGCAGAATCTGACTTAAGGAACATTTTGGCCCTTTCTTTGGCCTGCAGCAGAGGCAAGGTTGCAGAGGTGGGAGGTGGATGGGAAGCAGGACTTCTCTGCATGGTCCCTACGTTTTTGGCACATAGCAAGGATAAACACCACTTTCATTTCCTTCCACCCCCGAACCCAGCGACCTCTTTCCTTTCCAGGCTTCTAGAACATTTCTCCTTCCAAGCCTTCTCTGTGCTACCTGATCAGGATGGGGATGTGTCTCAGAGATTGCTGGGGCTGCTGCAGAGGATTGTGGTCATGGCCTCAGTGTTGCTCCCTGTGCACCACGAGCAAGCCACGGCAGGCAATAACAACTTTAGTACAGCATTTAGAACAGCCTGTGCTGCCAGATGGAGTCAAAGCAAATGGACTGGGACCTTTCTGTATGTAGCTGGATATTGGTTTGGGGGGGTTGGAGAGGATAAAGCCAAAGGGTAATGCTCAGAGAAGGATGCTAGCAAGAGAAACCCAGGCTAAATTTTTCACTACTTGCTCAGGGGTTGCCCCTGGCCTCTCCTGGGGTGGACATACTTTGGGTACCGATGTGCCAAAAGAACGGTAGTATCTGCTGCTCATTTATTCTGCAGAGAAGACTGGGCAAGGTGGAGGAATATTATAGGAAGGCAAAGGGGCAAAGATGGTTGGGGAAAAGGTGGGACAAGAGAGGGGACTAACCCTGAGGGATGGCAGAGCTCTGTGGGTGCCAGCCTGTGGAGAGCCAGCTGTGCCTCCTGTCTGATGCATCTGTGGAGGCAGTGTCAGGAAATTGTTTCTCATTGGATTATAAGGCTGAGAAACAAAGCAACAGACTAAAAACCTCTGCCTTCTGCTTCAGTGATGGCTGATGCAAAGCTGAACACGAGGCAGCAGCTGGAGGCCGTCATATGACAATCACAACCGGCCTGAGTTTGGTGGCCTCAGACGACAAGACGTGGGGAACAGAGACTTTATCTTTTCCATTGGTCTAGCTCTTCTTCCCCTCCCCTTCTCTGTCTTGGCTTTCCTTTTTAGATTATTGAATATTTAAGTGTTTCTCTGTGACACTATCTCTGATCCCTTAATCCAGCTGGCCTGGTAATTCCACAGACCCAAATCAGCTCAGATTTCTCCACAGACATAAGCCTTGTTCCTCAAGGGTTCACTCACTCCTCCTCCATTTATCTTCCTTCATTTTACTTCTGCCCTTTGTGTCTCTATGCTAGAAATTGGTTCAGCTTTTGTGGCAAAAGCTTCAGCAGTATCTTTAGTGAGCAGCCTCCCCTCCCCCAAAAAAAGGCGCTAGAGGGGATGTTTATTCTTCACAACTAAGAATCCCTTTTTTTTTTTTTTAATAAAATTATTTTCTATGAAAGTTAAAACAAAAAAGTCCAGTGCCCACATATTTTCTTTGCTGTATGAAATGATTTTCTCCACGGTGCTTGAGGGCGCTTCTGCCAGGTTCCTGTCTCAGCACACTGGGAGAAGGGTTGAAGCCATGGCCAGAGGGAAGGGTGCTCCAAGCTGCCCTTCCCAGTCAGGACCAGGAGCTTGCCCAGATCCCAGAGATGCATTAAGGCAAATGTCACTTTGGTGGGGTAGGTGGGCGACGTCCTTCAGCTCGGTACTGCTGGGATTGCTGGGTGGGAGAACTGGGGGCTGGTATTTGATACGCTGCCTACATCCTGCTCCCCTGCATGCTCCAACCAGGCTGGCTCACCTCAACAGCCTTGTCCCTGCACCAAGAGGCAGGAAAAATGTTTAGAGCACAAGTGGTTACACGTGGCTTGAATTATTTATCCCTCTTGCATCAAGGAGGGGAGGAAACAAATTAAAAAGTGCTTTGCTTTGTTTTTAATTTTGTTGGGGGGGGGGGGTGGGGTGGAGGCACGTTTGCATTTTCATTGCTTCATGCATTCTGTGTACATGGTTTTCAGGCAGCTGAAAATCCTTGGCTTTGGCTGTGTTTGGGGCTTGCCTTTGTTTACACTAGCAGTTTTGAGCTGAGCGCAACAGCAGCCATTTGTTTCCCAGCCTCTCTTCCCTTCCCCTCCTGCCCCCACTCCGCTGCCTTCTCCCGTGTCCCTGGCTGTGATTACATTGCATAACGGAGCTCAGGTACACTTCTGCGTACCCCCAGTAGAAAATTATATGTCGTGAGGGTTCCCTTCTCAAAGGCTTATCAGCAAGGCAGCTGGTCCCACTCCTCCTTTGCCTGCACCCCCCCCCCCCCCCCCCAGTGCTGTCTCTTCTCCATCTCCCTCTTCTCACGAAACCTCATCATCTACACTCTTATCGCAAAGATCCCCCAACTGATGCCTCTTCTTGTCTCCCGTGTGCTTTCTTTTCCAGATTCCAGTGACAGATGGATCTCTCTCATGTGCGCTTGCTCTTTCCCTCTCTGTATTTTTGTTTTCGACATGTTTGATCTGAAGCTCTGAAGCTTCTCAGAGGGAACCCAGGAGAGAAGGAAGAGGAGGAGGAGGAGGAACTGAGGGAGCGTGAGCGACAGAGGAGGCAGCCCTGCCTTATCCTCCAAATCACACCGTGGAGGGGCAGGGGAAGACTAGAGGGGGGAGGGCTTGGGTTTGTTTTGGGGTGGGTTTGGTGTGGGTGGGGGGTGGGTGGGTGGGAGGACAGTGGAAGAAGTGGGACAGTCGCTCATGAGCATCAAAGAAGATTCTCTGTCCTCAGTCTGAATTTCTGTTTAGAAAAGAAGCACAAAGTGTTCCCTTCCAGACCACTCATCCTTGGTGGCAGCTTTTGGGTGTGCTGGAAGCAAACTGCATGTATCCTCCCTGCTCCGTGCTCCTGGCTTGACCCAGAGGGCAAGAAGAAATGATGGCGTTGACACCCAATAGGACTGGGGTGCTCATGCACTTCTGTTGCTAAACCCCTATTTACTACCCCCCTTTCTCTTTCCTCTGCCCCTAATTTTCCTTTTGCTGTGGTTCTGGAATTTGTATTTTTTGTTGCTTTTTTTTTCTTTTTTTTTTTTTTTTTTTTTTTGGCCTGATGAGGGCACCACTGCAGACCATGATGTGCCTGGGGTTGTGGGCAGCTGCCTTGCTCTGCTTGTTTTCCCCCGGCACTGTGCGAGCTGACTGCTGGCTGATCGAGGGGGACAAAGGTTATGTGTGGCTGGCCATCTGCAGCCAGAACCAGCCCCCATACGAGACCATCCCCCAGCACATCAACAGCACGGTGCATGACTTGCGTCTGAACGAGAATAAGCTCAAAGTGGTGCTGTACTCCTCCCTCAACCGCTTCGGCAACCTGACCGACCTGAACCTGACCAAGAACGAGATCTCCTATATTGAGGATGGGGCTTTCATGGGCCAGACAAACCTCCAGGTCTTGCAGCTGGGCTACAACAAACTCACAAATTTGACAGAGGGCATGTTGAGGGGCATGGCCCGGCTCCAGTTCCTATTCGTGCAGCACAACCTGATAGAGCTGGTCACCCCTACTGCCTTCTCTGAGTGCCCCAGCCTGATTAGCATTGACCTGTCGTCGAACCGTCTCAGCCGCCTGGAAGGCAACACTTTCACCAGCTTGAGCAATCTGATGGTGTGTGAGCTGGCGGGCAACCCCTTCAACTGTGACTGTAGCCTCTACAGCTTTCTTAACTGGCTGGCTCTCTTCAACAACGTCACCAAGAACTATGACCGGCTCCAGTGCGAGACGCCGCGGGAGTTTGCCGGGTACCCGCTCCTGGTACCTCGGCCTCACCACAACCGCAATGCCATCACCATCTTCCAGTCCATGTGCAGAGGTGGCACCATCCCCTCCCTCTCCAGGGTCAACCCCACCCCTTATACCCCCGACTCCCAGCGAGACTTGGATGAGGGCTCAGCCATCAGCCCCGGGGACTTCCTCTCCGTCAAGCCTCCAGCCTCCTCCACCACCGACTCCTCCTTCAGTCCCAGCATCAAGCTCCACGATGTCACCATCACCTCAGCCATCCTGATGGTAACCATCCCCATGCCCTACAGTAAGATGTATGTGCTGGTCCAATACAACAACAGCTACGTTTCTGACATTGCGACACTGAAGAGCAAGAAGGAATACGTCACTGTCAACAAGTTGAAGGCCCACACTGATTACACTTTCTGTGTGGCCTCCATCCGCAACAACAGGCGCTACAACCACACTTGCCTGACCTTTGCAACCAGGAGCAAAGGCAGGGAGGACCCCATTTCCAGTACTTCCACCACCACACACTATATCATGACCACCCTGGGTTGCCTCTTTGGGATGGTCATTGTCCTGGGGGTGGTGTACTACTGCCTGCGGAAGCGGAGGATGCAGGAAGAGAAACAGAAGTCCCTCAATGTCAAAAAGACCATCCTGGAAATGCGTTATGGGTCAGATATTGATACCAGTACCATGGTCCATCCTTCCCAGAAACTGGGTGAGCCACCAGTGATCCCTGTCTCACGGATGTCCTCCATCCCTTCCATGATTGGGGAGAAGTTGCCCCCACCAAAGTCAATGGAGGCTGGTATGGAGACCCCCAAAGTCACCACTAAAGGCAACTACATTGAGGTGCGGACTGGTGGTGGGGATGGTCTGGAACGGACCCAGCGGGATGAGGACCTGAGGGAGCTTGACAATGGGCAAGGCTCAGCTGCTGAGATCTCTACTATTGCCAAGGAGGTAGACAAGGTCAACCAGATCATCAACAACTGTATTGATGCCCTCAAGCTGGACACGGCCTCTTTCCTGGGTGGTGGGACTGGCGTAGACTCAGACATGGCCTTTGAGTGCCAGTCCATACCTGCCAGTTCCTCGGGTGGGCTAGAGCGGCCCAGCTTTCTTTCCCCACCCTACAAGGAAAGCTCCCACCACCCTTTGCAGCGCCAGCTCAGTGCTGATGCTGCTGTGGCCAGAAAGACCTGCAGCGTCTCCTCCAGTGGCTCCATCAAGAGCGCCAAGGTCTTCAGCCTGGATGTGCCTGACCACCCACCACTGAGCAAGTCTGACTCCAAATACATTGAGAAGGGCAGCCCACTCAACAGCCCTTTGGATCGTCTTCCCTTGGTGTCCCCGGGCGCCATCCACCACTTGGAGGTCAAGCCTTCGTACCACTGCAGTGAGCACCGACACTCCTTCCCGGCCCTGTACTACGAGGAAAGTGCTGACACCTTGAGCCAGCGCGTGTCGTTCCTCAAGCCACTCTCCCGCTCCAAGCGAGACTCCACATATTCCCAGCTCTCCCCCAGACACTACTTCTCGGGTTACTCCTCCAGCCCTGAGTACTCATCGGAGAGCACCCACAAGATCTGGGAGCGATTCCGGCCTTACAAGAAGCACCACAGGGAGGAGGTTTACATGGCGGCTGGGCATGCCCTGCGGAAGAAAGTTCAGTTTGCCAAGGACGAGGATCTGCATGACATCCTGGATTACTGGAAAGGAGTCTCTGCTCAGCAGAAGCTGTGACTCTCCCCTATTCTTTCCAAGGAAACAATACAAAACAAGACACCCCCCCCCCAACAACCAGAAAAAAAAATGCCACTTGACTGTGAAAAAATAAACCAACAACAAAATACTCCCGACAAATACAAAACTGACAGAATTGTTTCTTAAAGTTTACAACAACAGAAAAACTCTCACACACACAGACACACACACATATGCCGAATTGTCTCTACTGTGTTACGGGGACCATTGTTCTGCCTGCAGATGGTTGGGAAGAGAGTCCTGCTCTGACACTGTGGTAACAACACTGGAGTGCGGGTGGGTGGCACTGGGAGGGGGTGGCAGTGGTGGCAGGGGATGGGCAGGGACGAACACTCACCGGGCATGGAACTCAGCTGTGAACTATTGCTCTTTCTGTTCCTCTTGCTGCTTGAGAGATGATTTTTCATTTTAGTGGGAGGGGAGAACTTCGGTTTAGAGAGCTTCTCTGCCCACTTCTTACACCTACTTTTCCAAATTTTCTGTCACCTTAGTTCCCCCCCCCCCCCCATCCTTTGGCAGTCAAGGCTTTTCTCTCTCTTCTGTCCCCTTCCAAGTTAGGTGGGATTTGTTGGAAGAAGTTCTCTCACTCCTTTTCCTTTTCCTCTTCCCTACCCATCTCCCTAGGCTTGCACTTTTTGTCTAGATATTTCAGGAACCTCCATCATCCTCAGAGGAAGGAGAGTGTGATGGACAGGAGGTAGACTTGCCATACAACAGGCTCTGTGACCTTGTTGCTCTCCCCTCTCCCCTTCTCCCACCATGCTATTGTTGTTGAACATCAGTGATCCTGGAGTGATAGGCCTGCTTAGAGCCAGTTATCTGCCAGTCACTGAGGGGGTATGTCTGTGCTCTTTTGCACATCAAGTCAGGTCCTCAAGGAAATGTAGATGAGGAGTCATGAAGGTCCAGTCTTTCAGAGGTGCAAAGGGTTCCCATGTCTTCATGGGTGTCAGTCATAGGTCATGGGTCCTACCATTTCCCACCACGCACACCCATGCTGAGGCTGACCTGAGGAGTAGGTTTGGTACACTGTTTTACCTCCCTTACTATGAGGAAGGGACCTGGAAAGGAGCTAAGCAGAACAACTTGTATGTGAAGCTTCTGCAGTTCTTCCCAGCTGACTTGCATCATGTTGGGAGAAGGGTAGAAGAACATCAGACATCCTCCTTGCTTTCCTCAGGAGAGTTGAGTGCAAAAATAGGGTTTCTATTGCTTAGAAAGCACTGGGTTCATAGAAAAGACACCGAGAGGCTTCCACTTGCATAGGCCATGGATACTTTGGCATGAATAGGAGATAGCGTAGGGTGAAGGCAAAAGCACAGGAAATAAAAGGGATGTGAGAGTGGGCCTGGGAGCAGCACAGGAGGGTTGGTTCCAAGAGAAGCTCCCTTTGTGTGTGCAGCCATATGGTGTGCTGGGATAGAGGATGCTAGCCTCTGGATAGCAGTGTTCTTCTGAATACTTAAGAGGCCCTTAATACTTAAGAGTCAGAACAAACTTACCACCTCCTAAATCCTCCACCTCCTCACAGTTAGCTGTGACAGACTTTTCTTAGGGACTCTTTAACATCTTGTCAAAAAAAACCACAAGTTTTCCTTGCTAGGTCCCAGCCTCTCTCCCTTGGATAGAAGAGCTGCCACAGTGTTGGGAATGAGCATATTGCCCTCTCCACTTCATCCTGTTTCTGAGCAGCCCAACAAAGCACAATCGTGGCACCCTCTCTCCCAGAGTTTCCTTGTCAGGCAGGGGTGGCTGCCTGCTGAGTGCATCTTTAGTGCATTTTTTATGCAGCACTGTGGGCTTCCTCTCCATGAGCTGCACACCCCAATCGCTCTTGGCTATCGTTCACACCTACCAGGATGAGAGTGAGGGCCTGTGTTGTGTTGGCCTTTCCCAAGTGGCTATTTCCTTTCTGAGGTGCTCCTCTGGAGTGCCAATGTGTTTGGGGGCCCTGGGAAAAGGACGAGTGTGAAGTACCTTCTCTGGGAGTTGTTTATGTGCTGCCTGCACATTATCAGTCAGGTAATAGTGTTGCCAGCTCTGACAGCTGGTTTCAGCGCTGGAGGTAACATAGCTTCATCTTCTAAAAGTGAGGAGAAGCAGTAGGCAGAGCCTGGTGTGCAAAAATCAGAGTGATACACCTCAAGGTCTAAGCTTGTGAAGATCCTTAGCATCCCTTCCTTGTAGGGATGCTGAGAGTAACAATCCTAAGCCAGCTCTGGATCCCATAGCCGCAGCCTCCTTCACTGTCAGCCACATTCCCCACAGCCAGAGCATCATCTTGCTTTGAGTCCAGAGGTATCTGTGGTACTGACTCCACCCTGTAAGAGTCAGTGCAACGCAGCAGAAGGGGTGTGTGTGTGCAGAATGATGAAGGACATCGCTGCTGCTGGGTTTTCCTCCATGTTGGGACAATGCAGCAAAGCAAGGCGGGCAAATGCTGTGAGAGGTGCTTAGGCACAGCAGAGACCTCTCCAGCTGCCATGTGGAACAGGCCCAGTGGTCTTCCAGAGTGGCGGCTGTCCGAACTGGAAAGACTAATGGCTGGGGCACAGAATTGGATGGGAAAAGGAGGATGTCAGGCACAGGGGGATGGAGTCCTGTTCCGCTCCCCACCTCTTCCCTCCCTGTGCTTCTCCTCTGCTTTATGGTCTTGTAATGAGTTCTGCTCATATAGGTTTTTGGGGGAAGCCTTAACCTGTAATGGTTTCTGCTCCCTCTGCTCATCACCCCAGCAAGGCAGAGTGGTCAGGAATACAAGTGTCATCAAGCCCTTCTTTTGCCTGTGGTAGGGTAAGGCTGGGTGCGGGGGATAAGCCATTTCTCTCCCCATTGTAGCCCCCCACTCCAAACCAGTGGGTGAAGTTTGCACAAGATGGACTGTTCTGTGGGAGGAAGAGGGCAAGGAAGGGGAACAGTGTCCCACCTTCCTTCCTCCTCCCTTCTTCCTTGTCCTGCTCCTTCCCCAGGGATGAGGGCTCACGAAGTGATGCCAGCCCTGTTGGAGGAAAGCAGATTTAACGTTATATTTGCATGATGATTTTACTGTATTTTTCTGAGCAAACACCTGTTGTATATGTGCCAGTTTGTTGGAATTTAACCTCCTCCCCAAAGTCTCACCCATCCTTGTCCCTGTTTTCCGTGCTCCTTTCCTTCATCCCCGATGTGATTTTATGAGAGACTCCTACCAGTTTGGGAGGGAACACAACCGCAAGAGATCCCAACCTAATCAGCCTCATAAAAAACTCCCCCTCCTCTTTTCAGTGCCCCTTCCCCTTGCCCTGTATGTGGTCTCTTAGCTGCTTTTCAGGGTTGCGTGTATGAAGGGGGATATGTTATATACCAAAGGCCTGTTCTTTCTAGTGGTCATCATTTCTCCTAATTATTTAGAAAAAGGAGTGAGGTCCATGGAGACAGATCTCATAAGAGAAATGGGCATCCATCTGCCCTGGTTTCACCTTCCCCAGATCTTCAAGCAAGGCCATTCTTGGGGGAGCAAGGACTACCTCACCTGAAGAGAAACCTCTGTCACAGTAAAAGCTTGATTTGGAGCCTGGTGCAGTTGCTGGAAGACCTCCCACCACCTTCCTCTCATTGGTTGCAGGAGGCTCTGGGTTAGGTCTGTCCTACTCCTCCTCTCCTGTGGGTGGCCCTGGCAGAGGGCAGGGCCTGATGACAACTCTAAGACCTCCATGGTGGGAAAAGGCCCAAAGAGAAGCCTGAAGTTTCTAAGCCCTCTATGGCCGGCTCACCCCTGCCTTCTCCCAAGGCAAAGTGAATCCATGGGGCAGAACCAGGATCAGCCCCCTTCACATTTTATTACTGGGTTGGTGACTCCCAACAGGGAAAATCAAGGGTTTAGTTTGCCTCACTGAGAAGAGCGGAGGGTGAGGAATGAGAAGGGACGCTGACCTGCCCTTTCCCCCAAGAACAGGCCCAGGGGAGCTGTGCTGGATTCCCACACCCATAAGAATGAACGTGAGACCCTAGGTGTGCTGTTCCCGTGGTGCAGAGCCCTTCCCCACCCCTGCGGGTGCTGCCCCAGCTCCTGCTCCAGTGCCACGTTCCCCTCGCCTGCTCCCCACTCTTCCGTGCTGAATAAATCCCTCCTGAGGCAGGTGTGAAATATTCATGACTGACAAATGAAGATTTATGTCAGGCTGAGGAGGCTTCTGTGTGTTTGCAATGCTAATCAGCCTGCCTTCCTGGAGGAGGCTCTGCCAGGAAGGCTTGGGGGAAGGAGGGGGAGATGCAGGAGGGAAAAAGGAGCCAAGGAAGAGAAAGAAGGGGCAGAGACAGCAGGGATGAGGAGGGTCTGCTGTACTGAAGGGACCAAGGGATGGGGAGGGCGCTAGGAGGAAACAGGGAGAGGGAGGGGACAGAGAAGAGGGTTAGGATGGAAGGAACAGGGGAAGAGATGGACACACAGGAAAGAATAAGAAAGAAAGGACCAGTGGGAGGAAGGACTGAATGCATAGGGGGAGAGGAGGTGGGGAGTAAGTCAATGCCTGAAGAGAAAAGATGGACAGACTTCATGATGAGCTGTGGCCCCTCTCTGTAGGGCAGAGCTCAGCGCTACAGGTCGGGCAGCTGCCACACGGGCAGGAGCTGGAGCCACAGCCCCGAAAGCACATTTGCCATGCTTGTTGCTGACCGGAGAGCTCGGCTGCGTCTGGAAGCACACACGGCCTCCGGGAACCTGGAGAACTCCCCTCTTCCACAGCCACCACCTCCTTCAGCACAAGCTGCACTCATGGAGCCACGTCTTCTTGCGGGCAGGAGCCAGCCTGCTGCTGATGTCCCACCGCCTGAGCCGGAGGGAGCATCTTCGGGGTGACTCAGTGTGGGACAGACACTGAGCGCCACCCTCCACCGGGCTGCCGGGGTCTCTCATAGGGCTGGAGGAGCCTGCCCCACCTCAGCTGCCTCTCCCCTACCCTGGATCAGGCAGGTGTTTGGGTTTTTTTCCCCAAAGAAGGGGCAGAGGGGGGGGTCTGTTGCCTCCCCCATACACACACACGCACCCTGTCCCTCCAGCCACTTTGCTCTTGTGCTGTGAGGGGCTTTCTTGATCTGCCTCCCCATTTCTTCCCCTGCCTCGTGCTGTGGGAAGCTCTCCCTATACCTCTCCCCATGCAGCTCTGCCATGGCAGCTCTAACCCACCCCGTTCAACCCTTCTCCTCTTTCCCCCTCTCACGGGTCCCCTTTCGTCCACCCCATCCTCACGCGTTTGGCTTGGCCTTCGCCTCCCCGTTACCACCACCGCCACTGTGAGGCCTTGCTCTTCGGTGGTCTGCTCCCACCGCCTGCTCTCCCCCTGTCCCTGGGGGGAAGGAGGAGCCGGATGGGTCAGGCAAGGTCCACCGGGGCTGGTACGGCTGGTCCATCCACAAGCACAGCACCTGGGGCGAGGGGGTGGGAAGGGGTGGGCAGCTGCGGGGGCAAAGAGCCAAGGGGGGGGCTCCCCTTGAATGTAAAGAAGGGCCTCGGAGGCAGCTGCTGGGACTGGCTCCTTGTGGCCTCTTTGGTGTTCCTCTTTCCGCAACAACCCTGTGACCCCCCCCGGTTGTGTATGGACACATTTGAGTTGGAGTTATGTTCTTTTCTCTGTTCTTTTATTTTTTTCTTTGCTTCTTTTGGATTTCTCTTTCTTTCTCTTCCTTTTCTTTCTCTCTCTCTTTTCTTTTTCTTCTTTCTTTTCCTGTTTTAAAACTGAATGGCACGAAATCGTTTTTCCTCAACTCGGAGATTCCTGTATGGAGAAAATCAATTTCTATATTTGCAATAAATTTCTTATTTAAAAAAAAGCAACAAAAAATCCAAAAAAACAACAAACAAAAAATATGAAAAGCTGCTTCTGAGTCCGTTTGTCCCAGCCTTGTCTTGCACAGGAAGTGGGATGGGATGGGAGGGAACGGGGTAAGGGGGAAACTGAGAAAGCTGGGTGAGGGTGTGGGAGAAGGATTCTGGACATCTGCTCCCCACTAATACACTTTTCTCTGCACTTGGAAGTTGCCTTATTGTGGAGCACCGTTTGGATGCATCCTCAGTTTTGCTGAGTCCTCAGTTCTCTCATGATGCTGGTCCTCTACTGCTCAGCACCCAGTTCACATCCCATCCCAGGCATGCATACACCACTGCCTGGGTGTAGGACAGAGCTTCCTCACCCATCAACAACACCACAAATCCTCAGCTGGTGGTAAGAGGCATCCTCTGCCAAGCTCCAGAGCTGTCCAGAGAAACTCACTCCAAGCCAGGTGATTTGGCCATGGGTAGTGACTAAGCAATCTGTAACCTAATCCACCAGCAGATATCCTGATCTCAGCTCTTCCTAAGCATCAATATTTCAAGGCAAGAATACAGCTAGCAAATCTGTGTGTATTGGTGCATTTATACACATAATTAGGCCAATTTGTTCATGGTGACATAGCAGCTATTCTCTTAAATGTCTTCTCTCTTCTCCAGCTCCTGATTTTTTCTCATTTCTAGTCTCTCCAAGAGTGGTAGTGCTGTCTGGCTCAGAGATTTATGTCTTTTGCCCTTGCATGTCCAGCTTCGATCAAACAGGTCTAACAGTGGCTTTTGAGCTTCCTTCCTGGAGGCAGCTGCTAGGACTAGCTGTTCATAGCCTCTGTTCCTGGAGTAGAAAAGGGCAGAAATAAGCAGTCGGGGGTGGGGAGGTGAATGTGAATATGGACACAACAGTGACTTTCAGCTCCTGGATATATATGCCGCAGAAGCTGGCAACTCTTATTAATGCTTGAATTGATTTTAGAGCAGCCTTGGGGGCAGCTGCCTACTACAGGCAGATGCTTTACAGTCTAATGTGTTCTTCCTTGGTCCTGGGAAGGATGACTGAGTGTAGGAAGGAATGGTTCTGGGCTCTGCGTCCCTAGGGGATGGACAATAATGCATAACAAAGAGGAGCTCTGCTGGGGTTAATCAGAATTTCAAGTGCTTGGTGGAAAGTTGGATCTTTGGGTCAAAGAGGAATTCCTGACACCTGCATCTCTGCAGTGGAGGGATATGGGCCGTCAGAAACAGGGAATCTCAAACCTTGAGAGGAATTAATACACAACTTTTAAACTGGTGTAATCTGATCAGTAGAGTGCCCCCATGCTGTTTGTTTTGTTGCTAAATTCAATTTTGTCTCCACAGTCCCTGCATTTCGTCTGGGTGCTCTGCCACAGGGATGAGAAAGGACAAGATGTATTTGCAGCTGCTGTGTGGGGGGAGCAGAAAGCTTTGGGAAGGAAAGACTGTCAGGGCTGGAGAAGTCACGAATGTCCTGAAGCCAGGCAGAGATTGTTGAATCTCTGTGTTGGGGGGGGCACATTGAAGGCCAGTAGTCAGCCCTCTGGGTCAAAAGGAAAGAGTTAAGCAGTACTGGTATTTAAGTAGCCTTTGGCTGACTCCAGAGACCCTGGGATTCCTCTGCTCTCCACAGGGCTGTGTGAGTCTGTGTGCCTCTGGGAAAGGGACGAGGTTTCAGCAACTTCTGAGAGTCTGCGTTGTTCTCCCAAGTGCCTCTGAATACGACTGTGTCCAACTGATGCAGTCCCTGCAGCAAACCACGGTGACCTCTGCCTCCTGAATCCGCTTGGTGCACCACGGCAGCTGCATCAAAGGGTGGGAGAAAGGCCCAAGTGCTGTGTTGGGAGCAGTGAAGTGGCTGCAGGAGACTGTGATGGATGAAGTCAGCTGGGTGGCCAGTGTGAGCTCACTGAGAAGAACATTGCGGCTTTATAAACCCACGTTCTAGGCTGGCTGCAGACTCAGGAAAAACATACTGAGTTGTCTTGTGCTTGGTTCCTGCTGTCTCAGTTCTTTATCATCCCCATGAAGTTCAGTAACTTATCCACGCAATCATTTGCTGCAGCACAGGAAGGGCTAACTTAGTCACAGAAGCTTTTGCTGGAAATCATATCAAACAGCTGGGATCCCTTTGTGTACATGTGTGCGTACACATGTGCATATGTGTTGTGAAATGTATAGGCATGTGGGCAATATTGCCCTCTCCTGGACTGACTGTCTGGACTGGAAGAGCACCACTGGTGGTACTGCAGCCTGACAGATGAATTCTGTTTCCCTGCAAGGGTAACGTCCTCTGTGAGCCTTGATTTCCTATCCACATCCTGCAGGCTGTTATAGCCAGGTCAGGTTGGGGACTAACTGTTCTCTGGAGCTCCAGCACCTGGGCACCCTGAGCAATCATGGCTCCTCAGGGTCAGGTAAGGTCTAAGGGAGCATGATGAGGAACCTGCCCCCTGCAAACAATGTCATCTCCAGTGGAACCCGAAACCAACAGCTCTGAAGGGCAGTGAGGAAATAGATGAGGGTATGAGGGTCACGCTGCTGCTATTTGTCCCACTGCTGATGTATTGTCTCCTCAGAGGGAGGAGAGCATTGCAGTCTGGGGAACAGTCAGGCCCACATCTCTACCCAGGTCTTGGGTGTGCTCTTAATTAACACACAAAGCCGTGGGTCTTGTAGAGCTGGAGGACAGAGTGAGATCTGTATAGAGCCCAAAGGGATTTTGGAGGGTAATTGCACAGGCCATGCCCACCCTTATCAGGGGAACAGAGGGTGTCACTGAACAACCTGTACATCTCCTTCCTCATCTGTGGAAGAAGCACAAAGAGAGAGAAAGCAAACATGAACAATATGAGTGAAAGATTTAGGAGTGAAGGGATAAGGAGGATGGAAGGAGCACTTGAATACCCAAGCTTCACGTACATATTTACAATGATGCTCCATTCCTTGGCTTCCCAAGTACGAAACAAGAGGCTGTGTCCTCCCTTCCCTCATCGAGCTCCCTGGGACAGGGTCTGTCTCTCACAACATGGTTGTATGATGCCTGTTATAGTAGAATTGCCAGACTAGTCAGGGACTGATAGCACACATCTTCAAAGGAGGAAGGAGCATCACTGAAAGTGAGTCCGAGGACCTGTGACTCTTGCTGAGCAAGGCAGAAGTAAGCAGGGGCCCAGCCAACATTACTGTGGAAAATGGATCAAAAGCCTCATCATTTTTTAAATAAGAAACACTTAAAAAAGAAAAGCATTCAGCTCCATCTCGCTGTATATGTCGCCAGAAAGGGCATCATTAAGAATTCATTGCAAATTCTGAACCCAATTTTCCGGCCCAGTGCCTTGTCCCGCTTGTCTTGCTCCAGCTCCAAAGACAGCGGAGGCACTGCCATAAGTACCGAGGGACAAATGGGAACTGAATAACAAGATGGAGCTTGGAGAAAGGACAGGGGGAACTGAGGACCTCTGGTGTGAAGTGGCTGAAAGAAGGAGAAGCACAGCTAGGCAGGAAGAATGAGGAAGAGCCAGGGCTGCCCACAGACCTGTGAGCAAACAGGCATGAGCCAGCCCCAGCTGCTGACTGTCATCTGCTTGCACAGGCAGGGGGATTTCCTTAGACTTTATTCTACTCAAATGGCTGGAGTTTATCCAGAGGTGGCTCTAAGGGTGTGACTGGGGATTCCTAACAGCTGGAAATGGCCCACGCGCTGTCCCGCCAAGGTCTTGAGCTGCAGGACAGTGATGCAGCTGCCCAACAAAAATGGCCAAGCCAAGCCAAGCTATGTCATAAGGTGAATTCATCAGGGCAAGGAGGTGCTAAGTCTAGCAGGTTAAAGCTATAAAGGCTGAAAAGGCTGTACATGTATTTGAAGGACTTCAGTTGAAGGAAAATGGCTGCTTATTCCCATACTATCTGGATGAAAACAGGCTTCATGCAGGGCTTTGCTCAGATTGGGCACTGGTCCAGAAGATGCATGAGATCCCAGCTTCTCACCCCCTCCTCGTAAGGTGGGCAAAGATCTGTTGCCTCAGTTTCCCTGCAATACATTTTCTCTCTCTGTCATTGTAATCCACCAGGCTTCCTGCCTGTGACACCCATTTCTCCTTCTCTCTGCTTCTCAAGTGGCAGCCAGGGAGATAATTGGTATTTTTGACACTGTCTGTTGAGCACTTTGTGGCAGGAGCTGCCAGGATGAAGTGGTGAATTAGATAATTAGGGTTAATTAGAGGCTTTACAGGGCTTTGTTACCATACTCCATGAGAATGATGCAGTCCTTTCAGGGCCTTTCAGGGCCGTTACATGGAATGGTGCCATCGGGGCAGAGGGGAGAAGTGAGGAGCTGCCAAAGGCATTGGCGGTGGCAATAGGAAAAGGGCAGTCGTGCTTCTTAGTGGCATTGGAGGTGCTGTGGTGGAGCAAGCTGCTCAGAAAAGTGAGAAGCAAGGCTGGACACAGAGCACATATAAACAGAGGCCTGAGTGACCTTCACTAGGCCCTGAAATGCACCTGGTCACCCACTACTGCCGGTGGCAGCTGTGCTCTGTCACGCAGACCCCACTTCTGTAAGAAGGAGTCACGGGCCCTTCCTGACCCTCTCAGAGAATCAGTCTACCTGGGGCTGAAGGTATGGTGGAAAAGGGCACCAGGCTGGCGGTAGAGTGTGACAGGGATTGTCGTTGTTATCCCAGAGCTGTGCTGTCTGCACCTCTCCTTACTCTGCCACTGTTTCTCTCTGTGGATGGTGGAGACACTGCTCACCCCCACCCAGATCCCTGATGGAAAATGGGGCAATGCTTTCTTCAGCCCTGTTGTGCCAGCCTGGGAAGGAGGTTTAGATGACAGCTCTCCAACTTGCAACTGTTGGTATGCAGGGGACCTCTGAAGAGGTCACCTTTGCCAGCTCGACCTCTCTACACACCTGTACCCTCTCAGAGGAATATGCAATTGGTCTTGTTGCTAGCAGGCTTTGGAGTGATCAGTCCAGCATATTAGGGAGTCTTTCCACAGGAGAGTATAAATTTCAAGGTCACTACTTTGCTGCCGAAATTACCCCAGTTGTGACACTTCTAGTAATGGCCTTGATTGTACAGTAGGGGAGGCAGGGGCAGGCCACTTCTATCATGGTGGCATCCCATCGGAACCAGGAAGCTTCCCTGGAAAATACTTCCATGAGGGATTAGGTGCTTCTCCCTGCAGACAGTCCTATCAAGTGCCCAGGTCTCTCCTGTTTCCTTACTGAATTCTCTCAACTGTAACCAGCTTCTTCCATGCTTTGGTCCTAAAGACAACCTACTGCAGTGTCTGGGCAAGACCCACAGGCTGGAATTTCTTTACAAAGGGCACAACATAGAGGAAGTCCAACAGACTTGAGCAGAGGCATCACCTCAGAATTGACCGAAGCAGAGGAAATAATTCTTGCAAGCAGGGGTCAGACTCAGCACCTATAGTCTCTAGTGAAGGGCAGAGAAGAATTTGACTCCACACATAATAGCTCAGTTGGAGAGTAGCTTTGGGCAGAGAAAGAAAATCTCAATGACTCCCTCAGACTCTTGTGTTGCAGTGATCTATTAAACAAACAAACACATCTCTGCATAGAGCTTAATCCCATGTGATTCTGGTATTTTTAGCAGCTTGTTCATGGATAGGTTAACCAGGACTTTTTCTTGCTTCACTTGCAGGAGCCCTGAAGCCAGACTCCAAAGATTCCAGTGGTGACCACTAAGTACGATGGCATGAATGTAACCTAATGTACTGTTATAACAACTGAATTAGGCCAGCACAAAAGTATAACTAGTCCAGTATCTTGTCTTGCACAGAAAGAAGGAACTGAGGCTAAGGGTATTTGAATATTAGAATAGGGCAAAGATGTGGTTGCACTTTTTTAATAGGCTGCCCATTGAATTATATCCAAGTTAGAAAGATGTATTTGAAAGTGTAATGTCTTTATATCTTTCTTTCTTTTTCTCTTTCTTTCTTTCTTTCTTTCTTTCTTTCTTTCTGTCTTTCTGTCTTTCTGTCTTTCTGTCTTTCTGTCTTTCTGTCTTTCTTTCTGTCTTTCTGTCTTTCTGTCTTTGTCTCTTTGTCTTTCTTTCTTTCTTTCTTTCTTTCTTTCTTTCTTTCTTTCTTTCTTTCTTTCTTTCTTTCTTTCTTTCTCTCTCTCTCTTTCTCTCTTTCTTTCTTTCTCTCTCTTTCTCTCTCTCTCTTTCTTTCTCTCTTTCTCTCTTTCTCTCTCTCTTTCTCTCTCTCTTTCTTTCTCTTTCTCTTTCTCTCTTTCTTTCTCTCTCTCTTTCTTTCTCTCTCTCTCTTTCTCTCTCTCTTTCTCTTTCTTTCTCTCCTTCTCTCTCTCTCTCTTTCTCTCTTTTTCCTGTGAATTTATTCAATTGGCATTTTAACCAGATGTCTGGAAGTCTTTAAACTGATGATAACCAGAATCAGGGAAAATAAAACAGGGAAGGCTCATGCCCTGTTCATCAGAGACAGAACGCTGCGACAAATATACCTTCATGCTGATCCAATACATTCATTTTTCTACATTTCTACACATCTTGTTCAACATCTGGCAGCCTTGTATCAAGGTCTATCCAGCAAGGCTGCTGCAGCAGTCTGAAATGCTAGATAACTCTTAGCCTGATGCTAAGATCATCTGACAGACCTGATGGAAAAACAGCTGCATCTGAAGCTTCCCAGCATTGCAGCAGTGAGACTCATGGTTTCAGAACAGGGCTTCTGCAGCTGCTGTTGACAGTTCTCCCAGGACACAGCAAGTGCTTGAATAAAACTCTGGCCTTGCAACTACTTGGCATGGACTGAAAGGGGAAGTGGGATGCTCTAATAGAAAACAAACAAACAAACAAAAAACTTAAATGTACATGGCAGCAATCAAATGAATGGGAAAGAGAGCTGCATGTAGCTTGGGCTTCTTGTCAATAAAGCCATATAAGTCAGGACAGTCCTGGAGACCTTGGGCACCAGAGGATTCACGATTACCGTCACCAGAACCTTGCCAGGTGTTGTGACCGAGGCCAGGTATGCCAGATCGTATGAGAGAGGGAGAGCCACGGCACTGGGGCAGGGGAATTCTCCTAGCAGCAAAATTTGCCTTGTGATGTCAGTGACTGCTGACAATGAAAGACACTGGTGTATGTGGGTGGAGTGGAAAGATAAGGAAATCAGGATTTTTTTTGTGTGTGAAAATAGATCAACAAGAAGAAGATGAAACGCATGTCCATGACCTAAAGCCCTTTCTGAACCAAGATTGGTCTTAAGCCAGGAAAGTTCCTGTGGAATTGATCCTGGGAGATGAAGATCTATGATAGATGTGCTAACGACTTTGTTTGCAGTCAGCTTCTCATCCTTTCTTGAGCATATGGTAGGTGTGCTCTGTACTACTTGCCTATGGGACACAGTGCTGAATATCTCTGGGTAAGCCTCCAGGTGTGTTCTCCATGGCTGTCCAAAACCTTAAAACTGACAAAAATATACAAAAGTATATGTGGTAAAAGGAATACTTGTGAAAATGTGGGCTGAATGTGGAATGTGCTTTGGTGATATAGGACATGGAAAAGGCTGAGATACTGAACGCCTTTTTCATCTCAGTCTTTGCAAGCAAGACTGGCCTTCAGAAATGCCAGACCCTGGAGACCAAGGGGACAATATGGAGCAAGGAAGACGTAACTCAAGTGTAAGAGGATCAGGTTAGAGAATATTTAAGCAAACTGAACGCTTATAAGTCCATGGGCCCTGACGGGATGCACACAGGAGAGCAAAAGGAGCTGGCTGATGTCTTTTTGAGGTCACTCCTGATAACCTTTAAACAATCACAGTGACTGGGAGAAGTGCTTGGGGACTGGAAGAAAGCAAACATTACTCCTATCCTCAAGAAGGGCAAAAAGGAGGACCCAGGGAACTACAGGTCAATCAGCCTGCCTTCAGTCCCTGGGAAGGTGATGGAGCAGATAATCCTGGGAAGCATTTTCAGGCACATGAGGGACAAGAAGTGCCACTAAGATGAAGGGACTGAAGCACCTTTCCTGTGAGGAGAGGCTGAGAGAGCTGGGACTGTTCAACCTGGAGAAGAGAAGCTCGAGGGGGATCTCATCAGTGTGTATAAGTTGAAGGATGCTACCCAAGAGGATGGAGCCAGGCTCTTCTCGGTGGTGCCCAGTGCCAGGACAAGGGGCAATGTGTGCAAACCAGAACGTAGGAGGTTCTGTCACTTAGAACAGCTCTACCGTTAAAATGTAAATTCTTATTTTCACAGAGACCTGGCTGTAGAAACGATAACATACCCTATGCTGACTGGTGAGCTGGAAGGAAAAGGAAGCAGAAGACTAAGGAATTGTTTTGATGATCCATTTGCGTATGGGTACCCATTGTGATAATCCACACCTGGAGTAAGGAGGAAGAGGGTTATTTCTTCTACCAGGTAGCTGAACTGCAGTTTGACACTTGGTTTTCAGAGCTGTTCTTTGCTACATGTACTTTGTTTTCACATTAGGTTAACCTGGCATTCAGGCTGAAGCATGTGAACCTGGCACGTGCTGTGAGCATCGCTTTCTGATACAGCCAAACAGACCTGGCTCTAAAGCAAAACCCTCATGCACCTGCAAATGAAGGCATGTCTGGTGAATCCTAGGAACTGAGACGTGTTTCTTGCTAAGCCATAAGAGTTCGTGTTGCTCCTTGAGGGGAGGGAACTGAGCCCTAAACAAAGGAAGTAGTAGTAATACATCAAAACAAATGGTACAGACTAGCAGGGAGTGAGATACTGTGAACAGAGGGAATAAGACACAGCCTTGTTCCTTCAAACTCCCACCAATGCCAGAAAGAAGACGAGGCAGTAGAAATAGAGGTGCATGCAGGCATGGGTGTGAGGGAGAGAGACAGCGTGTGTGAGACACTGTGAAGGAGCAGGTTCCTATACAATGTGTGAGAGACATATATCCTATATCTTTTGTGTTTGTGTTAGAGGTGTGTGCTTGAGAGACAGACTGTGTGAGAGAGCCCAAGACAGCTACAGCATGCATGTGAGAGGGAGCATGAGAGGCAGACAGAAGGAGGGAGGTGAGCTGGAGTGCTGCTTTCAGGAGCCTCCTCTGCACGGCCAAATGGCCAGCACAGCACAGCCAGGTCCTGCAGCTGGCCAGACCCAGCCTTGTTTCACCACAAACTCCTGGTGTTTGGGAGATGGGAGCATCATGTTCCTTTCCAGCACCTGCTGGGCTGGAGCACATCATCTGTCCTGCTCCTGTTGCCTCTGCAGAGATGACTGCCTGCCATCCTTTTGGGTCTGTTCTTTTCCCCAGTCAAATTGCACTACTTATAAGGATGAGGTTAGGAATTATTGCACGTGGTATTCAGGATGTTGAGGGCCAGTCTTTCAGTGCTAAGCCCAGAAATCTGTCCCACCTAAGTTTGCTTTTTACAGTGGCTAGCAGAAACATGATCCTTACATTGTCTTTTGCATGAGGCATCCCAGACCCTATGGGAGCAGAGCAGGCAGAAATCAGAGGAGAGGGGGGAGATGAAAGGATTGCTCCTCAAGCCTCTGAGCATAACAGCTGTTTGCCTTGGACCACCCACCGATGTGGAGGGAGAAAACCTTTTTGGGGAGAAGCTGGAGACAAATGGCAGGCATTTGATGCAGCCTGTGGAGTGAGTTAGTGGTGTGTTGGCAGCTGTGTTCACCTTCCCAGCGCAGTGCTTCCCCAGTGTATATGATGCAAAGACAGAAGTTCTCAGGGACTCAGAGGTGATAGAGAGAAGGAAGATGATGGACAGAGGTCACACTCAGGTCATGGCTCTGGTCCTTCTTTCTCTGCCAGTGCTGACAGCTCATGGAGGTTTAAGGATTCAAGTCTGGTGCTCAGGGACTCATTCATTTTGGTCAGGGCTCAGCAACAGATCCCTCCCAAACCCTGCAAGGGCAAGGGAAACTAAAGCGTGGTGACAAAACAATGGTTTCTGCAGTGCTCATGCACTGTGAAATGCAGCTCAGCTCACTGCCAGCTGGAGGAACAGCAGCACGAGCCAGGTGGTGGGAACAACCCTCCACATTTGAATGGTTGTCCTCAGAAGAGAAGAAAAACTGAAGGAAAGGCATCCCAGCAAGGCTCTGTAGATGGCAGACAGCACCTTTGCTGCAAGCCAAAGGGAGCTGGAGGGTGAGATTCTGGCTCCCAGGTCCATTTTTAGTGCCCTGCGTTATCTGAAACATTTGCTCAGGGTTGGCAAATGCCACGCAAGACCTGTGGGAGATATTCTGAAGGAGAAACCGAAGCCAGGTAGGTGACCTTGCACCGAACACCAGTTTTGGGGCCTCTGACTCACTCCTTGACTGACATCATTTCTGCTAACCCTTTAAACCAGGGCCAGCATCAGCACTGCAGATTTGCAGAGGCACCATGTGACATCATCCCAAAAAGCTCTTCAGAGCCTGGCTGATGTCATCACTGCAAAGTCCTGGTGCAGGGCTGACGAGCCCGTTCTTTCCTGGGGACAGAACAGGTCTTTCCAACGCTTTTTTAGCTGGTCACAAATTCACACGTGTCTTATCACTGCACAGCAATAACGCAAGGTGAAAACATCACGTGGCTTTTGGGTCTGGTCGGGAGTATGGTTTGTGAGCTGTATCTTTGATTTGAGACTGTGATGACACGTGCAAAGACTCTGGTTTGTGCAAGAGGCATCTCCTGTGTTGCCCAGGTGCAGGTCTTTTGAGGGTGCCACATTTCTGTAATATGTCCCAGGCACATGAGCACTTGCAGGTCATACCCAGCCTATGGGCTTTAGAAAAAAAAAAAAACAAAAACACAACAAAATGAGGTCATGTGTGGCAGCCCTAAGGGTGGCTGAAAGACAGACCATCAGCGTGAGCTTTCTAAGGAAAAGAAAGACAACATCATGCCTTC
The DNA here is from genome assembly GCF_040182565.1 of Anser cygnoides. Classification (NCBI taxonomy): domain Eukaryota; kingdom Metazoa; phylum Chordata; class Aves; order Anseriformes; family Anatidae; genus Anser; species Anser cygnoides. The sequence continues at coordinate 56,111,509 of NC_089873.1, forward strand.
AATCTGCAGTAAGAGATTCCAAGAAGCAACTTTTAATAAAAGGCAGCCACATCACCCATGTGAGCCTCCAGAGACGCTGAATGATGTCACCGACTTGCAGTCAATTGCAAGGTCAGAGCTAGAGACCAAAGACTGGTGATCCACTTGAGCACAGTGTAATGCCCAGCTGACCACTCTGAATAAGGATGATGGCACTAATGAACACTTGTTATGATTACTGAAGCAGAGCTAGCTGGGGAATTTGAGCTCCTGCCTTCCCGTTGTACTGCAGGGCAAGTGTCTGAATGCAGCTACCAGCAGGAGTGCCTCGAGAGAGAGATGTGGTCCTAGATAAATGCCTGTTTCTATGCCTTCCAGAAATCATTGGTTTATGCAAGATCCACGTTGCTGTACCTCACACCCAGAGAGACAGATGTCCCTGGGTTATAACTCTTCCATCCAAACACGCATGTTGCTGCTGTCCATGGGGTGAAGGAATTTTTTCTCATCACTGCTGCCGCAAGAGAGGAACAGTATCAGTACCTGTCAGGCTGGGCTGTGGGTTAATTCAGCAGGGCTGAGATTTTGATGAACTTCTAGGGATATGCAGAAGTGCCCCTGGAGCAAAAGCTGTACCCAAACAAAAAATCAGACTAGCTGTCTGTATTCAGCTCTGCATAGCATGCGTGTGTGCAGAGGGAGGTAAGGTGCTCCTCTCACAGCCCCCACACTCTCCCTGGGGTACTTGCTGTAGTAACTTGCCCTTTACAGCAGCTCCTCTCCTTGGAGCCAAAACGTGTGTCGTGGTCTTGAATGTTCCCACCGTGCACTTGCTCTCTGGTGCCCTGCTCCACTACTTCTCCCTCAGTCTGGTGCCTCCTCCCTGGTCACATTCCCGTGCCCGTGACCTCCATCAGTATTACCTGTCCATCCCCATCAGCCTCCGAGCACAGAGACAACAAACTGACAGGCACGAGCCAGCCCTGATGGGAGAGAGAAGATAGTTCCCACCACTCTCTCATCAAGAGGCCCCTCTAAAACCGCCCTAATGAGATTATCCTTGCGGCCCCTGTCAGCTCTGCCTTTCTTTGCTGGCTCCTTTGACAGATGGATGTCAGTTCGGGGAGAGCTGTTTGATGTTCTTCGTCTTAATGAAACTGATCCTTGGGCAGGCGCTGTCTCCTCTGCCTCTAGGTACCTGTGGTCTAGCGGTGTCAGGCTACTCCGTGCTTTGTCATACTGGCTCCTAATTAGTGGCTGGCTCCCGCTGCCACTGAAGTCAACAGGGAAAACATCCCTCTGGGTCCAGTGGAGCAGGAGGTGGCAGATAGGAAAGTCGGTGCACAGAGAAATGGCAAGGGTCTGTCTGATCTTCCCATCCCTTCCAAATATTACAGTCATCTCCTTCTTTCTCTCTGATCATCCAAAATACTGGGATGGATACGTATGGCAGCTCTGTGTCTGCTCCCTGGCTGCTGCTGACCTGTTGTGCACACACTGTGCTGTGGGGGAGAGAGAAAGAGCAGAGCTCCCCCCGGCCACTGACCTGGGGCTAGCTAAGAGCTGAGAAGAGATGAAAGTAGGGGATAGACAAACAGAATGGGAAGGAATGCCGAAGGAGGACAAGGGCAGGTGGAGGACAGACGCAAGTACCAAGATGCTGCCTTTATGTTCCAGGAAGGAGGAGCCAGTTCCCTGTCTTTAGAAACCCTTGAGCAGAGCTCACAACTTTGATATTTCTCAGTCCCTGCCAGCAGCACATATTTTTGTTTGGTAAACAATTCCTTGCCAGATTCAGCTGAAATCTTGGTCTGTTATTATTAGCATTTGTTATTACACAAATATGGGGAAATGTAGATGACCTGAGCTATACAGGTGGTCAAGATAAATCAGGGTCCATAATTTTTATGCTGCAATTGGCACGATAAAAGTTACAAGAAGTAGCCCACATTTGATAATGATGGGTGTCATCGCTGGCACCAGCAGCTCCCAGCTCCTCGTTGAATGCCCACTTTTTGGATGTATCTGCAATCCCACTGATGGGAGATGTGTGGTAAGGTGAGCAGACGTACATTACAGGGTCCCTGCTCTAGACTTATGCCCAGAGACTGTGCTGCATCTTTTTCAGTTAAGTTGTTGGCTGAAGTTCAAGCTCCTGTATGTTGTTTTCCGCTAAGGAGACAAATTAATTATGGATCTAGAAAGTTCTCTGGGGATAGCCTCTGCTTCCCAAGGAAGCACAAACTGCTCCTTTGATAAGCCAAAATCTAGGAGGCAATTTCTTTGCTTAGAACTCCAAGTTGATGCCAGCCACAGTGATGCCCCCTCAAATTTCTTCAGGTTGTTCTTAGTGCCTTTTTGCTTGATGTCTTTCTTCTCTTCTTTTTATCAGGATGCATTTCCAATGTTTGAATGCTTTCTCATACTCTTCTTTCACATACATCTTTGTTTTGGGCAGTGATGTATGCCTGTGTGTAGGTGATGGCCACCATTGCCTCATAGAGGAGGTTAATAGCATCCTGGAGCTACCTAAAACGACAGCATCTAAATCTACATGATTAAAGGACATTCGATCAGATCGTAGCAGAACTTATTCAAAATCCAGTCAGATCATCCATCTTTATCCATAAACAAATGCAGGCTCCTTAGTAATCCTTAAACCTGCAGCATCTTTTTTATTCATCCCTGGTAGACATGCACAGCCCTGTCCTGGATTCCACCCTGCCTTTCCAGTAGGGATGCACCCACTGAAGCACGTGGCACCACAAATACTGGGGTATAATGGAAGGTCTTTGAGTTCATGCAACTGAGCAATGCTTATCATAATGAATTTTAAATGACAGTTAGATTACTTGGTGCTTTTTGTCTTTGAGCTTTGTTTGTATACAGGCTTCTTATTGCCAAACTTTTCACAGCCACAATTTTTCTTTTTGTTTTACAGAAGCACATATGCTTTTAAATATACTTCTCAAGAGCTCAGCATTGTCCCCTCTTCATCTGACACAAGGAATTGGTTCTTTAAAGGAGAACAGCCATTGAGAGACTTGGAAACAAAGTATAAAGCTCGGCACAAGCCATAGAGAAGGGAAGGGTAGAGATTACAAAACAATATCCATAGCTGCTGTTTGGAGAGGTGGAGCAGAGCAGGAGAGGAGAGGCAGAGGGAAATGGTTATCCTTGAAGCAGAGAGCTGCTGGCCCCTCTCGGGAGGGCTCTGCTTGGCTGGGCAGCTTATTAACTGAAATGGAGAGAAAATAGGGAATATTCAGGACAGAGCAGCAGATAGAGGGGCAAAGGAAGGCCTGATTGATGAGGGAAGATTAAACACTAAATATGTTTAGCTCTACTAAGTGATGACTAAGAGGATGTGTGATAACCATCCTTCCCAACTGAGAGACGTGAATAATCATGTGCAAGCGTGTGTATATGTGTGTGTGTGCATATGTATGCTTAAGGAGAGTGATAAGGACAGGGCGTTTCTTAAAAGAGAGACTGCACTGGCTACTTTGCCCCTGTGCAGCCTCCAGACAAGCAGAATCACCCCACAGCATCAAAGCAGAGACCAGTCCTGCTGGGAACCAGAGGAGATGGGGGGGTGGGTTTGGGTTCTGTCTCCAGATACAGTTCTCTCCTTTGTCACTCTGCCCCTCTGTTTTTCGTGTTGTCTTTTACTCTTCTGGGTTTAGTTGCTCTGCCTCATTTAGTCTCCAAATACCAGTCTCTTTGTCCTGCCACCCACCCTTCCCTGCATATCCTGTCTTCATTCTTGGTCGCTTTGTTCATGATCTCTTCTCTCTGTTTCATATGCCCCTCTTCTCCTTGCTTTTCCCTTCTCTTGCCTCTCTCTCTCTCTCTCTCAGCAGGTAGATCTGCATCTGTGATTGAAGGTTCATTTTCCTTTCATTGTGTGGGTGACAAATTCTGACTTGGATAATCACTTATGAAAAATCAAGAGAGAAACAAACAGCTCCAGTGGCACAGAAACTGGCTGTGATGTGCATGAGTGGAGGGGTGGGAGAGGGCGCGGGGTGGGAGGGTGCTGGGCAGGGTGGGAAGATGTTTCAGTTCTCAGTATGGGAGGTGGGGGTCAGGGATGCCGAACAGATTTGGGGCAAATAGGAAATCCCTTCCTTGGCAGCTTTGACCCAAGTGAGCAGAGTGGAATGTGTTTTCTGAGCTCTGGCTTCCCAGAGAAAAACTGGGTTTCAATCTTCAAACTAAGAGTGAAGTAAGCTATACTGGTAGAGCTATGTAGAAGTTTGACCACACTGAGGTGCAAGGCTGGCTCTATTTATCCATATTTCTAGCTCTAGCTTGATTTAATAACCCCACAGAGTGCTTAGGCAAAACCCCACTCTGCGTGTTGCTGTTACACCATGTTACAGCAAGCATTTGGACAGGTCCCACTGCATCCAAGCTGTGTGACCACGGGCCTGTTAAGGCACCACCAGGCAGGTTCATTCCTTCCCCAGGGCTCCAGCAATCCCTCAGCACTTGTGAGAGTGGTTCTGATGCGGACAGTATGTGCCTTGTTCCTGTTCACGGGACTTTGACAAGGTTGACTGCCCACAGAGCGCATCTCTATGTAGTAGTATGATCCATCCTTCTACCTTGTAGGAGCTGAGTCAGTGCTGCTCACACAAAGTGGGAAATCTCCGTGTCTCCTGGCACGGTGGTGCTCAAAGAAGCAGAGTCGTGATGATGGCACAGCCACTCTCTGATGCTCTCCTCTCCCCAGGGATGACTAGTGTCAGACAGAAGATCCAGGCCTGATAGTATGCCACTGTGAGCCTCAGCACTATCAAATGGAAATACTTACTTCGCTACACACATAGCTGATTTGGATTCACTGGAAAGCCACAAAGTTCTCGGTGTGAATAAACCTGCTGCAGTAAAGTGCTCTTGTTTCTCTCACAGTGCCTCCCTTTTGCTTTAAGATTGTGGGACTTTCAAAGTCAAAGGTTCACCACCTTGTTGGTGAGCAAGAACAGTCAGGGCTGGGGTATTAGGAGACCATGGCAGATCCAGACAAAGAGAGGCCACTGATCCACTCATCTATCTTTCTGCACAGTCCTTAGAGACCCCAACCTGCAGGCCCCAATGCCAGGGCAACACCTATACCCTCAGAACTGGTATTTGTCTGAGAAGACATTCCCCCATGCTCTGAAGGATTCTTTCTTCCTGGGACACAGGGGAATGAGGTGACTGTGGGACTTGGGCTGGTGGGTGTGTGGAGCTGTGTCTGGCCAGGGCACTTGGGCAAGGAGAAAACAGAATTAAACAATACGTGAGCACGAGCAAGGCACAATGGCAAAAGTTAGGGGAGTTAGAGACCACTGTCTTGCAAGGGAGACCACAGCACCTTTGACTTAAGAGGTCATGCCCTTGAATCCTCTCATTTCATCTCACCTTAACCTTCTCGGCTACAGCTGCTTGACCAGGCTCTCAGACCAGATGGGTGGAAGGAGCAACTATGTTGTTACAGGATGCATGTGTGCGTTAGCAACTGGGGCTGTAACAGCCCCATGTTTGATGGGTTCCTGGAGTCTCAGTGGAGTTCCACTGAGAGATGCCAATACACAAAACAGATCCTGTAAGGGGCAGAGGCTGGGGTGGGGGTTGGTGGGCTGTCCAGACAGTGATCAGCGAGGAAGAGAGAGTGGGAGAGGGTAAAAGGTGAGCGAGAAACTGGAAAAAATGGAGAAACTGGAAAAAATGGCTGTGTGTCTTTGTTCATTCTCTTTATTGGTTTATTAGTAACAAACTAATGACTTGGTGCCCCCTCTCCCTCCCCACTCCACTGGCTGCCTAGTCCCCAACTCTAGTGGGACAAAGCTACTGAGGGTGCCTAGGGAGGTGTCAGATGGGCTGCCCTGGCCGTATTGCTTTCCTTCACTCCTCCAGCCGCCCTTTTTCACTCACCAATATGGCATTGATCTGGCTCAGTGAGAACTCCCATTTATATTTCAGCCTTGCCTGCGACACCATCCCCAAGTCCCTGCAGCTCCGACGCGTGCTCGCCTGCTCTGCTTTGCTCAGCCCCTCCTCCTCCTCCTCCTCCTCCTCCTCCTCAGCCCCTTCCTTCCCTCTCACACAGTCCTCCCCTCTCCCCCGACTGTCTCTGCATGCCGCCGTCTGCCGTCTGCTCGCTCAGCCACTCCGTCTTCCCCCGACATGGCTCGGCCCCTCTCCCTCTGCTCCCAATTAGCAGGGCTGCCAGGTTTAGCGGGGCAGCTGGCGCGCCCGCGTCTGCACGGTGAGAAGATGGGGACCGTCGCTTCCGAGCAGAGCTGCGCACGGGCTCGGTGGTACCTGGGACTGCTCTCACGAATGCAGAGCAGTCTTGGTCTCTCACTGTGAACAAACCCTAGCCCAGGCTCCTAAGGAATCCAGGCTCTCCAAAAAGCAGAGTGACCCCCACCTCCCTGGTCACATCTCCCCAAAGGCCTGCCCTGCTCAGCTACAAGCTGACACATCGGGTGTCGCTTGCTAGGGCACAGACCATGAAACAACCTGGGAAGGGTTAGTAGGACAACCTGAGCATCAGGCCCTAAACACCCCAAAATTTGGGGCCAGAGGGACCTTTGAGTTTTGGAAGCCTCTTGCACAAATAGCAGCTCATGCAACATCCTGTTGCAGTGGCTCACCCTCCGCACCCAAAACCGTCCTCCAGTGGTGTCTGTCTGTCCTTCCGCTCCGTCAGTGTGCTCCTGTAACTGGGGAACATTGCTCAGGGATTCAAATGAGGCTGGGAAGCAGGTGCTGCCCTCATTGGAAAAGAAAATATAGTACAGATAGAGAGAGAGGAGGAGATGAAAGGAGCAGGGAGATGGAAGCCAAATGTTCTTGCTGCTGTCAGGGAAAATGATCTTGGTTTTGGAAAGGGCTGGGATCTTCCCATCCCACCTCTCTCTTCATCAGGATCAGAGCAGTGAACAGAACAGGCAGGCAGAACCCTGAGATAAAGAGGAGTGAATCGGGCTGCGCCATCTGAGCGTGGGGCTGATTACACGCAGCCGAAGGGGAAGGGGAGGCACTGACTTGGAAGGACGCAGAGATCCCGCCTGCCACAGCACATGGGGAGGAAGGGAAGGCAGCTCTGACACACACACTGGCTGTCCGGACTGTCCCTCCCTGGTAGCACTGCCACCCCACAACGCACAGAGATCCAGCAGTCCTGCCCTGTCCCTCACACACACCGAGGCACTGCTCCCACCCCTCTCTGCACCGTAGGAGCGAGGAACCATCTGAGGAGCCCCTGGGCAAGGCAGATGATGCATCAGGAGACTGTAGGAGTCCCTTGCTGCTTGCAGAACAGATGGGGCTCTTGTTGGTGTAAGGGAGGGTGGCTATCCAGTGAAAACAGAGCAAAAGGGAGGACACTGGGGCCCAAAACCTTAGGACAGCCCCGCTACCTGCAGGAACCATGCATGTCAGTGTCTTCTTTCTGGCTCTGCCTCTACCTGCTGTCCCATCCTCCAAAGCAGCCACTGAAACAGAGGAGATTGGAGGCTGCAGCATTTCTAAGTCACTCTCTCTTCCTCCTGTCCCAAAGCATGGTGCTCCCTCCCTCTCCCATGGCCAAACTCAGCACGGCAGCCCTGCTCATCCGCACAGCCAGCATTTAGAAAATGCCATAGCTGAAATTATCCTGTCCTCGGGTCCCTCCACGGGAGGGCTGATGTCACTGTGCCTGCCAGCAGCCAAGCAGAGAAGCCAAGCAGCCATCCTCCCCAGGCACTCCTTCCTCCTTCTTCCCCGCTCCAGCCCTCCTCCCTCTGCCATTCACATCTAGCACAGCTCCTTGCTCTATTCAGCCTTCCTGCTGTGAACTCTCGAGGAGCCTTACATGTCCCCTGTCGCTGCTATTTCACCAGATCTCCCCTGAAGCACCTGCAGGATAAATCAGCACTTCTCCCCCTCTCCACCCCACATTGGGAAACCCTCATGGCTGCGCGCCGGGGGCTGTGCAGGGCAGCAGTTCTGGGAGCTACGTGTTAGAGATGCTGAACTCTGACTCTGCGTTGTCCACAGAGAGCAAAAGAGGGAGGAGGAATATCCACTCAAAGCTTTTGTTACACTGGACAGGGATGAGCCAGAGGCTGGAAGTAACGTTAAATTCCTACCACTCTACCTGAAGAGTTCACCCTGCATCCTCACCCCAACTCCCTGACACTTCAGCAAAGGGCGTGTCTGAAAAATGCCAAAGGTGCAGAGAGAATTTGTGAGATTAAAGTTGGAGAGCAGGTGACTGTCACACGCGGTTTCTCCTACTGGGGCACTGGAGTGAGTGGGATTTCTCCAGCTCAGTCCTCAGTTAAAGCTTGGTCTGGCTGCAATCCCTGTGTTCTTCCTGCCTGTCTGGGCTGAGGTCTGGACAGGCGAGCTACACTGACCTTTTGGGTGCCCCCAAAATCTTGTATCCCCAGCCACCACGAGGGAAGCATACTTAATGCTCTCGGTAATTAATGAGTCCTGCAAACTGCAGGAACAATGATGCAAAGAACAGAAGGGGGTTTCCTTGAGGAACATCAGGAGAAAAAATACAGTGGGAGCAAACTGGGAAAAATATAGCAGAGGAATCTGAGAGGGGTGGAAATGAAGGTAAAGAGGAAGGCAGACATTGAGGAGCGGTGGCACAGCAGGGGATGGGGTTCTGGAAGTGAAAGGAGAGGAGCATGACGCAAGGGGTAAGAGTGGAGGAGAGAGGGTCAAAATAACAGGACAAGTGAGGCAACTCAAAGGCTGCACACTTGGTGCTGTGCAGGCACAGGTGACAAAGCAGAGTCTGCATGCCAAAGTGTCTGATCCCAGAATGGAAGTTAAAAAAAAAAAGGATTTTCATAGTACTGTGGGATGTTCTGCCATCATTTTGCACTTAGATCGCTTTGGGGTAGGAAACACCACCAAGCCAGGCAGATACCTCCCGCAACTCTTCTCCCTTAGATCAGCAAACAAGACTGAGAAGGGATGAAACCAGGGATTCAGAGAAAGCTTCTGAGAAAGGCTTAGCCTGCTCCCAGCAATGCAACCTCCAGCACTGGGTGGTCCTTTCCCTTCTTTCGTCCTCCCCTGCTTGAAGAGTTTCCAAGCCGAGCATTGATGCTTCCAGGTCTCCCCGAGGAGCATCTCTGAATGTTGCAGGCGGTAACCCGGAGAGCAGTTACTTTCTGATTAAAGAGGTGAGGCTCCATTAGTGGAGAGAGGGAGCAGAATGTGAACGAGAGAGGGAGCTTGCCATTGGCAGAGTCCCCAGCCAGTGCTTTAGGCTGTCCCCATTTTTGGTGCCATTCATCAATTTAACCCAATAATATGCTGTGGTTTTAAGTGACTCCAGCACTAGAAACTCTGACAGGCATGAGATTTATGGGGTGATGTGCAACAAAGCTGCTCTCTCTGCCAAGTCACGCATTGTGCTCTTTTCCTTGTCTTTCTTTTCCAGCCTTTGTGGAGCTGGGAAGCTGGGGCCTCACCAGCTCCTCCAACTGGTCTCTGAGACAGGAGGAAAGACCAGCATTCCTGCACTGGACTGAAGGAAAAGAAAGATACTGCATAAAAAAATGATCAGTATGGGACATAAGTGGGGCAGAAAGACATGAAGCAGACTTAGGATGGTTTTCAGGAGAAAACCAGAGCATTAGCCTTTCTCTGCCTGCTCTCAAGCCCTCCTCCCTGTTACCTCTACCTATCCACAAGAATGGGCTTTATGCTGAGGTATCGTAGCACCTTTGGATCTCCTCAGTAGGCTCAGAGCTGTTATTGTTTCCTCCCTTATTCATAACATGAGGCTCACCAGTGCTGTCAGGAGACCATTGGGAAGCAGAGACCAAGCATTTTTTTTTTTTTTTTGTGATAACTGGCAAACTGCCCAGCTCTGGGGCTCCCAGAGTGGCTAAGGCCAGGGGTGCTGAACAAAGTGCAGCAACAGTAGGGGAATCGCTGTAGTCCCCTCTCAGATTTCCCAGCCAAATGGCAACCCAAGGAGCAGTCCAAGCCACACCAGAGGCTCTCGCTTTGACAGTATCCTGAGTGGGTGCTCAGTGAGGCCGTGGTACTTGGGAAAAGGCAAGATGGATGTGATGGAGGTGGGGAGGAAGAGCTGAATTAGTAGAAGGTAGAAGGGAAGAAGGGTCCTGGGAAAAGAAGCAAGCATGAGAGAAGAGTACTGTTTATCAGTAGGGCATGAACCAGAAAGTGTGCACTTCTTGAGTGCTTTGCTTTCCTGATGCTCTTCTGACTAATGCACTCTGTGCTTATCCCCTTAGATCCCATTGCTGTTGGATTTAGCAGCGGCCCTATTAGCCTCATGCTAGGTAACCAGTTTGTGGTGAAAATAAGAAGAGAGAAGCCCTCAACCACCTCTGGCAGAGCAGCTGTCACAGTGCATTGGCTTCCAGCCCCTTGCCAGCTGCCCCCAGCACCGTCTGTCCGTGTGAGTTAAGAGCCTTCTCCTGAGCTGCTGAGAACTGCCACAGCTCGCCTGTATCATTCACAGCATCCATGAGCACAGAGCTGCTGTCCGGACATCATATGCCCTGCAGGTCCCCGGGCACTCAGCTGGTACAGAAGAAAAGCAGCGTGTATTTGCACGCACGCACACACTTAGCTGCACAAGTGTGCAATGGCAGCCTGGCCCAGCGCCTTGCAGGCACAAACCCAAGCTGCCACCTGGGCTTCAGCAGACTTGCACTGAGCAGCTGGGTACACAGGGTGGGTAAACATGTGCATGCACACATGTGTGCGTGCACGCAGCCTGAACACGTGGGCAATGAGGTCTGTATGTGTAGGTGCACGTGGCACGAGGGCACAAAGCAGTATATGCACACACAATGCACAAGCATGCGTAGGCACATCACAAAGTGCCTTCCTTACCATTCTTATCCAAGGGCTGGAAATGGAGTTTGTTTTCTGTTGTATGACACTGCATCTCCCCCCTGCCATGTCATGGATTTTGTCACCCATTCACTCAACTTTATGAAATGGCATGATTTGTTCTTCTCACACCAAAACCTCCTGTCACCTGCATATGGCTCCTCCATTTGTCTTATGTTCTCCTCCAACCCAGTCCTCTCACCCTCAGCCAGGTATAAATCCATGGATGCCAAGGCCCAGCTCCCCAGACCTATAGTGCGATTGCTCACCCTGTGTCGAATAAAAGCCTTGCTCCTGAATTCATCTAAAAGGGTCAGAAATACTTGTGTGCTCCACTCCTCCCCAACCAATCCCCCACATTTTTCATGGGGCCTGGCTGCTTCTCTTTGCTTTGAAGGCATCATTACCATTACAAGAAGGGCTGTCACTTCACAATAACCAGGTGAAAAACAAAGTCACTGCAATTAGGAATTTATTAGAAAAAGTACCCATAGAGTGATGGAGAAGCAGTGTGCTGCCCTTACTGCCCTGCCTTCCTTTCCTTGCCTCTCTTCTCCTTCTCTCCCTCTTCTTCCATTTGTTTCTCTACCCTCCTCTCTTTTCCTTCCCTGTCTGTTTGCCTCCCTGCCATGGCACTGCCTGCACATTACCTGGGTCCTGCACAGCCCTGTGGATGAATGCTGCTGTCAGCTGCAGCATGGCTCCCGCCTCCCCCAGCGCCACACACACAGGCTCCTGCTTCCTCCCCATCCCCTGCTAAACGGAGCTGTCAGGAGATCGTTTATCCATAATGGCCCTCTGGGAGAAATAAAGAGAAGGAAAAAAGAAAAGAAGATGGCCCTATTGAGGTAGAAATACCAGCTCTATACCACGTTGGGTGATGGCTGTGGGGAATACCGTTGGGTGTACAGGCACGAGAGTCAGAGTGGATGAAACACAGGGAAGGCCCAAAGGTTGATGTGCTGTGCTAATCCTTGACTTCCTTTGCCAGGGAATCCTTTTCCCACTCTGGATTGGTCCAGACACCTTACAGCATGGCAAATCTGTTACCCCGCTGGGATTTTGCAGTTGTTCCTGCACAACAAGCAGTAGCACAACTGCTCACACGATTTCACAGTGGCGACAAAGCTGGTGCTCATGCCCTCTTCCCCTGGAAGGGCCTATGGAGACAAAGGAAACAATCTTTTAGGCTGAATTTGAGCTTTAGTGCTCCAGAACAGTTCTGGCAGCAGCTATGGCCGCTGCTCTGCAATGCAGCCTTGTCCTGTATTAAGACCACATGCACTGGGACCATGCCATCCTTGCCTACCTGATGTGGCAGGGCAGGAAGGCAGAGCCATGGCACGCTACAGACAGGGCTCCCTGGCTTCACAAATATAGGAGGAGAATAGCAGGGTATGCTGCAACCTGTGTTTTATGCCAGTCTATACCAAGCCTGTGCAGGAGCACAGCTGAGCCTCGCAGAGGAGGCAGCCCGGAGCCTGCAGCAAAGGCTGGTGATGCACAAAGAGCATATCTGCGGATGGAAGGGGTCCTATTCCTGCCATCACACTAAACCTTTATGTGTCGTAAGCTGGACACACCACAAATGACTTTATTTAGTGCAAGTGGGGCTGTAAGTATGATCCCCTAAGTATAACAAAGAGCTAGGCATGACCTAGCAAAATTACGCAGGAGCACAACTTCTCTCTAGGGTTAGCAGACCCTCCTTTGTGCCCTTCGCGCGCCTCAGCCCCCATTCATCTACCAACAGGGACCAGTTCTCTTTTTAACATCTCCATCCCTTCCTTCCACGGCTCCCTGCCTTCTCACACTCCCTGCCTGCCCATACCATGTTTTTCACATGAAGCAAGCTGTGCTCTGGCACCCTCCCCTCCCTGCTGCCCTGCCCTGGATAGCCATTCATTACTGGCTGAGGACACCGGTCCCCAGAGCACAGGAGTGCTTCCTCCTCGTGAAATATTGACACAACCCTTTGCCTTTCCATGCCCATTAACTCCCCTCTCCCTGCCTCTCCTCACGCTGGCTCTGTTTGTCAATCCTCTCTTCATCTGGCCTTCCTTTTCAAAAATTCTTTTTCATCTCTCGGAAGCTTTTTATGTTTCCTTTTCTTCCCGGGGAGGGGAGCAGGGCAAGATGGCATGCAGGGAGGGCACTACCCCAGCCGCTTTTAGAAATACAAAGGCAGATTGTGCATTGCACAGCTCTTAATTGGCTGCATTCTGGCATTTCGGGGCCCGTCCTTGCTGATGAAACAGAGATGAGCAGTTCCCTTGCAGCAGAAAACATTGCAAGGGAAGAGATTCCTGTTCAGTGCGGGAGAAGCAAGGTCAGATGCAATTTGCCCAGAGTGACCCCAACCAATGTGAGTCCCCCTCTCCTCCTCCTGCTCCAGTGGAGCCAGCTGTTTGCCTTCCTGGGGCTTTTCCCTCCGCCCCGTGCATCCGATGAGAGCTCCCAGCAGGCATCGTCATTAAATGTCAATGCAGAATGACGACGAGAGCCGTTAATTGGCTTGCTTGTTGTATAAACAGCCCGGCTTGAGCTGGCGGGGCTGTTTGGGCAGCGCACCTCGAGTGCCCAGCACTGGCTTTTTGGTGAAGGTTTTTGGGGAGCGGGTCTGTGAGGCCCTATGTGAGATACATCACTAGAGGGAGTCAAAGACCTGCCTTGTGCTGCAGCTCGGTGTCACCCAGAAGCCTGCGGTGAGGGACAGGACCGCTCAGCTGCTGGTATATGCTGTATGGTACCCCCACGGCGGGCACAGAGCTGTGGTGCTAAGGCTCCCCGTCCCTGCCATAGGACCTGGAAAAGGACACTCCTGATAGTTTAAACTGTGTGTTAGGGAATAGATATAGACCCCACTTGGCTGTGACACAGGGCACCAGAGGGTTATGATGACTTCCTTCCTGCCTGTGACAGCCTGAGTTTCCCCTCACTCACATGGATCCCGTTTGGTCTGCTATCCCAAATTCCAGCCAGGAATTCATTGTAGGGGAGAAGAAGAGGCAAAATACCTTCAGTTCCTCGGCCCTTCCCTTTCACAGCACATGCTACCTGGTGGGTACTCTATCCATGGCCCCAGACCTGGCAGCTCCTCCATCCACCATGCCGCTTCCCCAAACGTTTTAGCAAATGCTTTTCAAGGAGCTAGGAAACAAAGCGCTCTTTTGGGTCAGCTGAAACAGAAAAATGACCATCGTGAAGTGTGAGGAGTGCTCGCCAGCTGAGGAAAGGGAGGAGACACCTTGTGGGGTATGGTCTCCCAAGGAACATGAAATATGGCAAGGTGGGAGGGGGATTTGTGGGGGTGGGAGGGGATGCCTCAGGAAGAGTTAGCAGGGATCTGTGGAAAAAAAAAAAAAAGGGGGGGGGGGTTCAAAAAAGCAGGTGGGACTTCACGCCTCGTAGGACCTAGGCTGGTGTGTTTATATCAGCTCGCCTCGCCTGGATTTTTATTCCGGCGGTGAACGTGTTCTGAAAACAAACAGAGCATCGAGGAGGAAACTTGTGGAGCGAATGTGACTGCTTTTTTGGTTGCTAAGCCATCTGTTCTGCTCCGGCAGCTCGCGAAGGGCCCTGCCACCCCTTCTGTGTCTGCACGCGCGTGTTTCTGCGTGGGCGCCTGGCGCTGGCTGGCGTGGCGAGAGGGAGTACTGGGGCGGAGGGGGGGATGTATGTATGCTGGGGAAGCCGGTTGTTTCGAGCAAATTTGCTGGGGAAGGGAGGAGGGAATCTGGCTGTGGCAATGTGTGCAAACAGAAGCGGCGGAGGGCAAGGCTGGGAGTGTGTGTGTGTGTGGGCTGTGCTTTTCTGTGGGACTGGGGAGGGTGTGTGCACGCGTGTTGGGAGCTAGGATTGCAGGATTGGGGTGTGTGTGTGATCAGTGCCAAGGACCGCATCTCCACGGCTCTGCAGCTGCAGGGCTGTCTGTGTGTGTGTGCAGGGCTGGGCAGTGCACTGTGAGGCTGCCTGCAGGTGGGGGCCAAGACGTGTGTCTGTGCACACCAAGGAGGAGCACTGCTGTGGAGATCTATCCTCACACCCTTTCATGTCCCAGTCTCATCCTTTCTTGCTCCTTGCCAGACGAGGCAGGTTTCCATAGCAGCTGACAACATCCCTGTCTCACCTCTCAGGGGAACAGGCCGCAGCAGTTAAAAAAAAAAAAAAAAGATAGGTTGTAGGGAAGAAACTACAGGGAACAGCAGCTGGAATTCATGTGGTGGCCTTCTGAGGCTGGTGGTGGTCACCTCGGAGTTCAGAGCATCCAGGTACTGTTTTGAGGGAGAGCTGCCAGCGTCATTCTGCTGAACGTCATTTCTGTCTACTCTAAGCAGCACCACTTAGGGAACTGACTTGAATGGTACCAGTAAGAGGGCTGGTGCTGCTTTGTGCAACAGCTGGTGTCCTCTGACAAAATGGTGGTCTGTCCTGGGAATAATATTACCCTGTTTTTAAGCAATCTTTTCTTAGGATGGGATTCTGGATGTTTGATCCATCCCTAGATAACCACAAACCTACCCCCCCAAAAAAGAAAACCAGCACCTTCAGATTAAGGAGCATCGCAGCCCTGTAGGATTTGGGAGACCATAGCTCTGTCAGAGACTTGTGAAGCAAACCAAACCACTCTCCTTCAGCTTTAAAACAGAAGTGGCAGTGCTGCCTCTCCATCCACGAGTCCTAAGCTGATGGATGGGGTGTTAGTGCCTGCACTCAGCTCCCCCCTGCCTCATTTGAATGATGTGTCCGTATGTGCCGCTGGAGAGAAAACAAATAAATATCTGTAGCGTCTAGTGGTGATATATCAGTGCTCAAGTCTGGGCAACTATTCACCTCAATGGTCAGAGACAGAAAAATGCGAGTATCAGAACCAAGGTTTTTGGCCAGGAGTCCGTGCAGGACAGCATGTAATTGGGCGCAATCAAAAGCAGCCAGGGTAACAACAGCATCAGGTTCTCCTACAACTCTTGTTACAATGCTTCCAAAATAAATAACTCCCCAGCTTTGACTGACCACCAAGTTCTGCTTTCAGCATGGAGATACCTTTGGACAGTTGCATCACAAACATCTGGGCAGGGAACTGCAGCCCACGTGGCAAACAGAGCTGGCAGTGGGACGGAGGCGACCCTCATTAGAAAGTTAGCAGAGTTTTTCATTTTCATGTGTCAGGACAGAAGAAGGAGACCCTTGAGAGGGCATTTGTACCAGCTGTGAGCTGCGCCAGTCTTGGGAATGCAGGCAGAAAAATGGGAGATTGCACAAATCAAAACTGTCAATGGGGAGACTTATTGACTTCAGCACCTGAGATAGGGATGTAAAAATAGATATAGGAGAAAGCAGTGGGAAAAAGAAAATAAGTGGGTTCTGCTGAGAAAAAGAGAAGAGAGAAAAGCAAAAGAGGAAGAGTTTGGAAGAAGGAAACCCATGAGAAATGGAGGGAGGCAAAGCATATGTGTGTGATGGGTACTTTGTTTAAACGGAAATGTGTAATCTCCCCATGTATAGGCAGTGTTTGAGAGAACCTGATAGGGATTTAGTAGAAAATAAAAACGGCCTAATTGAAAGTGAGTGGAGACAATTTGTATTTATAATAAGAGAAATCATCAAATAATAGAATTGTTTAAAATCTATTAGTTTGCTCCACACAGTGAGAAGAAAGTGTTGATTATCTTGCTATAGAACTTATTAACAGGAGAGCCCAGCCTGCTGGTCCCCTATGCAGATTAAAGACATAATTTCTTGAAGCAATTTATTTTCCGGTAGGGAGAAGAGGGGAAAAAATGGAAAAATATGATAAAATGTGCAATCAAGGCTTGGATTCTTAATTTGAAGACCTGCCTCTTATCTGCCTTCTTTCAGTCATTAGAAAAAATTATTTGTTCCTTGGTTGGGTTTAAAGGTGCAGGAACAGACAGGGTGGCTGGGGAAAGAGATGATATCTTAAGGAGTTCTGCTACTCGTCTCTTGAGGTTTAAGTTATTGACAGCAGTTGCTTCAAATCCAAGGCAAATCAACAACGGGTTGTGAGGAGTAGCAGCAGATAGAGCTTGCAGCTCGGCATGGAGGTGCAGTCTATCTAATCCTTCACGAGGACAAGAGGAACGTGTTGCTAAACTGGAGATTAATTTGGTGCTGAATAATTCATTCATTCATTCAGTTTATGTCTATGTTAATCTGATCCTTATAAACCACAGCGAGGTGAAAAAGAAATGTCTCTAGTATTCACACTTAGAGTCCCTTACAATCAACGGGAATTTAGATGACTAAATAGAAATTTGGCAATTAGCAATAAGTTTGGATCTGGAGTTGGCCCTTGGAATATGATTTCCCTGGCATGCCCACTGAAAAGGTCCTGCAGGCTGGTGTTTATTCCTGTTCTACACTTTTCTCAAAGAAAGGTCTAGATCCTGTCTTGCATATTTTCTGCTGACTTCATTGTGAACCACCTAAACCCATCCACTATAGTCACAGGGATTTGACAGGACTCCTCAACACTTTCAGCCTACTCCATCCTCGTATCATCTGCTTCCACTCTTCTTATTTTTGTAACCAGACATCTCTCACCCCACAGACAAAACTTCGGTCTCAAAACTGAACCAGAATTGAGAAATAGAATTAAGGTTTCAGAAGAGAGAGACGAGTTTCATTTGTGGTGGGACTGACACTGGATATCCGAAGAAGAGTTACAACAGCCAAGAGATCCATGCTAAGAGCACTTTTGTGGTCTTGGCCACAGTAGAGATTCTTCTTCTCAGCCCATTTTCTGAAGTAGCTTTAGTTTTGGTCTTAAGAGACAGCCTAGATGTGCCATTGAATTTGTTCTGTAATGGGCCTGCCAAAGCATTGTGTGCTTAATTGGCACGTCTTTGTGAGATAATGACTATTCTTATATTTCCTTAGGATATATATTTACATAGTAACACCTTTTTAAGAGGCATTTTCTGTTTGTGAATTTTTATAAATCCTGATGTCCATAATTCAAGCTTTCAGTCAATTTTTTCCTTTTCTGCACCAGTGTTGTTTTCACTGTTCTTGGCATACCTTTCTTCACTAACACTTGTTGATTTATGTCCTTCCTTTCAGTTTCATTCTTTTACCTTTGCTCAGAATATGGACAATGTGATAATGTCACTTTGCAGTGAAGAAACTTATTTTTCCTTTCAAGCCACTTCAAGGAACATTTTCCTCACTATATCCTATTACAATTGATCCCAGACAGGGAGTGTGTCCCCACCTTCTAGAAAACACAAGTAATTCTTTTCCCACTTTCTAGCTTAGCCAAAAACTCTTCAACAATCTTCACAGTATCTTTCAAATAGGGGTCACTCAAGCACATCCATGTGGATCCTAGCACTGATCCATCACCTTTAACCGAGTTTTTTAATGGGTCTTGTTGCTATCACAAGCCCTGCTCGTGTAGTATTGTATTACACCCCAATCTGTGAGATATTGCTCTTCTTGGCTCCTGAATCATCCTTTTTTGTGGAACAGTCCTGCTCTTATTGCTTCCTGACAACTAGCATGCATCTCTTTCCAGCCATTACAAATACATATTTGCCACTTTTAGCTGTCCGGTGAGGATAGCATCACCTGAAACTGAGAGCATACAAGAGGAAAGAAAACTGTGTGACCAGAAACACATCTATACTTGGTTTACTGCAAACAGGTAGGTATTTATTTGTTAGCAAAACAAACATACCTAAGTACAAAACACTGTACTCCCTCCAAATCCTTTTTCCATCATGAAGCACATGCCCACAAACATGTTCCCTAGCACTTCCCCAGCAGGGTGGCATTATGCCTGTAGAGTACTGTGCAGGGGATGCGGTCCAGCGTACCCCTGACCAGATCCCTCAAGTATCATCACAGCCCCTCTACCCACCCAGCAGCCCTCACCCCCTCACTGCTCACCCCACCTTCCTTCCTTCAAGTGGCACCTGTAGTTTGATAGCCCATCAACTAGTGTGACTGGGTGCTTCATTTCTTGGCCTTGTCTCCCAAGTTAGAAGTCCTCATGTTGATTAGTGTGACTGACCAGACTTGTTTCCCATCACTGCCTCACTTTCTTACCATCCCTTATTGCATTAGAAAAGGTCCTTGACCAGATACCTTTAAAGCAGCAAACACTCTACTTCTACATACCCTTACACTTCCCTTTTCTCTCAAGCTCTGCAGGTGGGAAGGGAAAAGAAGAGGGAACTTGATAGCCAAACCACAGATAGGTCAAAATGGCTGTGGGCAAAGGCACATGGGTCTGCAGCAGCTCAGCTCCCAGCCTTTGCGATTTCTTAGTTATGTACATGCATTGGTGCTAATGGTTACCCAGACAAAATGGGAATCCAGACATAATCTTCCTCCTGCCTCTGATATTCAGCATCATCCCCCCAGAACAAACTGCATTGCTCCCAAAATCACTTCCTTTTTTTTTGCTTGACTTGCTTAAAATCCTCTTTGCAGAAAGTCGTTTGCAGAAAGCACTTCTCTTGGTTGTCCTTCTCTACCCTGCCATTTTCCCAAAATCTCTCTAATTCCTAGAAGACTCCAAAGCCCCATGGACACAGCCCTTTGGGGTTACATTTGTCCTGTACACATCCAGGACAGTCCGGGCACTATTCTCAGACTATCTACACTGCAATTTTTAGCCCACTCCCCTGCATGGCTGTGGCTTGTGCAAATCAGCAATCTGTTACATGAGGTTCATGCCTAGTTTGAGGGAGAGCCCATGCCAAGGGTTATTTATAAGGCACTTCA
The DNA here is from genome assembly GCF_040182565.1 of Anser cygnoides. Lineage (NCBI taxonomy): Eukaryota > Metazoa > Chordata > Aves > Anseriformes > Anatidae > Anser > Anser cygnoides. The sequence continues at coordinate 56,131,111 of NC_089873.1, forward strand.
GTTCTGCTAGAGGGGAGGAGAGTTTAACCACATAAGCATGAGCTGTTTCAGGCCACTTGGATTCAGCAATGAGCACAATGAGCCTACAGCACTTTAACCAATGTCTAGAAGACCAGCTCCATGTTCTGACCTGGTCACAAACATCCAGAGCAAATCTTTTCTGCTCTCCTTATCTCTGTTCACCCCTTGCAGAGAGTCAACCACCCTGCTTTTGGATGTTCAGTAGCCCTAGCTAGTGGAGGGATGGCAAGGATGGCTTTGACAGTGCCACAAAACCAAATCTTGGCAGGGGATGCCACTGACCTCTGCAATGCAGCCAGGAGAGAACACCAGAATCTGTATTTCCAGCTTTGTCCTTTGCTCCACTTCTTGCTTCATGTATGTTTCTTGGAGGCAGAAGAAGGTAAGCCTTGCCCTCTGTCCCTTGCTAGGTACGCGTGTGGGTGTGGGGCTGTGTGCATGGTGTGGACAGACTTTCCTCAAGAGACAAAAATCCTTGGAAAGGAGATGAGAGAAAGATGTCAGTGACATCTTTGTCGAGGGGTGGGGGATTGAAGAAAAGCTGAAGTAACTGGGAACAGCAGCCAGGCTGGGCTGGGGAGACAGAAGAAGGGATGGTAGGGACTGGGGCTAGGGATCAGGCAGAGAGCAGTCGGTGTATCTCAGTTAATGCTCTCTGGCAGAGTAGCAATGCTAATGGATATTAAAAGTGTCAGCTTCAAGATTTAGCAAAATGGTACCTCTCCTGATGCATCTCATCCTGGCACACAGAGCCCAAAGCAGAGGAGAAATTAGGGCCAGCAGACGGTTCGTGCTGAGTACAGGGTTACTTTCCTCTTGTCAGGGAGCTTGTTCCCGTGACTCCATGTCTCACCGTGACAGTCCTGTGCGGTGCTGTTTGCTAACAGCATGCCTGTTTCTAGCTGGGAAGCCATGTGCCAGCGCTCACGTGGATCTGCTCTCCTCCTCTACGCCCAACGGTGCCTCACCCTTGAGAGGGAAAACGGGAGACAGGTCCATCCCTCGAGGGGAAAGAGGAAGCGTGGGTATGGAGCCACCTTCCCATGCCCCATGGAGTGGAGTGAGGTGGAGATATGGCAGGGGTGGCTGGTTGCTGGCTGGAGCCCTGTGGGTTGGATATTTCCAGCTGCTCTTAGTGGCCGTCCTCAGCCAGGTATTGACTCACCACTTCGCTACTCTGCCACACAGAGCTTGTGTGAAGAGGATGGAAGGAAAGGAGTGACCTGCCCCTCCTCACCAGGCAGACGGGAGACCACAGCACATAGGGTACCAAAAGGAAAAAGGGAAAGAAAGGAGGTTTTAGGGAGAGGTGCCGTAATGTGCCCTTTGTTAGTTCCCACCCCCTCAATCTGATCTGCCCTTCCCTTGCACCTGTGGTGGGTTTTTTTTTTGGCACAATAATGGTGACAACTGATTTCTGGTTTGGGTGCTGGGATACCTTGATGTTGCTTGGGTGCCATACCCAGATCTCATGCTACAGGGTGCCAAAGTAAAACCCAACTGAGTGTCATCCTACTGCTAAGCAGCCACAGCCTGGTTCGACAGAGCTGGACTCCATCTCTCTCTCAAGTTTTTCTTGGCTGTGTTATGATTTGATCCATCTTTTCGCTGAGTGGCTGGCTGCCTCACTGCCAGCCCTGCAGACGGATGCTCTTGTTACCCAGCCAGCTAGGGAGCACTGCCCCTGGGGCTCTGGCTACTCAAGTTGTCAGTGACCCAAGCCACGTGGTTTCCCTTGCAAACTCACTCACAGCTGAAGAGCAAACCTTCAAGCACCTCCCTGGCTTTCTCTGGGCTGGAAAGGAGCAGTGTGCACAGAAATGCCTCATGCCTTCCTTGTGCTAATGCCCACTGTGCCGGAGGTGGGCACCTAAATTACACTCCAAATTACTAAATTACTGACACTGACAAATATTCTCTTACTTTAACACACATCTGTCTCAATTCCACTCAGGCTTGTATTTGGGGTTGTTGGGTATGGAGAAGCAGGGAGGCTGGCTCTGACTCTGTGTCAAGGTGAGGTTACATGGACTTTTGGGGCATGCATCTTGATGTAGATAACCAAAGCTAGTGTGGCAGGATGGTTCCCCGGTGGCAGCCAGCCTGTTCCTTCTCTCCTACACTCCCTGCCTACGCCCTCATGGTGGTGAAGGGGAAGCAAGGCTGGCCAGGACACAGCCAAGCACAATCCCCCTAGGTAAGGAGTAATCATGGAAAGAGGGAGTGGGCAAAACCTTAAAAGAGTGAAAATGCAAGGTGGAAATAGAAAGTGTTATTTCCAGTAGCCCCAATAAGAATAACATTGACATTGACATTGACATTGACATTGCACGCAAAACATTGACATTGCATGCAAGTTCTGCACAGCTACAGCAACTACTTCACCCCCAAAAGCTTCCAGTTCAGTACCTGAGGCAACCCGTGAAGAACTGAAAGGGTTACTCCAGTATAATGTCCCATTTTACAGAGGCAACATAATGAAAATGAAAAGACGAAATAGATAATGTCTGGCAACATTGGAGGCCTGAGGCTCAGCTCCCCAGGAGTGAATTCATTGCCTTAAAATTCAAGGTGCAGTCTTGGCCTTCAGGTACTTAAGGGGTAAGGGTATGAAAAATCTTCCTTGTTTTTAAGAGTGTTTCTGAAGGAGTTCTTGTACGTTAGTTCCTCCTGGGAGTCAAAACCTCTCTTGAAGACAGCCTGGTGTCTTCTTGCCTCTAGTCTATGATCCGATGAGCAGACGATCACTGGTCAGGCTAAAATGATCAGGCAACGAGGGAGCCCACAGCAACATTTCTAAATAAACATGAACACAGACTGCCCTGGTGCATCTCCCTGTGGACCTGCCTGCTTTCTTCTCACTTAGTCATTTTTTCTTCCTTGCTTATCTTCTTCAGTCCTTATTTTGTCTGTGCTCGTTCCTCCTTTCTATCCTGGACTTCCAGGTCTAAACAGACCTATACTTCAGGTCTAAAAAGGTTCCCCAGCCCTTGGGCATCTCCCCAGAGCCAGCCCTGTTGGCCAGAGGCTACAACAGTGCCTGAGGTGAAGAATCCCTGATCCCAAACACACTAGAGATTAAAGCAAGAACAGATTTACTAACCAGGCTTCTCCCCAGATGCGCAAGCCCTGCCACCACCTCTTGTCTCCCTGATGTATAGGGATGATATGTGCAGAACCTGCTCCTTGCACAGTCAGAAACCTCAGAACTGGTCACCACCGATGGGAGGCTGGCCTCCTGAATAGGGTGAGAGCACACAGCCTTGCAAGGTGAATTGAGGGTTCTTTCTCACATCTGTCCCTGTATTTAATCTAGTTTTTTTCTTTCTAGGTATTATAGCCTGAAACGGGGGTGAGATAAGGGCTCTGCAACAGTAGGAAAACAGCTTTGCCAAGTGTCTATCCCCCAAAAGGCATTTGACCTCCTCACCTCCGCCAGAGCAAGGGATTTAACAAATTGAAGTCTCTCAAATGGTTTGCAGAGGAGAGGCACATCCAGTAAAGCAAATCCCAGCTTTCTGATTACAAACTGCCTTTTTTTTTAAATAACTCTTAATGCATGTTCCCTCCAAATGTACCTGCACACCCCTGCACTGCTCTGACCATAGACTGCAAACCCAGTTCAGACCCAGTGCCTGTCTTCTCACAGCCCCAGTCCCTATGTACCCTCTCCCTGTATCAGATGCCCATCCACACCCCCCTCATTCTGAAGTCTTCTCCTCCCCAAGCCATTCCCAGCTCTTCCCCTGCAGCATCCCCGCTCCCAGTCTTTCTTCACAGCCTTCCTTCATGTTCATTTCCAAATTTTCAAAAATTTTCAGATTTGTCATTTGACTTGTCTCTTCCCAAGCCGTCTATTCACATACTTCTGACCCACCTCCTCAGAAACTCACTTTCTTGCTTCTTCTTCCTCGGGAGCAATTCTGCCCTTTCCCCTCCACCACTGACATATTCTCACCTATAAATGATGCTTATCGCATCCTAAAAGGAGCAGAGGAAGAAGCCAGTATATCTATGGGACCTGGTGGCCACAAGGGGAAAGCCCCCCCTTTCTATTCTTCAGTAAAACATTTTACCAAAGCCTTACGAGTGGGACATGCACTATAGGTAGGGGAAGAGCAACTGGAGCAAGAAAGACATACTGAAAGCATGTCTGATGAGGCGAGATGCTGAGCTGGTTTGAGCATTCTGGTCGCAGCAGCATGCAAAATCCCATTATGGCTTTAGTATGGTGGGTTTAATACACTGAACCCTTCATTGCTTCAGCTGCCCCTGCCAGGCATCTCTGAAATTCGTACCAACAGGTTTTCAATCTTTTAGCAATCCCCAGCTCACAGAAGCAGCCTGCCTGCACTGGGGAGGGGAGAGGATATATGCAGCAGCTCCCAAACCAGACTACAGGACAGAGGGTTTGCTAGGGGTTATCTAACCAGCCTGGATGACTTAGAATCTCCTAGCAGCATTCCGAACTATTTCTAGCACATTCTGAGTTGTTGGTCTTTTTTCTTTTTTTTTTTTCTTTTTTTTTCTTTTTTTTTTAATTAAAAAAAAAAAATTCTGTGTGTTATTACAAAGGATTGAGCAAAACTGCAATTGGTGCAGAGATATTTTGATCAGGTGCTGGGAACACAGGAGAGCAAGCATTTAGGGGAAGAAAGAAGTCTAAGAACACACTGTATGGCAGGAGTTTAGGCATCTGATAGGATTGCATGGAAACGATGCAGATTCTCACCATTTTGTCCTAAGCATCGTGATACTTAACACAAAGCCCCTGCACCTGGAGCTGGGGCAATCAAATGACAATTTCAATTCTCACATCAAATACAAAAAAAGGAAGGAAAGAAGCAAGTTACTTTCTCTTCTCCGGAGGGGCAAAATAGCCTCAAAATGTAACCAAACAAGGGTCTCTTGGACATTCAAATGAGATTTTGTGTGTTTTTTTTTTTTTGAAGTCCAGTTTTCTGTTTGGGAAGTTTAGTGATATTTTGGTCTAGCTTGGGATAGAGAAGCCCTTTTCCACTGCCTCCGTTGAAGCCCCTCCAGCCCCTTGGTGTGTGAAGCACACTTTCCCCCGCTGAACGCCTGGTGGAGTGGAGGCCAAGCAGCACATTAGCTCCTGGATATTGAAATCACAGCTCCACAGCACAGTGGTGGAGCTGGTGAGGCAAGTCAAGGGCTGCAGCAAGGAAAACAATAGCCAGATACTTGCAGAACAGAGCCCTCTTACACGATGATAATGGCTTCAGGCTTCGAGCCCTCCCTTCCGTCCCTCCCCTGATACCTTGCTGTTTATTCTGGGTCTGTTATTGGCTCTCATTTTGTATTTTCCCAGTCCTATATAAGCTCACACACAATCATATGAGAGGAAAGGGATGTCTGCGGTGCAAATACAGGGGGTCTTCTCCCACCCTGCTACTGAAATCACAGGATCTTATCCATGCAGAAAGTGCAAACGTGGCCCTCGCTGTGCAGCGCTGCCTCTGTGCTCTCCCTCCTCAGGGCCTTTCCTGGAAGCCCTGGGGAAATTTTGGATTTTTTTCCCAGTCAGAAGGCAGCAGGCAGGAGACAAATCACTGTTATCTGCGCCTCTTTCTTCTCAGGGAGGGCTGCGTGTCTTTTTCATTTAGGTAATAACAGGCTTTTGGCAGAGCCTCCAGCACAAACCCAAGCTGCAGGTGAGCAGCGGGAGCTGGAGAGCTTGGCTCAGGTTTTAGCAACTGTCTTTGCACAGATAATAGGGGGTTTTCCCCAGAGCTCTGCCAAGGCAGGCTCTGAGCTCCCAGAGCAGAGCCTGTCCAGGAAGCAGGAAGAGCAGGAGGAGCAGCACTGCAGGCCAGGAAAAAGGAAAGGGGGGTTGTTGAAGGTGGGAGGGCAAGTGGCACCTTTATGGAGAGGACCCAGCTGAAGGACGCACCACGGGAAGGAGAAGTCAGAGGCAGAAGTGAAGTTAGAATGATCAGAGCAGGGAGAAAGTCATTCTGAGGGATCGTGGAAAAGAGAAAAGCTGAGAAACATCAAAATTCTGATGATCGCAGAAAGTCCAAAAAGTAGTATTTCCCAAGGAATCAAAATACTGGCTTTCTATGTATTTTATGCCATGGTGGGTGAAGGGTCAATGAAAAGCTCCAGGAATGTCCTGACTGCTTTGTGGCTTTTCAAACAGGTGCAGGAATTCATATTTCTCTCCTTTTTATTTTTGCTCCCGTGTTGCGTTAGAAAATAAATGAGCACATGTGCACACACCCACACTTACACATACAGAACAAGCTCAGACTCAGTCACAGGTTAAGTTTGCTAATATATCAGCAAATGTCAAGGTGCCTTTCCCCAGATAGACAATTTTTTAAAAATATATATTTTTTTCTCCTTAAAAAGGGTTTGAATAAAATTTTGAGAAGGTTCCTGTGCCTGCCACAAGCAGCGGGATGGTTATACCTTTTGGGCCTTTTGCATCTGTGAACCCCAAAGTAGGCTCCGATTTAGCTGTGAATGTGACTCTGGTCTGATGGGGTTTCGCTGTCAGTCAAGTCAGGAGCTTGCTGACTAGCAATAAATATTCATAGAACTGATTAGACATTAATTGCACAAATCACCACCTCTTCAGCCATCCCCAGGAACCTTGCTTCCACCCACCATGGTTAAAGGAGCAGCAGAAAATGTTTTTGTCGTGTAGGTGCCTTAAGGTCAGCCTAGGAGCTCAGAAGAAAGGACTGTTACATGTCTCACCTTGCAATGTGGCTTAACACAGCCACCACAGTCCTTCCCCAAATTCTGCTCCAGGTTGTCTCCCCATAAGCATAGCCCCCATGGGATAGGAGCTGTCCCACTCCACAAGGACTGACCTGCCCTGCTCCTCTCCTATCTCCATCTTCTCCTCAGCCTGTTTTTCCTTCTGCAAGGAGAGATAGAGGAGATGCACTGGGACGGGATGCACGTGGTCTGTGTGTGTACCTGCGTCTGGCTCCCTACCCCTCATGGGGAGAGGAGAGCCCCTGAGATATGAGTGCCCCTGGGCAGTGTGACACGGTGGCTGCACTAAAGGTCATAGGCTGTTCAAGGGATGTCATGGTGCACTTAGTGCCGACATCTGTGTCACCCTTGCTCCAGAGTTGAGGTGGAAGACATGCTCTTGACACTATAAGCCCTTATTTACCAATGACCCACAAAGGACCCGGTCTACTCCATGCTCCCTGACTCCCTACAATCCCACCCGTCTCACTGTACACGACATCCCTGCAGTTAGCCCAATAGCATCAGCCTTCAAGCACAAGCTGATGTCTGTACACAGGCTCACACACACAGAAATATGATAACCTGGGACAGGCCACATTCATCTTCATCGCAGGGAGGCAGCAGGATTGGAAATGGCACGGTGAGATGAGAGTGCTGCGCACCCCTGTCTCAGGCACTTAGAGCAGAGCCGCTACAGATGTGATAGCGGTGACAGTCCAAGAAACCCTGGCCAGGTCTTGACCCTGATTTGCTCCGGCTTCCTCCAGCCCCTCAGGCTGGCCCACTGTCAGGAGGGAGGCAGAAATGAGGCAGAGCAAGGCACAGCAGAAAGGTCGTGGTGCTGTCGTTGAGAGCCATGCTGCCCTTTGCCTTTGTGCTCTGCATCTTCTGTGTAAAATGCATATTCAAGCAAAGTTTTAAGAGGGTGGAAGTAGAGCAGTGTTTTACCTTATTCCTCAGGTAACCAGTGGCATTCCAGCCACCAATCATAAGGGATGGGTGACAGGAAGAATTACTCCTGTTGCCCCCCATAAATCTGACTGCATCATTCAAATACGGCAGTGATGTGCCTCTTTCCATACAAATGACTGATCCCAGAGGGTATAAGTCTGGCTCCCATCCCTCTGATGCTCTTGTAAGAGCCTTCTTTTTCTCCAGGTTTATGGTATGAGCTGGAAGACCTGTCAATCCCTCTCGGTTGCAACCTCTGCATTGCTGCAGCAGGTTGAGATGTGGGGCTCACATGGCGTATCACAGCCACAGAGGGAACTGAAAGGTTGCAGTTCTGCTCCAAACCCCCTTTTTAGCTAGCAGAAAAGAGCCACTTGATTTTCCCTTTGTGTTAAAGGGTGTGTGACACACAGCTGAGCAGCTCCAGGCCAGCCAGCAGTGTATGCCAGATCGGTGCTCCCACCCTGCCACTACCCACCACCCCAGCCACCTCTCTTGCAGACCCTTGCTGTCCAACAAGCCTCCGTTTGCTCATGAGCTCCTATCAGCAAGGGCAGTCACCCCTTGGGAAAAGACAGGTTCGACCCACGAGCTTTGATGTGCTCTCAGTCCCAAATGTCTCAGTGCCTTCCACGCTGCCCTCCCCTCCACCTCCGAAAGGTTTTCTCTACCCTTTGCTAGATATATAAGCAGTGCTGAATTAGTCTGCTGGCTCCCTCACAGCTGCTCCATCTCTGTTGCTTGCAAGCAATTTCTAGAAAGCCTTTTTAAAATGTATTAGCCTTCCAAAAAGGAGCTGATAAACAGGGACGGGAGGAAGGGAAGAAGGGGGAGGAGGCAGGATGCAGTGATGTGGTCTAGTCCACACATCCATGATATTCTCTTCCCAGGCCTTTTGTGAAAACAGACGTTTATTATGAAAACAAATTACTGGGTGTGCACAGGAGTCCTTGGGCACACAGAGAGTAAATGCCAGTCTTCTGCACGTATGTCTGTGTGACCCACGTGTGCTGCCTACGAGCAGAAAAAGGAACACATCGACCAGGTAGCAATCTGCCAGGTTTAGTACCTGAAGGTCTGTGTGTGTGTGTTCGTGTGTATGCATCTGTGTGTAGTGCCCTCTGAGAAGGAAATCTGTGATGGTGACCAGCAGCAACTCATTGCCCGGTGGTGCTGTTCCAGTTATACAAGTTGTTCCCATCACGAGTTTGCAACAGCTCCAAGCGTGGCTGCCAAGGCGCACTGATACAAGTGGATTGCCAAATTTTATAGATCTGGCCTGAGACACCCTGGCCAATTTTTGTCATTTTGCTCCCTCCTCATACAGACACATTGGTAGTCAGCAGGCATGAGGTTTGGGATAGCACTTGGCGAGCGCACATGTTGCATTGCTGGTGGGCAATATCAGGTACCACTGTGTTCACTCAAACTTATGGTCTCTGTCTCCCTACCTCAGCCTCTACAGAGAGAGGAAACCCAGTCCATCTTCACCTCATTCTTGTGGTTATTTTGATGGGTGGAAATGACACAACTGCCCTTCTCCGTGTTCTGTTTTGCTTCTCACAAGGGATCCTCCCTCACCCCATTAAAAATAATTCTAATTTGCAGTGTGGGTATCTGGGGGAAGGAGGGACAGGAAGGGACGCAGGCAACCTGAGGAGAATTTCAGGAATTTGGGAACAGGAATTGCTTGGGAAGTCTCTGCTGCCAAAGGAATGAACCAGGTAAGCTCCAGGAAGAGCTTAGCCTGAATTCCCTCTCCCCAAACCAGAGTGCGGGCAGAAGAGCTACATTTGGGTGCCTTTTGGCACACAGAGCACACGGAAACCCTGAGAGGCACTAAAATAGACATTTCTCACCCAAATCCTAGGCTCTGGGGCATCTTGTACATTTCTTTTATACATGCTGGAGATGTCGCCAGCATGAGGGGCCAGATTCTGACTTCTCCTCCCACCTCTGGACGTGACCTTTCCTCCTGCATTGCACCCAGAGCGAGAGCGGATGTGTGTGTGCAGACGTACTACATAGCAGTGGGCAAAAAACTCACTCCGTATCACATCAGTGACAAAGAGATTCAGCACGGGAGACATTTGCAGGCGCGAGCAGAAGAAAACCTTCACGTTCCTTCTCCAGGGTGCGCGCGTGCTTCAACTCCGAGACACACTCCCTGCCTCCCGAAATTAATTCAACGTTCCTGTGGCTCAGGCAAAAATAACTGGAATGAATAATCAGGCGGTGCAGGCTCTGCTGCGGATTTCCTGGTGGACAGAGCCCTCTGCAGGAAGAAAAAAAGGCAGAGACTTGAGCCCCGGTGTTTACTAGGAGAGCCCTGAAATGTAAGGGGTAAAATAGCAGTAGCTTATCGAGGCCTTTAACCCTGCAAGTGTAATTTTCCATACCAGCTCTCTAGTACTTGCATCCATGCCATTCCCAGCTCTCAGTGTTTCCATTCCCTTTTTCACCTTTCCTCCTGTCCCGTTTATTTCTCCCAAGAGCTGCCCGCCTGTGCCAGCGCTCAGCCCTCCTGCATCTTGGGTGCACTGCAGAGCTGCGGCGGTGCTCCGTCTGCTTTGCTGCACACAGGAACACGGCACATCTTATCTCACATCCTCTGCTTTTATCACGAAAACGATCGCGCTGCCCTGAGGTTTCGGCTTGTTTCAGACACTTTTATTTCTTCACACAAGAGACAAAAGCAGCAGGCGCCAGGTGAAACCAGTCTGTGAAGGTGGGAATGCCTCTGTGTGTGTGCATGCCTGTCTGTATGTGCGTGTGGTTTATATGCACCTCTGATTTGTCATGCCTGCTGGCTGCAGACCTTTCAGATACACGGTCTGGGCCTCTGGGGTGGTGCAAAGAAGCAAAGTTTGCTGGGAAGTCATCAGCCAGGGGGAGAGCTAGTGTTTGGGGTTCTTCCCTGGGGGGACCTGTGGTGGTCCCTGAGTATCAAAATAGAGAGACAAAGACCCAGAGCTGCTTCCCTGGCCCAGCAGCCTCTATACACTCAGTGTACACCTTATCTCCCCATCTAACAGCAATTACTTCCTAAAACCTATGTCTCAGCTGCAGAGCAGGGACTTTCCAGGATTACAGCCTTCATGGCTGTAGGAAGAGGTAAGGAGGCTCTCTTCTGAACAGAGAGCTTCTTATTTTCCCTTGTCCTCTGATTTCATCCTGGAGATCTTAAATATCAGCTGCACGTTCGCCATAACCACTGCACTTCTGTTCAAGGAAGAGAAAACAATGGAGCTTTTCTACTCTGCAACTGACTGGACCATGCTTTGCTGGCCTGAGAGCACCCACATAGTTCCTCAGAAAAATAACCAGGCCTCATCTGATAGCTGGAGGGGTTGCCTGGGGGCTGGAGACGTACTGGAGACATTCTCTTCTCCCCTCAAATCTTGTCCTTCATGCCTGGAGCTATACGGAAGAACCCAAAGGCTAGACACTGTGCAGCCTTTGTGTTATGACATGGGACATGCTGTGCCCACAGCTCAGACAGCCCTCAGCGGGTTGCACCCAGTGCCTCTGCCTTCAGGTTGGAAAGGGAAGAAGCAAATCTGCTAAGTTGTCCTGTCAGTCATCTTCCTACCATGTGGGAGGCAGAGGGAGTCAATGCTTCTGAATTTCTTCACTGGAAGTGCCCCGCATGAGAGGGAAGCTGCCCAACAAATACAGTTTCCTGCTGCCAGTGACCAGCTCAGGGCTCAGTTTTTGTTGGCAATCTTTTTCTTTCGGGCGGAGACCAGATCATAGAAAGGATCCTGTGTTATGCTGGTCCTGGAAATAGAGGGAAATGAGAGCAAGAGCAAGAGATTTAATGCTGGAGGACAGCACAGGCAACCTACCTGAACCTGCCCAAGAGAGCTCACCAAAAAGTAGGACCGGAGATTTGCAAGTAGAGGAGAATTTAGCTATGGTTAGATTCTCCAGAAGGGGCCTTAAAACCCCTTGACATCAAGCAGTTGTTAGGCTGCAAACGTTTCTCCCCGCCCTCTTTTTCAGGCTGTATTCCCTGGTAGCCAAATAAATTGTGTGACTGTCCCAGGGCTGGACAAAGACAGGCTCAGGCTTCCGCTTCTGGTCTCCTCACCTTATTGCCTCAATCCACTCATCACGTTCTGCTGGTGTGGCTGCTGAGATCTTGTAGGACTGATGCTTGCCTTCAACCACCTTCCCATCTCCATCTGTTTTGCAGGCTTTGATCTTCTGCCCTTTGCAGTTGGGATTAAAGAGCTCGAAGCAGTTCTGTCAGAAAGGGAACAAAATGGAATTGCAGCAGAGGACAGGGGGAGCAAGGAAGCTATGCCATGGGTGACAGGGTCAGAGAGCTTTCAAAAGGGAGGAAAGCATTGACTGTCTTTGAAATGCAATAGTCTCACCTTCCCTGCCCCGAGAATCCCCTTATGTTAGATCTCCAAAACCATGCCTCTGAGGTAAACACATGCCTCCTATGAAGGGCTGGACACTAAAACAGCTTTCATGGAGAGGTGGAGTATCAGCAGTTATCACAGAACACCTTATGGGATCTGTCACCCTGCTTCATACATAAAAATCTCTCCCCCTTTTGAGTAGATGCGACATCCTCTCTTTTGCTTGCTACCACAAAGATGGAAGAGGTATTTCTCACAAAGTCATGCCATATCAGGGGAGTGGCTTTGCACAGAAGATGCACAGAGAAGAAAAAATGCCCCTTCCTGGGCACGTTCCCTAACCCCACAGCACTACCCACCTCCCCCAGAGCCAGAGCGTGCCCCCAGCCACCTTGGCCCTCACCAGTGCGTGCACCCTCTCTTCCCACTGAACACCCGAGAGCCTGCACTGGCAGAGTACCAAGCAGTGGAGACTTACTGGCTTTTTGGGGTCATCCACCTTCCGGACTGATAGGTTCTCCAGGGGGATAATGCCCAGAGGCTCTTTGTCCTGCAGGCAAGGAAATATAAATTAACACCCAAGATGTTCCCTACATCTCTGCCACTATACATAGCCTCTCTGATTTCCCAGACGTGTGTCTTTGTGGAGGTGACAAGTGCAGTGTGTGCCTGCATTAACACTATAGGGAGCTTATTTACAAGAGGCCACAGCAATAGCTTCAGTGTCCAGCCTCTCCCATCATCCAGACCAGAGGAAACAGCATAGGAGAGAAGGGAGGTCTGAGCTCAGACTGGGAGCATGGCGTTGAAGGACAGAGCTGCCCCCTACCCTCTGCTCCTCCCTGGCCTCTCAGGGGCTTGTAACCACCCAGGACACAGTTTCCCAACCCAGAGTTAAACCTTTACCGTGGTGTATTCAAAGTAGTACAGGCAGTTGTCAGTCAGAATGAACCAGCGGCGCTTCCAGGTTTTCACACGTCCTCCTAAAGGCAGTGAGATTCAAAAGCCATTAGTCCCACACTTTGCCATCCTCCCCCCAGCCCTGCTCTATACACACACATGGGCAGGCTGATTTGATGCCCCAAGGAGGAAACCGCAGTGCTCCCCACCGAGTTGATGCCATATGGAGGACACACACAACACACAGGGAGCCAATTTTGCTGTGGTGGGGCTACGAATGGGGAGGGGTGAGGGATATCTTTCTGGGTCCCCTTTTGGAGCAGAGAGACCCTGTAGGAGAGGGGCTGGGAGGAGAAAGCGGGCTCAACAGCAGATTTCAACAGCAGGTGTCAGCCTCACCCCACTGCAGCAGTGGAAGGACAGTGGAGATGCTGGTGCCCGGCTGGGTTTTTGGATGTGGGCTCCTGGGGGAGATTTGTGATGGGCGGCATGAGGGCAGGGAACTCAGAGGAGCTAGGGGAAGCCTGTCCCTTACCTAGTTTCAGTAGCCATCCCTCGCGGCTAGGGTTGAAGAAAGTATGCGTCAGATCATTCCCATCATCTTCTGGTATGGAGAACGGCTCGTTCTTTATGCTCTCAAACAGATTCTGCCCCGGAGCATTGGAGGGGGGAGAGCGAGAGAAAGAAAGAAAGACACACTTCTGACAAAGCTTGTACACAGCCATCCCAGGCCCTTCACGCTACATAGGGGCAGGTGAAGGGAGAGGAGGGTGGACAGTGAGTACTGGGGATGCAACAGCCCTCAACGTACACCTCACAGGGTCTCAAAGGTGATTGCAAATTTTCTGCATCCTGTGTCAAAAAAAGAAAGAAAAAAAAAAAGAGAGAGAGACCCATTTTGGAAACTCACAAAACCACGTGCCTATATCAAAAACAGGCTGCAGTGACTGACCTCAGCATGTCATGCAAGGACTGACTGCTGTGGGTGGCAACGAGGTAATACTAAGGAAGTGTAGGGGTGGGAGGTGGGTGACACAGACTGCAGCCCCATTTGGGCTCTGGGTTGGTGGTGCGCCATCCAATGATCAAATACTCTGTCGAGAGCTTGTGTGCAGAGACCAACGCGCGCATCTGCATGACCGCAAGGAGACATATTTCGCAGAACCATGGCATTTGGCATTGATGATTACACAAAATGTGACTTTCATAACAGCAGAATTGACAGAGAGGCAGGTTACTAGCTTTCAAAGGGTACCAAGATTTTGCTCACATCACTGGCATTTACCATCACTTATTACCCAAGTCATGAAAAAAATTAAAAGTACAGGCTCCTGCAACTTTCCCCAGATTGCGTGAAATAAATGACATACTGGAGAAAATCTAAAGCTTTTATCCTGAGGAGATGCTGCTCAGCAAACCCAAACACAGGGTGCAGGCAGCCTCTTTGATGCAAAGCATGAGTTATTCCACCCAGGTTGGCTGAGTGAAACCAGACAATTGTCATAAGCCTGCCGACTTCCACCTTGCCTAAGAGGGCAGGTCCTGTGCCTGCACAGTCCCTGGAAACTGGTAGCTCCAGCTTTTGTAATAGGTGCCTCTCCTATCTCTGTCTCCCCTTCTGCATCTTCATCCTCTGCGATCAGAGATGCTATGGACGTGCTAAACGTTTTATAGATGCTGAAAGAGACCCTGACACTCAGCTGGGGCTTGTTGGTGCTACTTGCACAAAGATATATCCTGCTGTGAGAGAATTCAGGCCCCGACTGATGGGAATACTGGAGAAAGCTACAGGTATTCATTTAGGTATGAACAAGGGGAAGGGATACATACTCTGGGCTACATTAACATTGCCACAGAAGCACACATCCTCAAGAAACAGCCAGTTCCCTAGGAAGCTAGGGCTTTCTGAGATGGCTAAAGGAGCCAGGTGTCCAGCTAGGTCCCAAAGAGGCGGGTGCCCCGTTCACACAGCCTCAGACCTACACAGCACACAGAGACCCGACGCTCTGCCCCCGACTTCCTCCCACAAAGGTGGTGTTGCACTCCCTGGGCTGCTCACAGACATCTTTTATAGGTTGTCTTTGTCTCACACTCCCTGAGTACTTGCCTGCACGCCACATATTTAGGCCATCTCTTACACACTTGCTCTGTCTTTGTGTGTGTCTCTCTCTCAGTATGTCCTCCTCTGGCTCACAGTTACAATATCTGTTCCTCTCTCACACAGACACGCTTAAAAAGACAAACTTGCTTAAACCCATACTGCTATTCACTGAATGTCTCCAGACATGTTTCTCTTGTCCTCATCAACAAGCATGTGTACAGCCTCTCTCCAAAGATGTTTCCATGTTTTCCAGATTTGTTTTTGTACCTATTTCCCTTTTTCCTTGAGTAGCCCTCCCCCTTATAGGGCAGAAGGTCAATAGACCTGCATTACACTGAGACCTATGGACCTTTGATTCTCAGTGGACCCCAAACCAGAGAGAAAACAGGACTGATGGAAAATGGGAGGCCAGAGCGTTTCTTACCTTTAAGAGCTCTTCTGGCAGGTCTGCTCCATTGTCAATGCCTCGGTTGATGGATACAAATCTTTCAAATGGGGGTTTATCTTTCACATTGGGATTGTGCAGGCTAGTGTTAAGCATGATGATAGAGAAGGAGAGTATATAACAGGTATCTGTCAATGAGAAAGGAAAAACAGGACTGATGGCATTTGTCTTAGAGGACAAATCAATCCCCATTCTAACAGGTAGCTGGGCTCCAGTTACTGGTGAACAGCCTCACCCCCTCAGCTGTAGGAGGAACAGGGAGATTTCTCCTATGCTAGACGAAAGACAGACAGGGCTAGAGGAGAGTTGATCTCCTATGATGGCAAGCTGGAGAGATCTGGTCAGGTAACAGCTCTGCTAGCAGGGAAGTTTCTACAGACCCATGTCTGTAAGTCCTATCCTTGCTGTGATGAGGTGCACTTCACGTGGGGCTGGGAGCACTTCTCAAGCCTAATCCCTGTTGGGATGGGATGGAGCACAGTAGCAAAATGAGGACTGAAGATCCCTCAGCCTGCTGAAAAGCTTCACAGGAACTGGTCTGCCTCTTTTAACTTAAGGTAAGAGAATATGAAAGACAGCATCCACACTTCCAAGTGATGATTTCTGTGCATTGTGAATTGGAAAGGAAGGCTCCTCTCTCTAGGAAACAGTGGATCTCAGCTTCACAGGCCTTCTTCTCCCCATAACTACCTGTGGACTGGAATACTCCTGGGTTACACTTGCAGTACCAGTTGGCAAAGGCCTCCATCATGCGGTCAATCTTCTGTGCTTCCCCAGGCAGCCGGAAGCTCCATAGGAACTGTCTGTCAGGAGTAGCATGTCAGAGGGTTAGTCAGATGGTCTGCAAGGGGCTTTTATCCCTTCTCTCAGCCCATGAGACACCACGAAAATACAAGAAGGCATCCCATCACACCAGGGAAACAACACAGCACAGGAAGCAGGAGATCTGTTTCTCTCTCTACAAATTCCTTGGGTTCATCAGCCTTAAACTCCCTAAAAGGAGGAAGCAGAACTGAGCATACTGTAAACATCCTTTTCCCTAGGGAGTGCTCTGCTGGCCTGTAAGAGAATGAGTTGCTCTAAGGCAGAATTCACTTTGTCACTGACATAATGGACACTGTGGACTGATATATTCCCTGGTACAAAAAATAAGTTACCCCATCCATTGAAGTTATGAATGACCCACCTCGCTTTCTCCATCTTCCCTGTAAATGGCTAGAACCTTCTACAGGCCATGAAAGTGGTCTTCCAAGGAAAATTTTGTTAACACCTTGCAGAGAAACAGGCTTAGAACCAACACACACAGCAGGGCTTTGGGATGCCCCATCTCATCCCAGTGTGGCTTTCATCACTTTCCTGGGTAGTAAGACCCAGTGGCTGAGCAGGTTCCAGCTCCATCTGCTACCTTCTACACGCTCACTCACCTTAGTGCCTGCACCAGGTTGAGATTGGCAAATTGGTGACATGCCACGAAAGCTTGGAGGATCTGAATGTTTGTGGGGTCCCTGGGAGAGGACAGAGGGAAAAGATTAGAAGAGAGCTTTGGCCCTGCTCAGTTTGGATGCCCCGTGGTGTGACGACATGCACCTGGACCCCTCCCAGCCTCCCCATCCCCTCTACCCAACAAGGAGCCAAGATGCATGGGCAACAGTCTTGTCTGGGAAGACTGACTCCAGTACAGATGGAAGGACAGGTAGTCCATACAGCCAGCCTTAGCCACACTCCAAAGGACATCCTCCAAGGTGTCCTGCCCACCGAGCCCACTGCAGTGTGAGATCACATTCAGTGATCTCCTGCCTGTGGTCTCCCAGGGGTCATCTAAAAGGGTGGCTGAGAGGGGCCAGGCAGGACAGAGCCTCTAACGGGCCTCCTCATCTGGGCTGGGTAGCTCACCTCCCACCCAGGTAATCCCCAATGGCTGTCTTGTTCAGGCCTTCACCCTTGTGGAGGAATTTGGCAATTTCCTGCAGGTCTGAGGATAATAGCTGTTGCTCAATCAGGTACTGGATCCCCTGGGAGAGGAGAAGCAAGACAGCAAAGTTAGACAGATTTTTGGGCTGGTGCAAAGGTAGGACTTCAATATCCTGATATCAGCTTTCCCTAGTTTTGATGATTTTGCCTCCTCTGTTAGTCCCCAGCCCCTCCATGAGAGGACACTGCCATCTCCCCACCCTTAGTCCATCCATCTTTGTCTACTGCAGTGGGTCAGTCTCACACCCAGTTCATCTATAGACTTGGAGAAATATTTCACTGAACTGGAAACTAAAGCAAACAAAAAAGGGCAGTGTAGGCCAGAAGTCCAAACAGTCAGGTAGATTTAAGGCAGTCAAAAGTGTTCCTTTTAATATTTTCAATCAAAGTATTGTAGTGTTCTGTCCCTAATTGCCATTTTTTTTTCCAAATCAACTTAAAGAAAAATGTTTGCTTGAAAATAAGAAGACCTAATTAAAAAATATATTCAAACAAAAATGTGGGCTTGATACTTTTTTTTTCCCCCAAATTTTCTTGTAAGCCACAGAACAGAAAAGTCTGTAATCTCTTAAGCTCCATCTTCCCAAGCCAGTAAGGATGGAGTGTGTTTTTTAAAAAATATAGAGAGCCTGAGATGGGCTGTGCAAACAGCCAACATTCTATTTTAGAGAGAATTTTATGATTTTCAAAGTTACAGAAAGTTGCGGTTTGGTTCAGATTCATAACAATATCTAAGAACACTGCAATTCTCCAGACCACACTGCAGTTCTCCTCACAAAATGCAATAAAGGAATGAAAATTGTTTTAGATCCATCAAAATGTTCTACTTCAACAGAATCAATTCACTTTGTCTTGTAATATATAAAAAACTATTTCTATTATGCCCCAAAGAAAAAGCAGTTTCAAAAGAAGAAATTGGAATGTTTGGGAGATTTCTCCACACTATTTTCCTTTCTTTTTCCCCAGATGAAATTTCAGTTAAATCAATTTAATTTTGCAAATTATTGCAGTGACGGTGGAGCTCCATTTTCCAGAAGAAAATATTTTTCCCAGAAGATTTTGTTCAGCTGTATTCCTAACGCTTACCTCCCCTAGACTTGGGAACTTGCCCTGAGCACTTGGAGATAGGAACTCATTTCATCAGCATTGCCTGGATGAAATACAACCTTAGCAGGAAGTAGCAAAGAAAGTTCCCTGCACTGCAAGACTTATCAACCTAAAGTATGTAGAAAAAGGGGAGCAATAAACAGAGATCTGGGTGTGCTTATTCTAAATTAAAAACAATATGGACACATAGTATAGGAATTTGACCAGGCTGATCAGCATTGAACTAATAACGCTAAAACAGTTTGGAGTCAGAATTGATTTGGGCATTTCTGCACAGCATGGCACAGTGCTATAGAGACATACACCTCTGGGGCCTCAAACCAAGGTCAGACAAAAAGACAGAAAGGAAGCCTGCTCTCACGTGAGCTGGAAGCACCATTATCAGTCCTTTAAAACAGCTCCTGCTGGCAGAGGTATGTCCAGGGATTGACATGCACTCCAACTGCAGTGTGGGCTGGGGAAGGCATCCTGATGGTCTCAGCAGAGGAGGAAAGAAGGGATGTAAAGTTGACACTCAGACCAGCAGCTGTCCAAGCTGCTAGCTGTGGTTAGCTGCTGATGAGCGGTTGTTCAGTGCAGCTTGTGGTTTTCTTTATAGAGCTCAAAAATTGGCCCACCAGTAAGGTGGAAGGAAGACAAAACTGTCTTTCTCACATCTTCTCTACTTAGTCACGCAGCTTTCTGCAGAAGGCTGAAGGCTATGGGGTCTAGACACCACTGGTGAGAGTCTCAGAAAGTGGAGCATCTAGACTCGCTCCCCAGTCCAACTAGTACGAATGAAACCAAAACTAATTCCTAACCAACAGAGGCAGGTTGGCCACTTCTGTTCTGAAAGAACCAAGGAACCTGACACACTCAGAACTTCCCACCTTCTCCTTACTTTATCCCCCTCCATCACATTACGGGCAATTCTCAGCCTCATACGGGCAAAAAGAGCTGGGCTGAGGAATAGAATATCTCTTGATACACCAACAACGTTAAACCATCCTCCCTTTATTTCTTCTAGCTTTGGTTTGCATCTGATAGGATGCCCTATGTGGGGAGTGCCCTACTTGACATGGCGAGGCAAAATAGCTTGATCTTATCAAAATACCTTATTCAGGGATAGGAAGGAAGGTGCTACTGACTGGAGCCTTAGCAAGGTAGGAAACCAGCCCCACACTCTCTGGACATAGTTCCTTTGGCATGGGCAGCTGCAAGTGGACCAGTAGCCATGAGAACCTCTTCCTCACAGCTTTCTCCTCATAGCTGGAATGAGCAAATCCTACCTTTGCAGGGTCCATGTTGAATTTCTTCCGACCCAGGGACAGAAGTTTATCCCTCTGCGACAGTTTGCTGCAAACACAAAGAAGAAGGGAAGTCAAACTTCTAATAAAGGTGTTTCACTTAGGACACTCACAAGGCAACTCAGATATCCCAAGGTAAGATGTCTAACTGCCCAGAAAGAAAGAGAAATCTCAGAGCAGAATAGCATTCCTGTCATCATTTTCCTGTCCTTGTTGTGATCCAGATCCCATTGGTGCTTTTGTTTTCTCAACATCAAGAGGGAGACTTTATAAACAAAGGAATACCCATCTTGTTCCACTTGCCTGGTCTGCTCCCCAGGGTTGTGGTCTGTCTCTTGCCTCTCTTCATTTTGGAAGCATTCAATCTCTGCAAACACTTGGGCAATCTGTTCCTTCAGCTTCTGCAAAAGAAATATCAGGAGAGTGAAAGTGATTGAGGGAAAAGCAACAGATGTAAGGAGCATATTTTACTTCTTCCCTCAGTTATAGAAGAAGGCCAGGTCAGCTAGTCAGAACCAGGCAAGGGTGTCTGTGAAACGTGCACAACTTCGATGTGACCTTGCCCATCCAAAAGGGATTCCAGCTGAAAAAAAATAATAATAATGGGATGAAGGCGCAGAGGATATTCCCATGTCTGCTGTCATTCAGGGCTGGATAATCAAGCTTAGTCAGCCCAGATGAGTCCAAGAATTCATCCCAGTGCTGACTTCAATTCTTCAAACAATGTTAGATGTGACTCTTTACATCATGCACATTTCCTTCTAGTTTTTGCTTTGCATAGCCTAGTTACACATCCAGGATAGGGGAAGTGGAACCAGTAACTGGGAGGTCAGTGTGGACCAGAAATGGCCACGTTGAGAAATACAGAGTTTTTAATGCTTCTATCACTCAATACCAGTGAGCTGATACCTGTCTTTAGGTGAAGAAAGAGAGGAGGACAAAAAGAAGAGGAACCACTGACAAATTTTAAGAGTCAGTTGCAGAATCCAGTTTCCTTTAGGTTTGTGACAGGCCATAGCCTTCTTGGCGGGATATTCTGTGTTACCAAGGAAACCACGGTCTCAGAATCTCCATGTTTCCCTTCTGTAATTTGGGTCCCCCTCAGAGCCAGAGTGCATCACAGCTCTCTTCCAGGAATCACTCAAATTATTCCTTTTGCAAACCAGAATAGGCAAGAAAAGAAGAGTTGTTATATGAAAAATTTTGCCTCAACTAGGAGTGACGATACAGTGGTGGTGTGCACCCTAGCAGAGAAACTGAAGTTCTCCAATATCCTACAATTTAAAAGATCTTCTGGACTTCAGTTTTGCTCTGACCTTCATTTTGTTTTGCTTCGTCAGTTTGCCAGAGCTGGGCGTGTTCCTTAATAAGCGTAAGATATTGCACAACTGTCACAAATACGTGATCTTAGCTCCTGAGTTTCAAATGATTATCAGCTTTGTTATTTTCTTTTCTACTGTCTTTTGGCGGTGTAGCAGGCAAGATTAGGCCTGTCCTCTTTCCTCCTCTTTTTCCCCCACCAGACAACAACCCCCCTGTCCCCAGTCTTTGTGTTAAAGGGTATTGCTAAATAGATTCTGAAGAAATCCAGATGGGAAAAGATTTCTATTTCTAGGTACCTGTTCACCTGAACTCATCCTGCTAAACTGGACAATGCACACCCGACTGGCTAATGGCTTTAGGATTTAGAATAAGGGTCAGTGCAGCCTAGCATCTTTTCTCTGTCCATAGTGGGTAAAAAATGTAGTATTCCTGCTCAAATATCATACTTCCTACAGTGCCCATTGCCCATCCTGAAAACCGAAGAGATAAAAAACAAGCACAAGCAAACCACGTGCACATATATATTCACAGTCTGTTTTGTAAGAGGAGGCAAGACACCATTCTGATTTTGCAGCAGAAATGTTAAGTCTGGAAGCCTGAGAAGTGATAGGTAGTTTGGCTTAATCCTTTACTCTATTCAAGGAAATACTGCACTCATTCTCCAGGTATCCGGACATCCTCATGCTGTGCATGCAAACTCAGTGCAAGATGAGAGCACACATTCCACGGTGATGGAGGCAGAAGAGCAGAAGTTGTACAGCCCCATGCATGACTGTGATGTGGTAATATGGACTGATTTTGAATCTGTCACTTTCAGACTGTTTAGGAGTCAGTGGAGAAATGTTTGGGTCTGCTAAAAGAAAAGAAGAAAAGCAAATTCAACCATGGAAGCTTGTGTGGAAGAATGTTCCATCACACCTTTCAAAAGAGACTGGGTCCTTCAAGGAGGGCTTAAAGGTTCATGAATGGAACAAAAATTTGAAAAAAAAGATGGATGCAGCAGGTAACTCAGACTGATATGTCATTATAAGGTAATCAATAATTTGAAATAACCATAAATGCCAAGCCAGATCCCTGACAATATGGCTTAGTAAAATCCTACTCATTTCCTTAACCCTAAATATACAATCCCAGTTCATCCCCGTTAATGAGCTGATGACAGTACCACAGGTTGGATGGATGCTGGTGACAAATATGCCAGGGCAGCCTGCAGCTCAGAATTCAACTTGGATCATGCCAAAGCAAGTATCTCCTACACGGGAGCACTTCTGCATGGCCTGAACTGTTACACGTAGAGATTCCTTGGTGAAGAGTTTTGAGAAGGTTAGTCAGACAGGAGGAACAGGATGGTCCTTACCTTAATGTCCTCTAAGAGCTCTTCTCTGTGCTGCTTTATTGTCTCTATTTCAGCCTCTTCAGCCTCGCTCAGGTCAGATGACCCTGAAAGAGCAAACCGTTGCCTGTGAAAATAGTACTGAGGCCAACATAATCACAGGAAAAACCATCTCAATTTCTCAGTGCCTATCCTCTCCAAGGGTCATGTCACAGCAGCTCTGATTTCTATGCTCCAACATCTATGTTCCATGCTGTTGCAGCCACTGTGCCTGAGCTTTGCCTTGCAAAAGTTTATCAGTCCAGAGCCAGCAGCACAGCCTCATATATCCCGCCTAGTAGCCAGCCTCTCTGCTGGTAAACCTCTAATCCTGCAGCAACCCACCCACCCACCCACACAACCAGTTTTAGTCATTGCAAGCACAATGAAGAGGTCTTACCAAATGCTCTTTGGTGGTTTTTTGTGTCAGTCACCCTTATGTACAAGGCCTTTTGATTCAAGCAACCTGTGACCTAAATACTCCATCTAACTCCAAGCCTCCCATGAAGAGACACTTGCTTCATTGATTGATCCACCACAGCTAGAGACAAAAATGGGTTGAGAAAGAGAATCAAGATTTTTCAAGTCTGAGGGCAGGATCTGGGGAATGAAAGCCTTGCTGAAGAAGAAGCATCCGTGGGAGGCTGTTAATCTGCTTTCCTCCCCACTGTGGACTACAGACAATACAGAAATACGAACAGGCTTCCTTGCAATGTACAGGAAGTCAAACAGATAACAACAGAGCCAAGGAGACCACAAAATGATTCATAAAAGACCTAGAAGAATTGGGGTGACAGCACTGCTGCTAAATATAATCCTGCTGAAGCACAGCCTCTCCAGCAAGGAGAAAGAGGAGGTGGCAGCACAGAGAGGCAAAGCAGATGGTAAGCCCCAGGAAAACGCAGGGGGCTCACACAAGGCTGAGGGCACTGGAGCTGCTGGGAGCTCACTGCAGAACTTGCAGCCAGAATCCTTGCTGCATCTGAGCACTGAGAGAGAGATTCCCCAGCAAGTCAAGGCAACTTAATGGATGCCCTGCTCCATTGTTTCATAAGCCAAAATCCCCTGGGCCTCCCATCTTCCTGGAAAAAGAGGAAGTGGAACCAGCTGCCTTGGAAATTCTCTTAGTGTGGCTCTCACATGCAAAACAACTGCTATAAATATGAGTGGGGAAAAAGGGGAAGGAACCAGCCAAGAGAGACAAAAGGAAAAGAGGACAAAGGCAGTCATCTTGGAGTCCATATTGTTCTTTCCTGCCATGGACACAACAGCCGATAAAGACCTGCCTTCCCTGCTTCTGATCTTTCCCCCATCCTCCTGGCTGGTTGGGTTTCCATGAGCTAAGTCACACTAAGGTGTGCTCTCACCTTTCTCAGGCTGCAGCCTCTCCCCATCGCTCCTGCAGCTGCTTTAAAGCATTGCATTCCCAGGGGAGAGGCTGTCGCATTGCTGGGGGGAAAGCACCGGGCAAGCAGACAGCATGAAACCAGGGATGGCAAGGGCTCACGTCCCCTCCCAGCTCTGTGGGCAGCCCTCACGAAGAGCTGAAAGAAGCTGCCTGCTGCTGAGGACGGTCAAGAGAGGAGGAAAATCCGTGTCACTCGGCAGCTCGCAGCGCAGCGGCTTTGCTGCTCATCAGGCGGGTCGCTGACTTCCCCTTGAACGTCTGCCCTGCCTGTGAGCAGCGCCTGGGTCTTTCAGTTTACTTTGGGTCTGGAGTCTGCAGGAGATGAAGCCAGCCTCTCAGTCTCCTCAGCTTTATTTCCCTCACCCCTGTAGGGTCCAGTAATTATGGAATTATTTGTCACATTCTCGCTCAGACACTGTCACATATTTCTTTCCAACGAAGCACTGCAGCAGGACTTACCTGAGGAACCTCTCCTTCCCCCCACCCCGTGCACAAAGTCTGTGGTGTGGCTGGTTGCTTTGCTTCAGTTGTTCCCTGTCTGCCGAAGCAGCTCAAAGCATCTCAAAGAGACCTGAGGCTCCCAGAGGGCACCATCTCACCCGCACGACCCCCACTGAGATTGTAAATAACTCTGTCCCCCTTCCTCCCGAACCTCTGAAAACCCCAAGTGATTTACCTGTCCAGTGTGTCGAAATGAGAACCATGTGGGAAAGACTGTGAGTGGGGAGGGTGGATGAGACGAAGCATGTGAGTCACGAAGAAGGGGAGGGAATCAAGAGATAAGACAGGGTGAAATGGGAAGGAAAACGATGCCTGGAGCAAAATTTGAGAGTGATTTACACAGAGTTGCACAGAGGGTCCTTGTAAGGTTTCCTAAGCAGCTTAAGTCCCCGATATCCTCAGAAAATAATTCTGAGGTCAGTTCCTGCACGTTACTCTGCTTCCCTAACAGAAGGCCTAATGCTCTGCTGAAGGCTATTTTGAGGCTGTTCATCAACTTTACTGTATGCATTGGGGTCTACAATTAGGGGAAGTGAATGCAAAAGGCTCATTTGGGGAACTGTCCACAGAAAGGCACAGAAAGCAGCAAAGGCAGCTGGGCAAGCAGCAGATGAGTGAATAGGAGCAGACTGCCTTGCCTCTCCTTCCTTCTCCGCTTTCAGAATGAGCCACATCAGTAGGAGAGGGAGGCTCTGAGTCAGCCACCGCCTGGCTTACTCCAGCACCTTGCAATGGCACAGGGAATTCAGCCCTGCACCTGGGTGCTGGGGAACGGCTTTCAGAACTGTCAAAGTCCTCACGACCACCAAGTTCCACTTCCCTCTAGGGCTAGATCAGGACACAGATGAAGCATAGCCCTTGTCAGGCTTCTCTGCACAAGGGAAATTTCACACTGATGAAGAACACCCACAAGTTTCAGGGGGATGCTGCTACCCAAACCAACTCTGAAGTCTTTAAGTCCATGCACAGCATGCAAACCATGTTGATACTGGTTGGCATCCTCTCCAGAGAGGACCTGAAGTTGCTGCTTGGAATTTATTTTCAGAGAGTGAATGTTGGAAGGAATGCACATGAGCATGGCACTTGTAGGACTTACGCCTTGAGGCTGAGGTCATGAAGACCTGCCAGTTCTTCATGAATTGCCCAGGCTTGTATTCTTAGTGCTGTTTCTCAAAACAGAACACAGACTTCAGTTCCAGTTGTGGAGACTTATGGCCTCAGCCTCCCCATCTGGAGGGCAGGCTTAAGTTACCCAAAAGTCTGGGTGACCAGCAAAGAGAAGAACAAAGAATTCATTTCCCATAGCCATGGGCTGTGCAGAGCTGTCCACGTGCTGAGTCTTCAATCCCAGGCAAAAGTATATGAATGGAGAATGTGGCATTTGGAGAATAGAAGTGGGAAGTGAGCACACAGGAGAGCTGGAAGGATGGACTGCAGAAACATCAGCAGAAGGTTATCAAGAATGACTGTGCCTGTAGCACCGTTACAGACCATCCATGTGCTACCCACCCACAGCGTGACAGCAGAGGTTCGGCTGGCCCATTTGCACGGTAAGGTAGGGCTCTGAGTGTGGCTGCTGAAGGGTTTGGGAACACCTACCCATAACAACGCACAAGCAGAGCATCCTGGTGGGCACCTCCTGCGCGGGTGAGGCTGTCTGGTAGAAGAATTTCACCTCAATTCTCTATTTATTCACTTATTTATTTTTATTAATACAGCTTCCGTGTCATCTCCTGTGCAGACCACCACCTACACTAGTGCCAGGTCGGTAGCAGGAAGCTCTCCAGCTCCTCAGTCCCCTCCCACCCAATCTGTCTCTCTCTTGCAGCTACTCTACAGTTCTCCACTAGCCGCTGCCAGAAGAAATTCAAAATGGACCTCACAGAGATAGAATTTGCACAATCCAGATACAGGGGGGAAAGGTGTGAAGAAGAGCAGTACCCCACTGCACTACTGCAGTGTGCAAATTTAAGACAAACAGCTTGGCAATGCACAACTTGAGTGAATGAGTGTTGCACCACCTGTTCTGAGGACCTCCACTTCTGCAGAAAGCACACCCCAAAAGAAGAAACAAAACATGAAGTATCCCATCTCCTCCTGCCCAGTTTGTCTCTCAGCAACTTTGTCCACCATGGATTTCAGGTGGTGAGGGCCAGGTGACTTGAAGAGCCCTGCTTTCACCAACATGAATAGCCAGATGCTGGCAAGAGCTCTGCCAGAAATTGGTCCTACCAATTTCCCTGCCAAGCAAGCCTGGTATGCAGTTTGATCATGCTCTCTTTTTTTTTTTTTTTTTTTGACTAAGGAGCTACAAGGTGCAGAAGAGTTGTTCAAAGCGGGCACTGCTTTTTTCCACTTCATTCTCTGTTCCACTTCCTACACACAAGAGCTGGCTAGGACAGGGGGTCAGACACAGCAGGGCCATTCCACGATGATCCCTTTTCTTCCTGGCCCTTGTTCAGCCTCAGTCCTTCCCACTCTCAGACACACGGATGCATAGATCTTCAGAAGAAGGCTGAAAATGTGCAGTCCAGTAGTGTCCCTTTCTCTGCTGAATCCCTACCACTTTATCCACCATCTGCCGCACTAGGAAATAAAACCCGAGATCTCTCTCAGTTCCTCAGATGTGGCTTACCTTCCCCACCCACGCCTGCTTTTTTAGATTATTTCAGGACAAGGCAAGCCCACCTGCAGGTCACTTTCAGGTGTTAGAACCCGAATATAGTCACTAACCTTTGACAAACATAAGCAAGAGAGGCTACCAGCGCCAAAAGACTAGCGAGCTTGTTGCACTGGGACACCCAACTGCATGAGACACTCTGCAAATGCAAGCCAGCCTCTGCAGGCTGTAGGGAAATGTCACAGAGGAGCTTGCAAGCCATGCCAAAGTTGCATGGAGAGAAGCCAAACCTTATAGGTGCTCATCCCAAGTGTTGCATAAACCCTTGATATCCCCGAGTCAGCTCAGCTTAGGATCACCAGCACAGTAGGCACTCTGAGCACAAGAGACATTCAGGTCAGTGGGAGCATTTCTCCTGAGCTGAAAGGAGTTTCCTCATGAAAGAGCAAGTAAAAGCAAAACCATGCCTGCTGCTCAAGGCTGCCAAGCAAGTAACTGTACCACCAGGGATCTTCCACCATCTCGTTTCTCCTGCCACCAGCAGCAGCATTCACTCACCACTGGGATTTCATGGTGTGCTCTGCCCCATCAAACTGGGTGCACAGCCCTCACTGAAAACAAGACAAAAGGCGGTCGAGGCTTACCAGCAGGAGAAAAGTCCATCCTGAAGAGCCCAACGTGTTTTCCACAAAGGTGTTGTTCTTCCTTGCTTTCTGCTTGCTCAGATGCTTCACAGAACTGAAACAACTTGGAGCCAGTGACCAAAACTGCAGCAGCTTTAGGGGGGGCGGGTTGCCCTCTGGCTCCTCCCTTCCCCTCCTCGTCCCTCCGACCACATCTCATGAGCTTGTATCAGTGAAGGAAGCTGTGTGTGCACGCTGCTCTGACCTAGCAGAGGCTCCTTGGCTACTTCTGCAGTGCAAATCCACAAATATGCAATGCAAATCCACCCCAGCAGCTTTTGGGGAGAACATCTGAGCCCACATTTGTGTTTGAGGGGACTGAAATGAGCAGTGACAGTACCTTGGGATTTTGTCTGGGACACTCCAGTGAGAGAGGAGGATAAAAGGAAGTTCCTGATTCAGAAAACCCATCTAATTCAGGAAGTGGTTTCATTTTAAAGGAAAGATTCTTCCTGTGTTAATTCTGCAGCAGGTTGTGGGTGGGTGAACGCTCCAGAACTGGAGGGTGGTTGATGGAGGCCGGGGAGAAGAGCGTCTTTTTCTTCTTTTCCCTCCCTCACCCCCCACTATGTGATGTGTACTGTAGGTCTTGCTCCTTCCATTAACAAACTGAACCAAGGAGGAAAGAAGTCCTCTCTCAGGTTTAGTGATACTCCTGCTGATGGAAAAGCTGGGTTAAAATGTTTTTAGAGGGAACCTGTGGTTCTCTCTTCATCTGTGAGACAGGAGAAACGTTCCATTCCCCCAGTCCCTCCCACACATACACGTACACACAGTTCCAGAAAGCTGTGTTCCCCTCACTTCCCCTTGAGTTAGTTGTATTTGGTTACCATGTACACTGTCATTCTTGCTTTCCGTGGTTGATCTCTGACATTGGCAATGTGGGGAAAAAAAAAAAGGAGAAGTGCGCAAGAGAGCACCATGCCAGAGCCAGAAGAATTGATGAATAAATAGGTCAAGGTAAAAATCAAACCAGATGTAATGCCCAGGCAGGACTCTTGCTTCCTCTAGCAGGACTGAAGCTGTTGAGGGACAGCTCCTGTCCATGTGTGAATATTTGCCTCTGGAGCACTCTACATCCTTAGCATCCCCAGCTGTTGCTGTACTCACAGCAGGCCTTGAGCAGGACAGCAAAGGAAAAGTGCTCTAATGAACTTCCAAACAAAAGTAGGAGATATCCCAGCCTTGAAGGCATTGTGTCAAGAGGTGGCAGAAATTCAGGATGGCTCCACGCAGGCAGCTGGAGGCGAAGCTACAAATAACCTGTGATTGTTAGGAAGAGTTAGTGGCAAACATTCACCACTTACTTTCCATATTCAGGGTCAATAGTTTTAGAGAAGAATCTAGAAGCTAATTTGGGAGGGATAAAAGGAAGAAGAGAGAAAGCTGTATTATGCAAACTGATTTCAAATCATCGTACCCATGTCTGCCCTGACCTTCAGCATGCACAATTTCTGTTTTTAAAGTTTATCAGAAGCTTGCCTTTGGATCACAGCTTGCCAAGAGCCCACCCTTGAGATTTTTTTATCTGTCTTGAGATTTTGGGCCACATCAGAGGAGAATTCACTAGCACACAGCCCAGCCCAGTGTCCCAGTTCCTGCACTGGGGATGGGTCCAGCATATCACCTCCAGTACCACCATCACTGTTTTCCATAAAAAAAAAAAGATGTTTCAGCAGATGTTTCAGCTGACATCAATCAGACTTACCAGCTTAAGGCACTTCTTTGGAAGACCTGATTTGCCTGCCTCAAGGGTAGATGATATATATAGACAGCTTGATCAGAGCTGTTCCAATACATGTGTCTCTAGGCAGGTCAAACCACAAACACCCTGCAAACACTAAAATGGATGTCACTGTACGCTGCAGAAATACTCCTAGCCACTCCAACGGAGACCAATGCAAAGCCTGTACCTGTGTCTCTAATCCATATGTGCTTCATCTCTTAACTCCTTCATGCTTCTTTCTTCCACATCTTTGCCTGTCTCCTGTTTGGAATCCCTGACTGCCTTATTCTGGGACCTTGCCTACTAATTGTGTGCTCCACAATACAAAAAGGTTGTTAAGGTACTTGGAAGAGTCCAGAGGAGGGCAACAAAGCTTGTAAAAGGGCTGAAAGACATGTTCTGTGAGGAAATGCTGAGGGCACTTGGTTTGCCTGGTTTCGAGAAGAGGAGGCTGAGAGGTGACCTCATTACCCTCTGCAACTTCCCAAAGAGGGAAAATGGAGAGGGAGGTACCCATCTCTTCTGGTCACCAACAACAGAACACGACAGAATGACATAAAGCTGCACTGGGAGAGGTTCAGACTGGTTATTAGGAAAAATTTATTTACCATGCAGGTGATCAAATGCTAGAACAGGCTTCCTAGCAAGGTGGTTGATGCCCCATGCCTGACAGTGTTCAAGAGGCTTTTGGATAATGCCCTTAGTAATATGTTTTAACTTTTGGTTAGTCCTGAAGTGGTCAGGCAGTTGGACTTGATAATCTTTGAAGGTTCTTTCCAACTGAACTCTTCCCTTCTCTTCTCTTCTCTTCTCTTCTCTTCTCTTCTCTTCTCTTCTCTTCTCTTCTCTTCTCTTCTCTTCTCTTCTCTTCTCTTCTCTTCTCTTCTCTTCTCTTCTCTTCTCTTCTCTTCTCTTCTCTTCTCTTCTCTTCTCTTCTCTTCTCTTCTCTTCTCTTCTCTTCTCTTCTCTTCTCTTCTCTTCTCTTCTCTTCTCTTCTCTTCTCTTCTCTTCTCTTCTCTTCTCTTCTCTTCTCTTCTCTTCTCTTCTCTTCTCTTCTCTTCTCTTCTCTTCTCTTCTCTTCTCTTCTCTTCTCTTCTCTTCTCTTCTCTTCTCTTCTCTTCTCTTCTCTTTCTCTTCTCTTTCCCTTCCCTTCTCTTCTCTTCTCTTTAGTTCAATGCTGACCGCTACTATTTTC
This sequence comes from Anser cygnoides, assembly GCF_040182565.1. Classification (NCBI taxonomy): domain Eukaryota; kingdom Metazoa; phylum Chordata; class Aves; order Anseriformes; family Anatidae; genus Anser; species Anser cygnoides. Next base: position 56,161,826 of record NC_089873.1, read on the forward strand.
ATTCAGCTAATTTTGGTAGCTTTATTTTTAACAGCGATTGTCCTTGATACACTTTAAATGCTTTCACTTATATCAGCTAGAGGAGTCTGACTAGGGTATATACCATTAGAAAACTGCATAATTTTATTCCATGTAATAATGAAACACCTGCAAGAGATGCTTCTCGTGAGGGAGCACAAGAAGCAAGATAGGATCATGTGACTATAGTAAGCCTAGAGCATCTCCCACTCTTTCCAAAGTGCAGGGTAATTATATCTCCCCCTCCATGCCCTTATTCCCTCACCCTTTCACATGGCACACAAACTGATATGGTTCCAGGCTTACCCTGGAGCAAACAAGTGGTTCTTCTATTTAGGAATCCTAGACCCAAATGATAAGTTAACAAGCTTGAGCACCCCAGACAGACAATAGAGAATTGTGGTGAACGCAGGTGGTTAGTAACACTATCACAACCAGCAATGCATCTGGAAATGCCCTTAAGTATGTAACACATCTTCTGTGCTTGTGGCATGAAAATACCATGAAAGAGCTACAACACAAGCCTTTCATTATTTCAAGTGAAAAAAGAGTGGGCAGACAAAGGGAAAAAACAAAGAGAGAAAGAGCGAGAGAGACGAAGAAGGGAGGAAGGAAGCAAGTAAGCAAACAAACAAGCAAGACAGTAAGCATGTGATAAAACTTAGCTTTACCCCAGGGCTATAGAAACATCAAATGGATCCTAGAGGAGAAGAGAATTAAATGTTTTACTGTGTGGTCAGAGCTATGCCATAGCCAGTGGCTCAGAGTACGTGGGTTCTCCCACTGGTGTTGTCAGTAAGGTCAGCATAGATGCAGCCTGGCTCACATACAAACTAAGCAAGGAAAATTTGACATGCAGCAAAAATCAGCTTATGCTGGAAGATACTTACATTCAGGGCATCAGCTTTTACATTGGGCACTGATTCTGGCATATTTCTCCTAGAGAAATCTAGTGTATGTGGCCTATACATTCGAAGAAAACCACTATGATGACTACTGCAACATCTGCGAAAAGAGTAGCCCAGATCACATCAAGGGCATTTCTCATCAAGTAATGCACTTCCTGGAAAAACAGGAGACTAGAGGAAGAACCAACGAACATTTTCCAGGCAGCAGAGATTATTTTAACAAGGCAAAGAATAGAGATGGGACTGGTGACTCCTTGCTCAAAGATAGGCCTGACCCAGAGGTACAAAGTTTTCTTAGCCAAGCAAGAAGAGGTGTCAAAGAGGGAACAAGAAGACTGGGAGGCAAGGGGGGTATTGTGGGGCCTACTTAGTATCAAGGTAAGTTAAGGGGACTGGGACGGGTCGGGTATGTCTTGGGTTGGGTTGGGATTTGGCCCTTTTTGTCCTCTCCTATCACTTTTCACACCTACCAGCCCACATGAGAAGCAGTTCTTCTCCTGAGCTGCTGAGAACAGGGAGAAGAAGAGACAAATCCCTGGAAATTAGTACTTTTGATAGCAGACTGGGGCTAGATCCAGTAATTGCTACTGCCAGTGCACATCCTTTCCAGCCATGGTTATATCAGGCTGGGGCTGTGCAGGCAAGAGGTAGGAGAGTTTGTAATGGAGCATCCCAGCTGGACCAGCAGATCTCATCTCATCAGGCCTGTTACATTAGGCAGACTATTGATATAAGCTTAAAATAATTATGTAATACAAATAATTCCTACTGCTTTCAAGGGGATAAAAAGAGTGACAATGCCAATGCTGTATATTTTTCTGTGCTGACAATGTCAACTATTACAACAACCATGCACAGAGGGACAAAGTACAGGTTTGTACAACTTCAATAGCCTCTTCAGGAGGTGATCCAAGGTAAAGCAGCACTAGAGAAAAGACAAAAACACAGTTTTTCATATAACAAATAGAATAATTGCAAGAAGCAACACAGACTGACAGCCAGAGCAATAACTCAGGATGGAAATGTGAAGGCAGAAAGTAAAGTTACTATTGCAGAGTACCCGAAATAGGCTGTTCTCAAATGCTTTTACTAGTTCAACAAACTAGAATTAATTTATTTTTGAGTTAGAAAGATGGTGATTATAAAAGGCCATGGGGGGGAAAGAAAAGGAAATAAAATGTTATAAAGATTACAGGAGCTTTGCTTGCTGTCTGATAAACTTCAATGATGAGCCAGAAGTATATTTTCTTGTATTCAGATGTGCAGCAATCTTAAGGCTTTACGCCTTTGCAGAAATGTAGAAGTCAAGTGGAAGATTTTATTTTTGTAGTTCAGGAAATATTAGTCTTGTAAAAGAGTAGCTATAGACCTCCTTAGTACTCTGAACAGCTCTTTTCACTTCCCTCATGCAGCTTTCCTAGAAGATTCTACAGCTTACCATGAAAAGACATATTAGATCTGGTTTTACAAAACAGTTTATCTAACAACTGATAAAGCATGAAGACTGCTAGCACGCAAGAGATCTAAGTCAAGCATTTGACACTAAATTAGAATTTACACCTCTACTCTAGTCTCTGTTACCTCCCCACAACAATAGACAGGTGAAAAATTCCATTGAACCACGTGAGCAACTAGTGAGAAAAGATGCTCGGTCAGATATTGATCTATATTTATCAGCATTAAGTAACAGTAGTATCAGTGATGTGGAGGCTGTCACCAGCTGAAAACAAAGTGTCTGTAAGAATGGAAACTGATATCAGAATCACCAGGGACATGCAAAAATACAGAGAAGCAGATAAGGCCAAGCCATAAAAAATTCAGTGTGATTTAGGAGTCTGCAAACAACTTCTCAAGTGAGGGAAGTGCAAGTACGAATCAGCCCTCACAAGGACCTTGATCCTTAAAGGTCTTCTGCTTACCCAGGCACACAATGGAGAAGAGATGAAGGAATGGAACCCCTCTCAGTGCTCCAGAAAAGAGGTTGGCAGTGGACCAACTATTTTGCCCCAAACCAGCAAAGCTGAGAGTGGTCACAGCCAGAAGACAGACCAGCCTCCACGATAAAATGTATGGACCAGCTGCCCCCTAGCTTCAGTAGGGCTGGTCTTTGGGAAAGCCCACGAACATGACAGGTCCAAGACTAAATAAACACCATTTGCAAGTTGAGTTACTTCTGAGCTTGAGTTACTTTTGAGTTATGTCATAAATGTAGGCAGTTTGTGTTCAGTGCGACTGGATTGGAAACTTCAGTTTTTTATCAACTTTTGCTTGACGGGGTAAATTTAGGATAGAGAACCCCTGGTATGTCCATATCAGAAAGAGCATCATGGCCTGAGATGCATCGCCCTGTTCCACTTATGATCTGAGCTCTGAATTCAGGGCAGGCTCTCAAAGAAACATGGCAGTTAGTGGGAAACCACAGAAGTGAGGGGAGAGGGGGGCAGCAAAAGGGAGGGGTGGGAGCTTTGGAGAAGAACAGAAGCAAAGAAAGAACTAAAAGCGGGAGACAGATGGTATGAAGCTGTGTGAATGGGGAAGTGGGAAGAGGCAAAAGGGGAATATAGTAAGAGGGACAGTTTGCAGCTCAGCCAGGCTGAAGCAAGCTAACGTCTTCCTTGGTGGAGGCCCAGCACACACAGAAAACATCTCTTGGCCACACAGAATTGCCTGAGCAATAGGTCACATAAAATAATTATATCTGGGCCCAGGGTAATAAGAATACCTGCTGAGGCCATGCCCTGTGTATGCAAAGAAATGAGACCCATGTTCCCCCCAGGGAAGGATTTCCCTGCCATTCCTTCTGTGCTGAAGCACAAGCCTCCTGCTCAGCTTCTGCCCTCTCGTGCAGGGCTGGGAAGCACAAACAGCTCTGAAAGAGGCCCCTGATCCTTGTCGTGTCCTCACCGAGAGAATAGAACACCGCAGGAAAAGGGGGAGAGGTGGAATGATCCAAATTCCTCTTTCCTTTGCATTTTTCTGGGGGTAAAGTGCTAATGTTACGCATCTCCCTTGCCCACCCTCCCACATGGGTGCTGTGCACACCCAGAGCCCTGGAAGTGTCTCAGAGCAGAATCATCCCACTGAGCAATTCTTTCCCATAATGTCTTCCTCAAACTCAGCAAAGGGAACAAGAAACCCCAGAGGGGTGCCTGCCTTCCCTCAACCCCACTGCATATGCAGAGGGAAACTCATGTCAAGAGCACCTCTTGGTGGTGTAAGAGCACATCAAAGCAGCAGCAGCAGCTCTGTATGTGCTCACTTAAGGGTTACAGGGCTATTTCCTGCAGTTTCCTTCCCTTTCCTTCAGCATGCACAATTTAGAGGTTTCAATGTAGCAGGTACTAGTTGTTCTCAGAGCTGTTATAAGGCATACTATTTGAATGTAATATCCCATTTTTAATAATTTAAATATGATAGAAAGAAAACCCTTAAAAACCTTTATGTAAAACCCTATTGTTCCTCTACGTAGCTATTGGCAGAGGACAGATGCATTTAGATTCAGAGCACAGATCTCCGACTTGGAAGAAAACTGGCTATCTATTGCAGTAACAGGCAATTGTCTTTCAAAAGTGATTTGCTCAGGAGGGGGATGGAGATACACCATTTTACCAGGACTTTCACTGCTCATTTTTGGCCACACAGAACTACAGCGTCCATGAAATGGGGCTCACCTGGATGTGAGTATCAGCAGTCCCTCCTCCTTGACTGCTTTTAACACGTCTTCTTCTTACCCTCTCCATTCCACGCTGCCAATCCCACAGGTCCCCCTGCAGGACTTCAAGGACAAAAGCACACGCTGGCAGTCAGCAGGTCACTCTGTCCCAGGTAGCACTCAATATATTCTCCATCTCTTTCCATGCCTTTTCTCTTTAGCCCCCATCCTTCCCACCCCAGGTGTCCACTTTCTGTTCTTCCCACCCTACATCTACCCAAGCACCTTGGGGTTATTTGAAACCTTCAGAGAAAAGCTCTGTTGTAAACAAAAATGTTCTTCTGGATAAGGTGATTCCAAATGCAGTTTCAAAAATGCACAGGAAAGAATTTGTTTTCTGTCCCAGGCTGTCTGCCCAACCTAGAGCTCCCTGAATCCCTAGGGTCCCCAGCTCCCAGGACCCTCAGGATCCCAGAGACCTCAGTTTTCACCCAGACATCTGCCACAGAGAGTTCCCAGTGTGTCCAGTTGCCCGGGGAGCAAATTGCCATCAGACGTCCCAAAACTTTCCAACTGAGATGTGTCACAGCTTTCCAAACCTTTTTGACAAATGGACTGATGTCAAGCTCAGAATTTCTCTCAGACAACTGTGCCCCGTGTGCCAACAAACTGCGCAAGGGTTGCACTTCACATTTTGCTGGTTTTGCAGGCTAGCTACAGTCCTTTTTCTACAGCCTGCACACCTACCTTGACACTTGCTGGGCAAGGATCTGGGGTTAGGATGGGATACACTACTAGCTCTACCAGCAGGGCTTCATTTGAGAATCCCTGTCCTGATTCAAGCTCTAAATATTGGGTAATTTTTTTTCATCCACCAGTATCATTCTTTAGAACCAGGTATACCTGCCTTCTAATCTGACAGAGTCCCTACCTCCTGGCCCACTATATTTCTGCACCTGCCTGCCCTTTCCAGCTCCTACTGCTAGTTTCCTGATAGCAACCTTTGTGATTCTCTTCTGTCCTTCTCTGACCTGTATTCCCCTCATTTCCACAGCCTGTTCCTGCTCTTGCAAAGGAGTCAGTGGGTTTCCTTTCCCCCCCCTTCCCTACCACCCACTGAGGGAACACCTAGTACAGCTGGCAGTTTTGTGCTTCTGAAATAGCCGCAAGACTTGGAAACTTTCCACGGTTAAATGTTTTTGGGTTGCAGCCAGCACTGTGTGACGGATGGGAGAGCTGTCCTCCCGAGCAGGTCAGTTCCAACAGCCTCCCATGGCTGCTGCAGCACAAAGGTCACCAACCTTTGAAAAAAGCACTTTCCCTCGGCATCCCTTCCTTCAGGAACATCCCAACTTAATGTTGACTTCCTGACAAAATTGGAAATTCTAATTAATTCTGTGTCACCATATCCCTTCTTCTCTAAAGCGCGTCTCCTGCCCATCCGCTCATCAGTTTGCGGGGCACAGAGGCATATAGACACGTGCTCTTTTCCAGGCTTAGCATTGCAAGGGAGAAGGAAGGAGAAGCCTACAGACCCTCGTTTTGAGGGGCAAAAGGAAGGACTAGAGCCTCCTAGAATGATCAGAGCCACCTTTTTGCTCCATGTCTCTTCTTTCTTCAGGCTTTGCCTCTCCTTATTGCTTAGCTTTAAACTCTTTTATCTGAGCACAAGATGAAGGAGGTCTAGCAGCAGCTCTCATTGGCTGCTTTTGCACAGAAGTTGCAGGGAGGGTTGGTAAGGAGAAATTGGCTTACGTGAACTTCTCTGTTCCACCAGTCTTGGCTTTTATAGTAGCAGCAGAAGAGAGAATATTCATTGCATCCTCTGATGTGTTTGCTCCACTTCATGGTGAACACGTAGACAGAGCCAATACTTCTTTGTACTAGTAATCTGGGGGCAGGTGGGGAGGTGCGACAGGACCTTATCGCCACAGGAGTTGTGGGACAGAGCAGCTGTGGGGTGGCTGCTGCTTCCCAGAGGCCACTTAAGTTCCTTGTTCAGCCTTCACAGAAATTATTATTCCTCATGACATTTTGTTGTTGACACTCACAGATTCTGGGAAGACCTGAGAAATCCTCATTGCCCCAGCTCTTCATTCCCCCCCCAGCTCCCATTGCAGACCTCCTTCCCTGTTTACACCTCCTCCAAAGTCTGGATGATGAAGGAGGGAGGGGGAAGTCCACCCCTCCAGTCTCTCACCCCTCTCTAAGCTTTGTTTGGCTCCCATGTAAAAGCAGTTTGGTGCCCCCAGCTGTCCGCTGGGATGGGGCAGGAAGGGAGTGGGTTGAGACACGCGGGGTGAAAAAAATGACAGCAATAGTCTCCCAAACCACAAAGTCATGCACGCCCCGCCTTCAGCTAACGGCCTGGGCTGCAGAGCGGCGGTGGGAGGGGAGGAGGGACCAGAGGGCGATTGAGTAAAGTTCCCTCTTCCATTTCCTCCCTCCCTGCAACCTGCCACTCGCCTCAGCTCAAGGTCTGATACTCACATTTGCCCGTGTCTCCCCGCTGTTTGCCTTGGCCTGACTTTCCTTTGCCCCAGGCACTGTCCTCTGCCACGGGCCCAGGGACATGCAAGCCATCAAGTGTGTCGTGGTGGGAGATGGGTACGTACCCCCTTCTTTTTCTGTGGGTGCAGGGAGGAAGGGGTGGTGGCAAGGGGCGAGGAAGAAGGTCACTGCCTGGTGAGACTTCCCCAGGCTTGCTGCTGACCTCTCGCAGCCTTGCGTTGCCTTTCTCACTCTCTGTTCCTTCACCAGGGTGAGGAACTTACCTCTGAGGAGGCTGGGGGAGGGTGGAGGAGAGGACATTTTGAAGGGCATCTGCAAACGGGCATGGAAAGTGGGGCCGTCCTTCGCGGGCCTGGCAGATCTGGCCCACACACGGGAGGTGGTGGCATCGCTGCCAGGCTCAACCTGTAGGCAGGAGTCAGATTGAAAACCTGAGAGGTGCGATTGCTCTCCTACAGGGAAATGGCTCCTTGAAAGCCATCTGCTCACCGGGGCTGGGAGAGGACAGGGCACTGTGGTCCTGATCTCTAGTGTCTGTGTGTTCAGCTTTTCTCGACGCGTTGCCTCCGCCTCAGGGTGTCGGGGAGAACATTTGGCAAGGGGTTTCTGTGGGCACCAGGAGGAGGAGGTGCTTGCACTGAGGTGGGCACAGGTGTGTACCCCTTTGGGAGGGGGAGGCAGCCCGACCTGGCCTTCACAGCACTGTGGCGGCTCTGCCCACATCCTGTGGTCCTTGGAAATGGCTCGATCTAGGGGGAGAAGAAGGGAGGTCTGGGGGACCACGTCTGCAGTCCCCCTGCCCTGTGGGATGAGTGGATGAGGGGAGCAGAGCCCAGCAGGTGGGCAGGACATTTGGCACGGAGTCGGTTAATTCATTTCCCAGCTAGGAGCTGGCCAGACTGTTATCTGGGGCAGCTATCAGGTAACAGATGAAAAGACATTTGCAGCAGCCCTGCTCCCCACAGTCACTTCCTCCTTCAAAACTACCCCGGGGAGGAAGAAGTCTTTAAACATAGCAATAAATGTCAGACATATTTTCAGGGGCTGGGGGAAGGGGACAGGGCAAAGGGAGAAAGGAGGAGGAAGGAGACAGCCCCACAGAAACATCGTTACCTCTCAGCAAAGTCCCCTGAAAGTTGCAAGCTAGAACTGGATGAATAAGGCCACCAGGCATTTAACCATTGCCTTGTTAACCCCCGGCTTCCCCTTCACCCATTGCCACAACTCTTGTAACCACCCGTCAAGGCACCATTCCCTCATAACAAGGCTAACCCCACTACGTGTCCTGCTCTCAGACCCTCTCACTTCAACCCCTCCTAAATCTGTCATCTACCCCATCATTTTGTTTATCTGCGCGCTGTACCTCTCCACCCTCCATCTTGCAACACAGAAGTCCAGTCATCCCCCATCGCTCTGAGGTCTCATTTCACCTCCCTTCACCTCCCTCCCAGCCATACCAACCCTGTCACCCTGCCACAGACCAACCTTACTGACCACAGGACCTTCTGCCATCACTTAACTAAAACCTCTCATGTTCTCCCATAGCTGTTCTGGCCCCATAGGCCTCTCCATCACATACCATCAACCTCTTAGCGCTCCCTGAATTCAGTCCCAGGAACCTGCAGGTGTACAGATCACTAACCCCACATCTCCCAATAGCTTTGCCATAACCTTCACCCCTTCACTGACTCTTCATATTCCTCTTGGTTCAATCAGACTAATTCAGAACTGTTCTCCCTTCCATCACTAACTCACACCCCCCAACCCCATAGATCTCCTGAGCCATTCCCTACACAGTTTCAGGAAGCCTCCTTCACTTCCTTCACTCCTTCAATATCTCTATAACAAGAGGAAAGCAGGGGAGCTGGGGAAAGAGGGAACTCGGAGAGGAGGAGCTCCGAAAGGGAGGTGGCAGAGGGAGGAAAAAAGAGTCAGGGCATGGCCAGCAGGAGTGACTCCACCAGAAGGACTTGGGCTCTTCCCCCAGAAAAGGCATCTCCTTGATCCTGCAGCTGTGGTCACAGGCTGAGGATGGAGGTTGCTCTTCCCACTTCCACTTTGCACATGCTGAAACTGAAGCCTGGCCAGGCTTTCCCAGGCCACACAGACCTGAGAAATGACAGCTCAGCAGGAAAAGGATTCTTCTTCCCATACTTGCCCTGGCTGCTTTATCTTCTTGGAATTTCCCTCTACCTTTTTTATGCCTCACCACAGGCTTCGCCTTGCCCATGACACCTCCTCCCCTTGACTGACTGCCCATTTCCCTTCTCTGTCACACCAGTGCTCTCACCCAGCCTGGGCTGTGCTGCTACCCCATCTTTTTTGCTCTCTACCCTGCTGCAGCATGTGGGTGGGGGAGGCTGAGGAGAGAGGAAGCACGAGCTACATGCGCAGAAACACCGCAGGCAACCACAAGGAGAGGCACCTTGCTGGCTGCTGGTGGCTTCTGGTGTGGGTGATGTTGCAGCTTGCAGCAGCCCGTGGATAGTGCAGACAGGCAAGGCTGCAGACAGCCTTAGCTCTGACACTCCTGCACCAAGTCACTACGTGTATATCCTGGCTATGAGTGTGCAGCACCGTGCACGCTCTGGAAAATGGTCTCACCCCCAGGAGTGGATGCATTTTGGCTGAGTGATCTCTGTACCAAACCATAAAAACAAGCCTTCGTGCTTAAAGTCAACAACCAGCTCTGGGTGACATCCTGTCTTCCTTCCTACCAGTTGTCTGTCCTATGGCTACACGTTGTCAGGTCCTGTGAATGTGTTTTTCCTTTCAGGGGTTTTCTAACAGGGCTAACTTTGAGGCATGGAAGGATTCCCCCATCCTCATCTCACCCTAGCAAGACTGATGGCACTACCATTATTCCCTGCTATGTTTTTTCTTTCTCTTCCAGAGCTGTGGGGAAAACCTGCCTCCTTATCAGCTACACCACCAATGCCTTCCCAGGAGAATACATCCCCACTGTGTGAGTGACACATGTGCAGTCCTGGGGTGGGTGGGAGGTGGGAAAGCAGGGTGCAGAGCGGTGCAGAAAGCCCTGTTCTGCACTCTGAAGGCAGGGTTGCAATTTCCAGGCCAGCAGAGGAAGAGCTGCCAAACCAGCGAAGGTGTCTCTGCACTTCTGGGCTGTCATTCACGTTTCAGCACAATGGCCTTATAAAACCCTAGTATAAATGGGATATTTGGGAAACATAAACCAACCCAAGGGTCTACCTGCCTGCTAAGTTTACAAGTAGCAGGTGGAGTCTTGCTAGGCGAACCCGTCAGGCAACAGGCTACAAAAATGGGACCAGACCCAGGAGAAGGTGACTGCCTGGACAGGGGTCCACACACCTTCATTGTTCAAGGTAATGTTATTGGAGCAGGCCATGATAACCCTGGTGGTAAGAGTACAGGATTCAGATAAATGCCAGAGCAGAAGAACTGTGCAATTCAGCAGATGTGTGGAATACGTAGCAAGCTTAGGGCTGCCTTTGGCTGAGTGGTCAGATGCATTTGTCTCCCCGCATCACGTGGGATATGTTTGGAGATACACACCATGCATACTCGTACCTTACCGCTGGGGTGTGGAGTATGACTACACACTCCCTGAGGAGGGAGAAAGAGTGTGTCAACTGCCAGTTCAGGTGCAGGAAAACCTCAGAGCCTCACTTTTTTTTTCCAGACCAGTTTGCAACAGAGGCTGCAATAATAACCGCGACAACAAGAACACATCTCACCTCAATCTCATTTTTGCAAGGACATCATCCCTTCCTGGCAGGTGGCCATGAAGTGGACATGCGTTTAGTGGGCCACAGACCATTTCTCTTTATGCCTGAGACTTGTGGCTGGAGATGGGGAATGGAGGCCATTTTACGCCACTGGGCAGTATGGCTTATCTTACAATGGCAGTGTGTGCCATGAGCACATTCAAAAGGTCTTTGCATTTGTTCCTTACTATCTGTTTTTCTCCATGAAGCTTATGAAAAGATATAGCAAAAAGAACAGGAAAGAAAATTTTCTGAGAACCCAGGGCAAAACACCTCTGTGGATGTAAAAAACATTTTTGGCAATATGTCTTTTTTCCCAAGCATGCAATCCTGACAGCTGTTCTCAAATATTTCATTTTATGCTTTCAGAGAGGAAGGGAGCACACCTGGGTATATTGACCTCTGCTCCAGCAGAGGTGTTGAGGAGTGCAGGGCTTTGGGACAGTTACAGAGACATGTGTTGTTCTTCCCCACTCTCAAGGATAAATCCATGCTTTAGAGCACAAATGAAAAGCACGGGGACTTGGCTAGAGCGGGAATGGTTGTGGGAAGGACATTGAGGAGATAAGCAGGAAACTCACAAGTTTATTGATCAGCGTGCAAGATGGAGAAGGTGGAGCTGCAGCCAGGCACCTGTTGAGGACAGCTGGGTGGTGGGGAGGAGGCTGATGTTGAGTGGAAATTCTGTCAGGTAGAGGTTCACAGGAAACCAGCATCAGCCATGTCAGCTGGGAAGAGGAATCACTATGCTTTGCCCTGGGGTGCACACAGTGAGTTTTTTGCCCCACAGGAGGAGCTCCCTTTTCTAGTTTTTGATCCATGGCGTATGTCTCTGCATTTCAGGTTCGATAACTATTCCGCCAATGTGATGGTTGACAGCAAGCCTGTAAATCTGGGACTATGGGATACTGCCGGACAAGAGGATTATGACAGGCTGAGGCCTCTTTCTTACCCACAGACGGTGGGTCACATTCCATGCTCCTCCTCCCTTGTTCCTCTTTCAGATATATTTCCTTTCCCTGCTTGAAAATCAGCATTTGCCGTACAGCAGTGACGGGTTTGTTCCCTTCTCTTTCTGCCCTTTTCTGAGAATATTTATGTTGATACACAGTGCCTGGAAACCCTAAAGGTAAAAGGCATTTATGGGAGTTTTGGAGCCTTCATCTAAATGTCATTACTGGGATAACTCAGCAAGAAAACAGATCCTCAAAGATACTTTTGAGTCCACCTGACACTGATTTCAAGGTGGGGTTAGATGCCTTACACAGCTCTGGTGAAAAAATGCCCTTCTTATGAAGCCCAAGTGGCTCAGGGAATTTTGGAGCTGAGGCAGGAGCTTTCCACATTCCTATGAACCCCTATGCTGGCCTCTGACCTTTACAAGAAACCAGGTGTGTGGACACATGTATTTGATCCACTGGTGCCTCAACTCAGCCCAAGCCTCTAACAGAACAAATGGATGGTTCTTATCAGACACCGTGTTCACCAGTTTTTCACCACATTGTCAGAGTGATTTTAGGATTTCAAGGTCACCTCCCCTGAAAGATATTGTTCCAAGCAGTCTCTTAGCAAGTGCAGAAAGACCCTGCTGCCTCAGGCATTGGTCTGAAGGTTGCCATTGCAGCCAAAAGGACTAGGAATTGAGGGCACAGTTTGTTTCAGCTAGGTTCAGCCACCTGAAAGTCAGATGCCTGATATAAGCTGCTTGCCTAGGCTCCTTCTGCAGTCAGTGCATATTTCTCAACATGCATATTTCTCAACAACGTGTTTGCACCCACTATGGGACACGTGCCAAGCACAGGTAGGGAAAGTTTTTCTGAGCCCCTGGTGGCTGTAGAAGTATGGCGATGTTGGGCCTGACACTCTTGTTTAAGATAGCTGAAGTTGGATAGAAGAAATATAACCCTGAAGGGTTTGGCTTAGGGGTTTGGCTTTGTTTTGTTTCTAATAGAAGCCTAACTTCTGCCATGCCTAGGAAAAGTGCTTATGTGGATAACATCCTCTGCCTCATTTGCCTCCTGAATGTGCACTGTTGGGGTTGAATGCAGTTTTGTCTCAGCAGCAGGCAAAATTTTTCTGTCCTGAAAACTATCTGGCTTTCTATGAGAAATGAACAGGACGCTGTCAGACCGTTTCCCATGAGGATGAGTGTGCCTACCACAAAAACCCCATCCTTGTAGTTAACATTTTGGCTCTTCTGATAGCGGTGGCTATGGTTACCATGAGTCAGGGGAGCAAATATTCTTCTCTCCTCTAGAGACAATCAGCAGCAGTCTGGACTGTGTTAGTGAGAGACAGCTTTCCCCAGCATGACCCTCTTTGGTGCCCACTCAGTTTTGCTGTCCCTTCCCTGCCTCCTGTATAGCAATCCCATGTGCTCATCCTAACTCTGCACCATGGTTGTATGTCTACAGGACGTTTTCCTGATCTGCTTTTCCCTTGTCAGCCCAGCATCTTATGAAAACGTCCGTGCTAAGGTGAGACGGTGTATCCTGGTCCTTCAGGGGTTGTGGAGGGTGAGCTTGGTGTTGGTCTTGCAAAGAGAGTGACTGTGGGTGGAGACTGCTAATGCGATGTCTAGACGTAGAGAGGTAATGTCCTTTTTTTGTGTGTCAGTCAGAAGGAATTAAAACGTAGTATTTCCTTCCTACACCTTTCAAGTTTCTCCTTGGGTTTCAGGGAGCTGTGACTGATGGCAAACAGTTTGTGCTTTTGCTTAGTAGACTGTGCTCAGCACTGCCTCTCCTTTCACCCCTCACTATTCCCCTGCTCTGATGTTTCAGTGCCTGAGGGACTCAATTCATGCTTTGAGCTCCATGTGAAGGATTATGTCTGTGGACCTGGAAACAGGCTGGTCTGGGCCAGGCTGTAGTGTCCAACACTGGATGGAAGGGCAGTGGGGAAGGACAGGGTGTCAGCTATCTTGCTGGATTTCTTTCAGGGGTGCCTCTTTGTTTCCCCATGCATGTGAATACGTGTGGTTTAGTCTCTCATCTCTGCCATTTTGCTCCCTCGCTAGTGGTTTCCTGAGGTGCGGCACCACTGCCCTAGCACTCCCATCATACTTGTGGGCACAAAGCTGGATCTTCGTGATGACAAGGACACCATTGAGAAGCTGAAGGAGAAGAAGCTATCCCCCATTACGTATCCTCAGGGTCTTGCCCTGGCCAAGGAAATCGGTATGTGCTTGCAGGCAACATCTTGGGCCTACTGAAAGGAGAGAGGCAGAAGATAAAGGCTTCCCCTCAACCTACTGTGGCTTCCTTAGAGATATTTCTGAGGGAAACAGGGAGACACATGAAGGGCAAAATGCACTTCGGGAGGCTCAGGAAGGAGATCTGCTCCTTGACAAAACCTCAGCACCTCAAAACTCTGCCCCTCTCTGGCTGCCACCCTCCACACACATGCAGTACACATATGCAAGTGCCTACATACACACTTGCATGCTCTGCTCTCCGTTTACTCTGCTGTTTCTATCTGGGCCAATACTTTTCTGTGAAAGCCACAGCTGCTCTGTGGGCAGAGGCCTTCCGGAAATAGGCGGAAGACTGAGTTTTCTAACATCTCTCAGGAAGAGCTGCAACTGCAGCTTCCTGTTCCTGCCTCTGATAAGCAGGGTTTATGCATGCAACCCCACATACTACATGTATCTCACCCCATCTCTGGATGTCAGCCCCCTCCTGCTTTCTGGGACACGCACCAATGCCTGTGCCTGGTAACCCCTCAGACACAGCAGGCAGAGAGAGCAGAAAGGGAGAGAAACACAGTTTGAGGGAGGAGTTTTCAAGTGGGAGTTTAGAGGAGAGGGTGGCCAACCAGGATATCATAGCCAGCCTCATGCGATGGCTCTGCTTTGACTACAGGACTGGGGAGTAGGCAAGCCCTGGTCTTGTACAGCTGGAAAGATTTGCCCTGAAGTCACTAGTGCCTGAGTGAGTGAAGTGTTTCCTGCCAATGCTTAATGGATTTGGTCACACAAGACCTATCTATTCAGTTTGGGCAAGAGCCAAGTGCCTTGCGTGAGATCTCTGACAATTCTGGAGCCCAGAGTCCCAAAAAGGAGGCGCTATGTGGTTTAAGATGCCACCGAAGGTGCTTGAGGCCAGGCAGTCTGAATGACACTTGAAGCCTGTGGAGACTTGAGGCCTTGTCTCAAGATGAGATTCAAGTGTTGTTCAGGCATGTGCCTCAGGACCTTGTCTGCAAAACAGGCACTGAGGGAGGAGGGTGCTGTGGCTGTGAGGTGATCGGAGCCAGAAATGTTCACTGACGCAGGCACGTGCATCTCTCTCAGCTTGACAGCGACCTGTGGTATTCCTCCTCCTCCTGCACTGGTTCTCTTCTGAGTCAGGACCCTTCACAGCAAACTCCCAGATACCCCCACTGCCTACCCCAATCTTCTTCCTCCTCATTACGGCACCTGCTTTCCTCCCAACAGACTCTGTGAAATACCTCGAATGCTCGGCATTGACGCAGCGCGGCCTCAAGACGGTGTTTGATGAGGCCATCCGAGCAGTCCTCTGTCCACAGCCCACTCGGACAAAGAAACGAGCGTGCAGCCTCCTCTAGGAGAGTAAGTGTGAGAGGGATCTCTGGGGAGGATACCAGTGGCCCTTTCCTGCTCATGGACCCAGATGCTTAGGACCTGCTGTGCCTGGTGGGATGGGTCACCCTCAGAGAACAAGAGGGAAACAGAAGTCGTGCTTCGGGACAGGACAGGACATGGTGGGATGGAGAACATGGGCCCCTTGTCCACTTCTTCCTTCCTGCCCATGTGCAGGTTTGCCCCAATCTCCGGGTGCAGGGAGGCCCAGGATTTCCTACCCCTGCCCTCACAGAAAAGGACTGTCTGTCACCTTCTGCCACTGAGGGAACAGCATCCGAACTGCCCTGGGCATGGCTAGCTGTGAGCTATGCAAAGCTGAAGCCTTTGCCTATAAACAAGGAAGAAAAAAAAAGAAAAAAAAAAAAAAGCTGTTCCTTATTCATGGTAAATTGCCTAAATGGCCCTTCCTCTTACCAGAGCCTGCTCACCTCAGGGGATGTTCTGTACGGCTTCGCATTGGCAAGCAGCAGCTGCACCCCCAGGACTCCTTTATTCCTCATATTGTCCCTTCCTGTCCTTCTCCTTCAACTCAAGGACACAAAGCTTTGGCCAGAGCCTGAGGAGAGAGAAGAGCGAGAGCTTTCCATCCAGGGGCCTGGCCCCCTTCCTTCTCCTACCACCACTGGGGCCAAGGGAGGGAGAGCAGGAGAACAGCTGAGCGGGTCTCACAAGGTCTGTCCTTGTTTTGGCTGCAGATCCCGGCCCCGTCCTGATGCCAGGCTGTGCCCAACATGCAGGAAAGCGATGACTCCACCATCCCGGAGCTCAGTAACTTCCAGCAGTCACTGCGCTTCTCACTTCTGCTGGCTTGAAAGACTGTCGTGGGTCTGTAGCACTGGTTTGACCGTTTGCACAACTGCCCCACACCCCGGCTGCCCCTTCCCTTCCTCATCACCCCCCTGAAGTCACAACGTAGCAAGTAGGACACAATAAAAAGACCGTACGTCCTTGCCATGCCTCTGGTGTGTCGCAGCTCGGGGGACAGTGGGACGGCAGTGAGCAACATTTGGAGGCACTCGCTAACCATACCATCCTTTGGAAGGGGATACCCAGGTGGTACCACTCTGAGCTTGGTTCTGGGGTGCCCAGGAATTGCAAACATGGTGCCACACAAAGGCAGCAGGGCAATTGCACCTTGGCTTTTGCCCTTCTCGGGCTCCGCGTGTTCACTTGAAAAAGTTTCCTCCTCCCCTAGCAAAGCTTTGCCTCTTCTGCAAGCTTAGGGAGGGGACACCCTTACTCGGACTGCTCTGTGTGGTGGCTGTCCCTGCAGGGTGCTGGGGAAACCCTTCCACCAAAACATTTCTGCACGAACGCTCCGGAGCTGGCGTCATAGGCGGTCATATCAGTACCCGCACTTGCTCACGCTGCCAGGCACAGGCAGAGCGAGAACAGGAAGGGGGAGGGAAGGGGAAAAAAAAAAAAGAAAAAAGCGCGAGAGAGGAATGAGTCACCAGTCCAGACAAATTGCCTCCGAGTCACTAAAATTAAGCCGGAGAGAGTGGTCCCAGCGGTACGATGGATCTGGCAGCTGTGAGCACCTGCCTTGCTGATGCATTGCAGGGACTCGAGAGTCAGAAGTGCTACAGGGTGGCTGCCACCGCCACCGCTCGCAGGTGGGAGGAGGGCTCCGGGTGAAATGATTGGCACTGCAAAATCCTGCAGTCCTAGGAGGGCACGGGGAAGCCGTGGAGTTGAGCCAGCTCACCTCTCCTCACTGCAGCGCTGCCGCTGAGCTTCCCAGGCTGCGTCCTGCACCGAGGGGTGGCGTGGGTTGTGTCGGCATCAACCCACCACAGCGCAGCCCCTGAAGTACCCTGCTGCTGGGGACACTTGTGCAAGCGCAATGCATGGCTGGATCTGCCTACAGCAGTTCAGTGATAGGAGACACTATCCGCTGGTGTCTGCAAAGCAACCCTGGAGGACATCCTGCTGCAGCGAGTTCCACAAATGCCTGCATTGCACATGAGCTGCCAGACAAATTTCCCAAGCCCCACAGATGCAAATTGTGCCAGCACTGCTCCAGAGGAGCACAAGTCTGAGGTGAGGGTACGTACCTGTGGGTGGGCAAGGGACAGAAAGCCCTTGAGACTGGGACCCAGCTTCTCTAAAACATTGCAAACATCACTCAAACCACTGAATTCACAGCAAGTTGTTATTCCTCCTCCAGTTGCAAAGCTTTTACCTCCTCAGTGTGTTCAATGCCCTGTCCCCTGTCACACACAGCAATGCAGAGAAAGGAGAGGCTCGCCATATGCATGAAACAAAATCAGTGCATCTGTGGAGGGGCACGAGCTGACCTCCCCTTCCAACACAGCTCAAGCAGCTTTCACAACCACCGGTGGAGCTGCCTGAGGCTGAGAACGGGGAAGGACTCCAGGCATTGAGGAAGCAAGCTGGAGAAATGGAAGTTGTGGTCCTGTGACTGTGCGTTTGCTAACAGGTCCTACAAAGGGTAGCTGGCGTGGGCAGACCTCTGCTGTTGAGCGGCTGTTTCCAGGCACGAGCCCTTGGGCTCTCTGCGTGGTGCGGTGGACACAGCCCTGCCATGACAAAGACAACCACTGGGTGCTGCCCATGCCATTTCTTCCCCAGTGAGGCCTCATCTCTCCTGTGGCTCCAGACAGTATGTGGCCAGGACCTCAGCAGAAGGTGTCCTGACAGTTTTCTAACCTGCATTCACCTGTTCACCTTCGAGCAACACTGGCTGGACATCAAATTGCACCAGCAGTTATGGAAGCCCAGGTTTTAGCCCATGGCTATGTTCGTCTAACAGAGATGCTCACTGCTTCTGTTGAGGCTGGAATTGGCCCTAGGAGCTCAAATGCTCAGAACAGCAGTGCCAAATGCCAAGAGCTGGGTGACTGCACAGTACAAGGAGTCATCGCGGTAGGCTGCAGGGTAGGGAAGGGGTGAGGAGTATAGGGAAGCACTCAGAGCAGGGAATGGGATGGGGAAATCCTAATTTCCTTCCTGGAGAAGTCCAGTTACAAATGAGCTGAATTTCTTGCCCTGCCCCATTTCTTCTGGGTCCACCCCTTGCAGCACAGATGAAAATTGATGGGTGAGTTTGGGGCTATGTAGTTTTTTTTTCTGTTTTTTATTTTTTTATTTTTTTTTCCCCAAAGAAGGTGTAAAAGACATGAGATTCCGCAGGGAGCCAGGGGAGGGAGAAAGCTGAGACAGACAGCCCCCTGTTTGCCCATCTGCCCCCCGCTGGAGGTGCTCGAGGGGCAGAGCAGAGGGCAGCAGGATCTGTGTGCTGAACACCACCCCTGCTTCCGAGCATCTTGCCAGCCAGAAGGCTTTGCTGTCAGCCTGCAGCTCCGCGCAGCACCGCTCCTGCCTGCAAGATGCTGGGAGCAGGGAGCTCCCGGGGAGGGGGGCATTTGCAGAGCGCTTTGCATCACCATCACCCCTCGCTGAGGAGGCCCTGGCGGGGCTGAATCCCCCCCTGCCACACCACTCTCCCACCACACAGCTGCTCTCAGCATCCCTTTCTCCCTTCATCTCCCCTCCACTCCCCTCAGCTCCCTCCTCCTCCCACCCCGCTCCTCCATCACCGCTCCTGCCGTCTCCCACCCCCTTCCCTGCGCTCTCCCCTCGCTTCCCTCCTGTATCTCTCTCCCCCCTTCCTCTCTCCATCCCGGTCGCTCCCCTCCCTTTCTCCCTCTTCCCATGCCCTATCGCTCATCCTTTCATTCTCATTCTCCTGCCGCTGCTCCTGCGCCTGGCGCCCATTGGTCGCCAGGATCCGTCCCCCAGCAGCTGCCACCCCTCTCCATCTGCCACCCCCGGCCGCTGAGCCCCCCTCTCCTGCAGATGGACAGGGGACCGGGGGGCACACCGGGGTCCGCTGAGCCACCAGTGTGGGGATGAGGGGTCTGGCATCCCTTCACGGCCACGTCCTCCCCATGAGTGGGTCCTGGGGCTGAGGAGGCGAAGTCCCGCAGCAGTCAGAGAGGGGCGATGGGCAGGCCCAGGAAGGAGGACGTGCGTCTCTGCTGATGGGACATTTTAGGACTTGCTCCCTCCTGGGACTGCTTTGCTCAGTTGCTTTTAAGAAAGCAAGGGGAAGGGGAAAACTATGACACGGATTCTCCCCGGTGAAGCAGAGGAAAACATGCATCCCAACGACACGTAAGTACCCGGCGGCTCTGCCCGCTCTTCCCAGCTGTCTCCCGCGGGCGTGAGTCCACGCAGAAGTTAACTCCGAGTCCCAGAGAAGAAGCCTGCTGACCCCCCCTGCTCTGCCAGCACAGCCTGGTCCACACCATTTTGCTCAGCCCTGCAGGGAGGCAGCGGCCGTCCTGAGCTGGGATGGGACCACGGGAAAAAAGGTGGGCAGGAGTGGAGGGTGGCAAGGGGCTTGCAAGTTTCTGGGCTCAGTGGTCTCTCACAGCTTTTTGTCCTGTTTTGCAATCAGGTTTTAGTATCCCCCTCCTCCTCCCAATCAATGCAGAAATATAGAAAAAAAAATACATATTTTTATCCCTAAAAAAATCAGTGGCACCAATTCCCTGCCCCTCCCTACCTCTCTGCCCACGCCTGCTCTCCAGCTGTATGGGCCAGGAGCATTCTGGCAGCACCTGTTAGGAGATCCCAAGCCTCTTGCAACAGGTGCTGTTCACATCACTAGGGACAGACCCCAAGCAGATGCACACTTTCAGTCTGAGGCCAATTTTCCTCACCACTTTCTACCTACGTGGGTGCTGCCAAAGCAGCCAGCAGCGTGGATCCGACCCAAATGAGGCACTGATGTCCTGTGGTTGTTCTTTAAAACTAGCCAGAATATCTGCTGTGAAGCTTGAGCTGGTAGATGGTACTCGACAAAGTTAGAGGGGTGCAGACAGACCATGCCTGCTAAAAGACAAAGTTTCTCCACCATAGCTGTTTGAGCAGAAGAACAAGATTGTAGAGAATTTGTGTTTTGTGCTGTATGCTTTAGCATTTTTGGTAGGGCTTTTGGACCTCTGAAGCTGGCTTTAATGTATTGCTAAACAACAGCCTGAGCAACCAGTTTTGAGGTCTAGACCCCAGACACTTCCCCATATGCTTTTCACCCCAGCATGAGTGTCCTTATCCATATTTGACATCCATGGGGCTCTTCTCCAAATATCTTTTTGGAAATTCCTGTGCATGAAGGAGGAACACCCACAGGGGTTCCTAACGATGTCCTCGCATTTTAGAGGATCATCTTTTTATGAACACTTTGTTCTGGTCTCTGCCACCTGTCACAGGGATCTTTCTCCCTAGAGCAGCCACTGCTATCCCCTTTGCAACAAGAGCTAATGGGCACATGCGTCACTGGAACAGCAGTGGAAAAAACAACACAGTACTGCAGGACCCCAAGAGAAGCTCTTCCATTAAGACAGTGCTTCACAGCCCAAGGAACATGCAAAAATTCCTAAAAAATTCCAGTCCTTCAAAGCCCATTTAAGTATAGCAGGAAATGTTTATGTAATAGCCAATAGGAATGATCTTAAGATACAGTTGCCCAGTTGTCTTTTTGTGGGACCTGTCAGATGAGGTTCTTTCAGCATAAGATTTGGTACTTTTGTGGAGTCTGTTGGGTTTGCCTATCTGATATTCAAGGAATCCATCCAAAACTCAGGTCTCCCCTGAGGTTTCCAGAAGCTGAATGACATCAACAAAAAAGACAAAAAGCTGTACTATCAAGACATGTGTGAACAATGTTGGGATGCTCTGTAAAATGCTGTCTTTGAGAAAAGTTTCTGGAGTGTTTCTAGCCTCCTAAAAGTTGTTAATATTGGGAGTCCTTCCCTTTGAGATCCCCAGGTTTCATTTCAAGAACAAAGGAGCTTCAGGGCCCTAAGAGATCTGTCAGGATGTGTAAAAGTGAGCCTCAGGGTCCCTGTACTCTTCCACCAAGTCATCGTCATTTCCAAGGAGCTGGTGCATCAAGACGGTGACCCTGCCAGTCCAGAAAAATTCACCAAAGTTGGAGTGATCGGGAAAGCATCACACGTCTCCCCTGCCTAAGGTATGCCAGGGTGTCTCTGGTCTGGAGTATATGCTGGGCACTGTTACATGTCTGGAGCCTTGACTAAAGACAGAAGGCACGTCGTTCCCTTATCTGTCTCTTCTCTCCCTGCAACTTCTCACCCAGTGTCAGCAGAGAGCTGGTGGAGAGCTGAGAGCTTGTTTGCTCAAAGCTCTCTCTGAGTGAGCTGAGAGTGCTGTTTCCATGCCAAACCCTGATGTGACGGGCAATTGGGCAACCCACATTAGGAGGGCTGGGACACTGCTTTGGTGTTGTGAACAGCTGGGGCAGGCAGAGCCTCTTCCATTAGCAGTGTGTTGCAGGGTGCAGAAAGAGAGAGAGAGAGAAAATGAGAGAAAGACAAGAGAGAGAAATGGACCGATCCCTCTTGGAGTACCCAGAATAATCTAGCTCTTCCTTTACTTTCAAACTAGCGTGACACAAAAGAGCGACTCTCCCTGTTCCAAACCCATTGCAAGGTTCTTCCCCTGAGGATCTTTCCCTAGAGGAGAAGATCCACTGGCACACATTGAGCCATGTCCCTGTTTATCCCTCCATGCCCACTGGGCCACCCAGGCCTGGATGGGATCGTTTTTGTCCCACATGCTCCCATGGCTGCCAGCATCCGCAAACCCACCTCGACTTCCCACACCTGTCCACACTCACAGACTGTTAGCGCGGAGATTTTATCTGTGGCTTGGTCAGCTGTCATATCCCCAGTGTAAATACCCTTTCTTCTCCTTCTCTCACATGCAGGTTGTTGACTGATCCAGCAGGGAGACCTCCCCTCGCCCTCTGCCCTGCCTCTGCTATGGACACTTCTGCTTTCAGCCTCCCCACGCCGGCAGTGTCAGAGGAGGGGAATGCCTCTGGTAGCTGGGCAGGCTTCGCCACCCCCAACAGCTCCACCACCGCCAGCCCCGGTGTGGTTTTCAGCGGTGTCCTCATCCCCCTGGTCTACCTCATTGTCTGTGTGGTGGGGCTGGTTGGGAATTCCCTGGTCATTTACGTGGTCTTGCGGCACTCGGTGAGCGAATCAGTGACCAACGTCTACATCCTGAACTTGGCCCTAGCCGATGAGCTCTTCATGCTGGGCCTGCCGTTCCTGGCTGCACAAAATGCCCTGTCCTACTGGCCGTTTGGGTCCTTCATGTGCCGCCTGGTGATGGCTGTGGATGCTATCAACCAGTTCACCAGCATCTTCTGCCTGACGGTGATGAGCGTTGACCGCTACCTGGCTGTGGTCCACCCCGGGAAGTCCTCCAAATGGCGGACGGCACGGGTAGCCAAGGCCGTGAGTGCGACCGTGTGGATGTTGTCATCCATAGTGGTGCTACCCGTGGTGGTCTTCTCAGATGTCCCCTTAGGGATGAGCACGTGCCACATCCAGTGGCCAGAACCTGCCTCGGTGTGGAGAGCTGGCTTCATCGTCTATACTGCCACCCTGGGCTTCTTCGGGCCGCTGCTGGTGATTTGTCTCTGCTATCTCCTTATCGTCGTGAAGGTCCGCTCCTCCGGCAGGCGGGTGAGGGCTCTGTCCTCCAAGCACAAGCTTTCAGAGCGCAGAGTGACTCGCATGGTGGTGGCTGTCGTGGCCGTCTTCGTCCTCTGCTGGCTTCCATTCTACGTCCTCAACATAATCAATGTTGTTTGCCCACTGCCAGAGGAGCCATCCCTCTTCGGTGTCTACTTCCTCGTGGTGGTGCTGCCGTATGCCAACAGCTGTGCCAATCCTATCATCTATGGTTTCCTCTCCTACCGCTTCAAGCAGGGCTTCCGAAGGGCCATCTTCAGGCCATCCCGCCGAGTCCAGAGCCAGGAAGTGCCAGCATGTCCGCCAGAGAAGACTGATGATGAAGGGGAAGAGGGAGAGATCAGCAAGATTGCCCAGAATGGTAATGACAGGAAGGAACGACCACTATGCCGTGGGGCAGGAGAGAGCAATGAGCAAAAACCACTCCCTGAGCAGCCTGTGGGCTCTGAGAAGAGCAACAAGCTGCATGTCAGTTATTTATGATGAAAGGGACGGTGCAGGGGAAAGAGACATTGAGATGTGGGATCCCCTTCACCCTCTGTGCTATTCCACCTCAAACACAATGGAAAAGGTCAATACAAGGGAATATTAAAGGTCAAGATTATGCTTAAGGATGAAGAGGGCTCCATGAGCTTGTGGAAAAAGCAAAGCATTGCACTTGGCTTTGGAAGGGACACCTGAGGTCTGTGCGGTACCAGGTAAAGGAGGGGCTGGGTCCAGGGAGAGCTGCAGAGGTGATGGGCACTGGCAGTACGGAGAGAGCAAGGTCAGCCCTACGCTGCATGATCCAACCTTTGACCACCTTGAGCTGTGAAGGACATCAGCTACCATGCGTAAGGCACTTCAAGGAAGTCTTCAGATAGGTATATGTGACTTGTGCCTTTGAAGATCTGTAATAGGCATCACAGTGCCTCGGTTATCTTCCTTACGAACACGAGAAGCAATTTGCCCTGAAGGAAGAACAGGAAGGAAAACTCTCTGCAGCTAAGACACGCCAGCCAGTTATATGAATGGCTGACCCTTCTCTAGCTCTCCAGCAAGTCTTAGGGACAGCT
The DNA here is from genome assembly GCF_040182565.1 of Anser cygnoides. NCBI lineage: Eukaryota > Metazoa > Chordata > Aves > Anseriformes > Anatidae > Anser > Anser cygnoides. The sequence continues at coordinate 56,185,863 of NC_089873.1, forward strand.
TATGCTCCTGCACTGGTCCTGGCTGGAGACCACTCTGACTACTCAAATCCTGCCCTTTCTTCCTAGTGTTCTCATGGACTCTGGGCAGGCTGATGAGAATTACCTGGGACAGCAAATGGGATGTTTCTTTCCTGAACTCTGCAAACCTCAGGTTTTCCTGGTGACTCTGCACCCTGGTGGATGATGTAAGAAGGGTAGAAAAGAAGCCAGCGAGGCATGGGTTGGAGGCAAGGTTTATTACAAACTGAAGCACCCTTTCCCTTTTCCTCTCCCTCCGCCTGTCTGTAAATAAACAAAAAGCCTTTGGACTTAAAGGCCAACTGAGCAGAACCACTCTGTGTGTTAAGAGGAGGGGGGATGATATAGATTTGGCTCTCCGGGGAATACACAGTGTCTCTGATCTCTGTACGGAGGAATGTTTGACTGGTACAGGATATCAAAGCACGTATCAGTACAGAAAGGGGGCAGGGAACAGAGGGGTCTTGGGAGATCTCCAGTGTGTGAGATTTATGGTTGCAGGAGTCTGGGAAATACTACAAAGTGATTGTTCTTGTGGGAAATGAGAGGGTATTTGGCTCTGGATGGAGAAGAAATGAGGTGTCTGTGTGTGCAGGAAGGTGGCTGTATGTGAAAGTATGCAAGTATATATGGCAATGTGTGTGTGCGTGTGACTAGCTGTGTAAGAGTGTGAGAGGACGTGTGTCGCTGTGAGTGCTGGGGGAGAGCTTGCTTCTGTGCACATTGTTGGAGGGAAGCTGTTGGTGGCTCTGAGTGTGCAGGCTGGAGGAGCAGCAATGTACAAGGGCAGGTGGGATGAAGGTCTCTCCATTCACTTTGGCTTCACTCCTGCAGGCTCTGCTGAGTGTCTGTCCCCACATCTTGAGCTTCTCCATGAATGCTGTTGCTAAGCTACAGCCACCAAGAAGATTCTCATACCAATGCCCTTGGTAGTGTCTGGGCACTTCCCTCCACAAATAATTTAGAGGAATGGAAGGGAGGGACCCATCAAGAGGAGACATGCCTCCCTTAGCTCAGGAGATGTTGAAGGAGGAAGTCTGTGGAGGGTCAGTGACAAGAGCTGGCTGGGTAATAGAAATGTTTCGCAGGTCTTTTAAGAGAAGTCACGAGGCATGAAGGGATAGCTTGGGGCAGGGGTGCTGGGTCGGAGGACAAAAGCTCTGAACTGGGAAGCAGAACAAGCTGCAGTAGCTGAGGATAAAGTAAACAGAATGACTTTGCAAGGAAGCATGAGACAAGGTCACCCAAAGATTTTGTGAGAAGACGTGAAGGTCTGGCAAGTTTCAGCGGAATGGAGTGCAGGACACCTGAGTTTGGGAGAGGACTGTAGCAGGGCTTCAGGCGAGGAGACATGCCTCAGCCAGGCCAGAGAGCAGAGGAAGGGTGGGAAGGGATGGCAAAAATAACCAAGATGAAGACATTTAGCTGAGCTCTCAGCCACTGGTACTGCCACCACCTCCCTGACCGAGAACACTTGTCCCTGTGACTCCTCCACCCTCTTGTTTCCTCTCTGAGCTTGCGACCCTGGTGCCAAGCCATCCACGCCTGTAGGTTCAGCCTCAGAAGCCAACGCTGAGCTACCAGTGACACCACACACCTTCTGCTTAGCTCTTCTGGCAAAGTGCACTTGCTCCCCTGAGCGTGGGCAGTCATATACTGAGGAGTGTGGCTCAGCTCCTGGGGAAAAAAGAAAGTGCTTGGTAGCCATTTTCTATCCTCTGCTGCATCTTCACATCTCCTCCTCCTTCCATCCATGCACCAGCTCCCCACGCTGTGGGCCACGGTGAGAAAAGCAGCCAAATTATTCATGGCCGTGGGATATACAATCTGTTGCACTAAAAAGGCCTCTTTTTATTTTTTTTTATTTTTTATTTTTTGGCTTGGGAAGCTCCTGCAGCATCCACTGGATGAAGAGCAATGAATAAATCCTAGCAGAATGAAGATGAGCTGCAGAAGCTCCTGCCTCTATAAGAGGCAACAAAGAGTAGAAAGTCAGAAATGTCTGGCTACCAAGTGGCTAGATACAAGGACAACACAGCACTTTAAACGGGGGCCTGCGCTGTGCCTCTTGCAGTGAGGAGTAGGGCGAGGGAAATAAGGGTCACAACTGGCACAGAAATACCTGTAGGACAGAGGAGAAATGGTGTCAGCTTGAGAGCATGGCGGTGGTTGATGACCAGGCTCTGAGGAAGGTGTGAAACAGGGGATGAGGACCTTGCAGGAGGCAGCTGAGCGGGATGGGAGGCAGATATGGGAAGGGTTTCCTTCTCTGGAGCGGCTGCACAGCTGCCCGGGGAGGTGGGGGGAGCTCCCTGTCTGCCAACACTTAGCAGAGATGCTCTCCTTCCCCACCGAACCGAGCTGAGGCTTCGTTTCGCACGCCTTTGCAGGTCCATCTGCTGCAAGTCACCAGTCGAGAAACTCCACCGACTGTTTGGCTTCTTAAAACACCTACATCTCCGAAGAGCTCAAGCACTGCAACGCCAAAGAGACATCATGTTGGTACAGGGAATGTGAGCCCGCTAGAAAGGTACCTCTGCAGGGGAGCCAGCTGAGGAAAGCAAAATTGGGGGTCTTTAGTCTAAACAGGAGTTTAAAAGAAAAAAGATCACAAGTGCCATATTATTCTGTCTTTGGTTTCCTTCTCCCCCCTACACCACAGCTTATATTTCAGTGACAAACTTGGGGGGCGGGGGAGAGGTAAAATGAGGTAAACCAAAAATAAGATTAGGGGGCAAAAAAAAAAGGTATTTTTGCCTGAAATTCATGAGGAGAAAATGAACACTACAAAACTCTGCAAAGTATCGCCATCGATTAAAAGGCATTTGGGAATGACAAAGGTTACATCCCTGTCTCCCCACACTGGCCTTTCTCCTCAGCTCTTTCTCCCCCCTGGTGTGTCCCCGGCTCATCTCTGTGACAATGGCACTAATCCGGGTGCCCTTGTGGTTCTCCTGAGGACAGCACAGCTGGCTCTGGGCAACCCAAAGGCCACAGGGACCGCGCGCAGCGGCTCAGTGAAATTCTGGCCGTGTGTTGGGGGGGGGGATTTGTTCCAGTCAGATATGGAAATGGATTTTTCTATTCTGGGTGCGGAGGCATGGAGATAAGGGCTCCATCCCCGCGCCGCACAAAGGGTTTTATTCTCATCACGTAGAGATGGGAGCTGCAAGACTAGAAAAGGCCGCAGTGATTTCAGCAGTGTTGTGCAATGTCTCTTCCCAGCAAGTGTTTGATCACAGGCAGGGTGTGAGAGATGCGGGGAGCCCATCCTGCTGGCTGCCGAGAGCTCATAAGCACACGTCAGAGTGCAGAGGAGCAGACACGGAGGCATATGCATGCAATGCATATGCATATATGTAAATGAGTGTTTATGTGACTGTGTGGATATATGTGACCATGTGAATGTGTATATATATATATATTCATGTCTGTGGGTGCTTTTAATTCACGCATATCTGTGAGTGCATGAGAGCATACGTGGCCACCACACGGATGCACGCACGCCTAGACATGCGTGTAACTCCTGTACGTCTCAGCCCAAGCGTGTATGCGAGAAGACAGCACATCCACACCCCCACAGCCCAGGCAGAGCCTAAAACTGCGAGCTGACAACATGATGGTGCAAATGACCCCCCCCACACACACACCCAAGCACATTTCTGCCATCCCAATATCTGCACTGGGCAGCTTCGGACCCCCTCCCTTTGACCCCTTCTGCTCAGCAGTGGATTTGCTGGAGAGAAGCTGGCAGGGCAGGAAAAAGTGGTAGGGGAGGGGGTCCTGCAGCGAGGGGACGTTTCCAGGATGTTAGTAACGCAGCCCACACTTTAATGTCATTTGAAGCTGTTGTTAGGGAGCCGGTGTATTTGTAATCAGCAGGGTAATGCAGTGGCTCAGCACAGACGAATGCAAAACTGTCCTGGCTGCTTTCTGCGTCAGTTGCTGCACAGAACCCTGGAAAAACAGGGTGTGGGGAGGGGGATGAAGCAGTTAACCTGTTGTCGAAATAGGAGAGCCTGCAGTTAAAAGAGGCAGGCAGATCAAGAAAGGGAAGCCCCCCTGAAAAGAAGATGCTCCTGGCTCTCCTGAGGATGCAACAGAGAACTGAAATGCTTTATCTGCTCGAACGAGTGGAAAATATGCAAATATTTGCTCATGAAAACTTGGTGTTCTTTGCCTTCCCAAGCATAAAATATGCAAACGCCACGCAGCGCACAGCCGGCTCACTCAGATCTCACACACAGCACGTCATGCACACACACACACACACACATGCACGGCATGTCCATGCAGCCAGCTGTGGCATGTCCCTCTGTACACCACAAACAGGGATGTGTGGGAAGGAGATCTATGTGCCTTGACTCACATACAGCACTGCCGTTTCATCTCTGCTCTGTCACTGTTCCCTGCAGCGGTCTTTAAGCTAAGCTGGCAGAGGGAACAGAGGGACGTGTGCCAGCACCCAGCCCGCTGCCACGCACAGGGATGCTGTCCCTGGCCACCTCCTGCTGCAAAAAGCATGCTGCTTTGCTGCATAGGTATCGAACAACACTCATGCCCTTGCTCTTTGTTCGCCTGGAGGCCAGAGTGATGACCGTGCTCGTGGTGGACCAAATGCCTGCAGAATGTGGCAAGAATCTGTTTGACCAGGCTTAGGCCCCGGTTCAGGATAGTCAGACCTCTTTGTTTCAGCCCCCCTGGTGTCAGGATGGTTGCAGCTGGAAATATCCATCACAGACCCATGAGTTTCTCTGAGCTCTTAAACACCAACTTCCCACATCTTGACACAGTGCTTGTTTCTCTGGTGAGAAAGCTCATGGGCACCTCTGGAGAAAATCTTCTTGACCTAACCACTGTTCACCTTTCAAAGCACTCCTTGTGAGATATGAGATGCCCATAGTAGTGAGCTACCGTTAATAGCTGCCCGCTGTCCCCAGGAGAGGGCTAGGGGCATGTGTAGGATGGTTCAATATAAGAGTAGAAGTTCCTGGATCTAGATCAGAGTGGATGGGGAAAAGAGGAGGCATTGATGAAGCAAGAGGGGCTCTAAGGAAGAGTTACAGAAGCAGAAGAGAGCAGACTTGGATGAAGCTTATTTTTAAGAACTGGTTCAAACAGACTGCAGCATCCCCTGGTATCTCCCACCAAGCCAAGGTATAGGGTCTAGATGCTCACAAGGCTGTGAAGTCTCATTGCCTGCAGTAAGGTTAGCGCTTGTAATCCCATGCCAAAATTTGGGGTGGAAACTGGCAGCTTCTTTTCTCAGTGGACTCACACGCAGGTGGGGTCAGAGGATGGGAGACTCGAGTTGGAGAAGCCACCTGTGGGGAGAAGGCAGCCTGGATGATGCACCTTGAGCTGCAGCACATCTCCAGCTGATGCAGGGCGCCAGCAGGTCCCGGATATCCCGTTCAGATGTGCTTGGCAGGCGTGGTACTGAGATGAGCTGCGGGGGCAGCGGGAGGTGGGAGACGAGCACATGCATCCATCGTTCATGCTCAGTGCTGGAGACTGCCAGCTCCAGCAAGAGTTTTGCTCTAGCTGCGAGTACAGGTGAATGGCTCTTCCAGCTGCTCCACGTGGCGTTTAAGCAATGCACAGTAAAAAATGAAAAAAAAAAAAAAAGGGGAAAGAAAAAAAAAAAGAAAGAACTCAATAAAAAAAAAGTATCAGCTTTGCCAGGCTTTGTTCCGTGTGAGAAAAGCCAGGCTGCCACGCTGACAGAGCAGGCCACAGAAGAAATCACTGCTGGCAGAAGTGCCCTCAAACGCTGCAGCAGGCTGCGTAAAGCCAAGGAATGTGTCATTCCTCGCTGATCCAGGCCCTGCTCGGGCAGCAGCTATGAGGGAAATGTAGCCACGCAGCTGACTTGTAACAAGCCTGCACATCCTCAGCTGTCCCCCCGCCAGCAGTTTCACGCAGCGTTGGTGCTCCTGGGTAGCAGGGACTGGCTGCTGCACAAGTCCGCGGGCTGGAAAAGATTTGTCTTCCCACCCCTCTCTGCAATCTGGCCTGGGACGATCAGCCATCCCAAAAACAGAGCTGGGATGTGTCAGAGGGACTGCTGCTGTCACAGGGTGACTTGGGGCACCCCAAAGCACGGAAAGTCACCGCCACCTTTCCGTACCCCACGTGTCCGCCTCCCCATCTGCAGGCGCTGAGGAAGAGCGAGACCAAGAGTGAGGCCAGGGCCGGGCAGTGATGAAGAGGAGGAGAGTCCCCAGCCCTGGCTCCCTGAGGCACGTGTGACCTCCAGGAGCGTGAACTTTGCTTCCAGAAGGAATCAGCTGTTGCGCTGAGCAAAGCGCGGGGCGGGTGGAAGGAGGCAGGGAGCGCGAGCCAAGTTTGACACGGGGCAGCGCAGGGGGGAGGCACTCACCAAGGCCTCCGAGGCAGGATGGAAAGGACGGTAATTACATAAGAGCACTTGGCGAGCATCTGGCTGGAGTCAGCTGGGCCCCGCCAGCCCTCCCTCCCTCCCTCCTTCCCTCCCTCCCTCCCTCCCTCCCCGCGCTGCTAACCAGGAGCAGCTGAGGATAACACAAAACCCAGCACGGGACCCCTCCGGAGGGGTGCGGAGGTAAGAGCTCCTCTGCTTCCCCTTCCTGCTTGCGCTGCTCTGGGAGCGTGGGGGGAGAGGGCTGGGGAAGGGGAAAGGCGCCCTGGTCCAGGAGAAGCAGCCAGGAAGGGGAAGGGAAGGGGCTGCTCCTCTGCCTCGTGGTGTGGACGGACACAGAAGGTGCCTTTGCTGTGGAGAGGAAGCTTGGGTTTTGCCGGTGGAAGAGCCGCACGGGTGGGTTTGTGGTGGATTCCTGCATGGGTAGCAAGGCAGGGGGTCCACGTGTGCGGGAGGAGCTGAGCTGCACGCAGGGGGTGTGGAGGGGGGGGAGACACCAAGGGATTTCCTTCCTTCTGTACCTCTGGCAGACAGGGTTAATAGGATGCAGGGTGTCGCTGGGGGAGATCCAGGCTTTATCTCCTACACTCTCCTTTGAGGGGAGGGCTTCAGGAGAAGGAAGGAAACGCAGGAGGAGGAAGCAGCTGCTTTTGAGCAGGGATTGCTGTTGTCCAATCTGGCCAGAGCTTCCTTGGGCTGCCTCCAAGGCAGTGTGCAACAAGGGAGAGAGAGGCTGGTTGAGCACACAGGGTGCCTTCAGGCTTGGGTTACACTGAGAAGTGTGGCTGGCACGGGGACAGTGCATAGAGCTCTTGAAACCCGTCATATGAGCACGCAGCCGTGAGAGCCAAGACCTCCTGTAAAAGTGGCTGCACTGGCAAAACACTGCTGGTACAGCCCCTTCCCTTCAGGGAGCAGGGCAATATTTCTCTGGCAAAGGTGTTTGTACTGGCACAAGTTGCTGCCCAGCAGGGCAATGCCACCAGAGCAAGTCTTTGCTGGCTCCCTGAGTGTCCCTGTTCAGCTTGGACAAGATATGGGGTACAAGGTCCTGCTCACCATCCACTGCTGCTCTTCCAGACAGATGAGAAAAAGGCAAAAGCCCAGCCAGTGAGGTCCTTCGTGGAGAATATTTGCTTGGTTGTGAGCAGCACCTCATGTGTGTGGATGGAGAGGTAGGAGGGAAATGAGGGCAACCGCTTTCGTGCTGCCTGTTCCCCTAAAAGGGTGGAGGAGGTCAGATACAAGGCAAAGAGCTGCAAAAAGAGGTAATGTCATGCTTGGAAATAAGACCTGGGAGAGTGAGGCACTGCAAGCTTTGATGAACAGAGAGGAAGTCTGCCTTCAGTGTCAGAGTCTCCAAGTTTTCTTGCACCCCAGAAAATGTATAGGCTAGCAGCAATAGTACTGTCAGCTGCGGAAATCCCCAGCAGCAGTGGGCAGAAAATACAACTCATCACACACTGAACTGCTTCTGTAAGCTGGCGAGGCTCCATCAGCAAGCAGCATCGCTCTGCCCCTTCCCCTGTTCCCCCTCTCATTCTCCAGAAGGGGAAACCGGGGCACAGGCAGAGGTGGGAGGCTCGGTGCTGGGAGCTCGCGAGCACAGCAGTGAGCTTCTCAGGCCCCCTCTGGCCGTGGCTGGAGGCATGTTGGCTCCGTGTTCATTGAGCTACAGGCTGACAGGCAGCCCGAGAATATCTCCAGCCCTCCCAGCCCCCTCCCTCCCTTCTCCCTGGCTTGCAGCACATATTTTCCCAGACTTTTCCGCTTGCTTCTCCAGTGGTGCTGGGGTCCTGCCAAGCACCAGCCACTCTCTGGGAAGCAGGGCCTCCTATTCCCAAACCGAACAACTGGGAGAAGGAAAACAAAAACATAATAAAATAAATAAATAAAAATCCAAGCACGCGTAGGCATGCACAAAACCCTTTTCCACTCAGAAGCCTAGAAGTCTTCTCCAGCTTCCCTTGGAAACTGTGCAGTGCTGACTTGGCACTTTTGGCCCCCGCAGAAAGAACTATTGCTCACCCTCCCTTCTGCCTTCCAAGGATGCACATGTGCACCCGCACCGGGTATAAGTTCCCAAATCCAGTTTTGCCACAGAACCCCTAAAATCTCCTTCCTCCCCCCAAAATGGCCCTCATCCCAGCTCCCAGTGCAGCCACGTGGTGCTCACCCCAAGGGCACAAGAGGATCAGCTCAGCACCAGGCTGGGGGCAAAGACCCTCACCAGGGTTTTCTGCAGAGCCTCAGCTTTTGCTGGCGGCAGTGGTGCTGAGCTTTGGGCCAGCACACCCCTCCCGTGTGAACTTCTCTGCCCGGGACATGACCGGGGTTTGACACGCGCCCGAGCACAAGGCTTGGGGCTCTGCCCGGGGAAGGAGGGTGACCAGAGAGGGAAAAAGCCAGTGCCTCTCCCATTTGGCAGATGAGCCTGCTGGAAATAGAGTGGATGGAGTGAGAGGCTGCGGTGACACCCAGAAAGAAACAGTACAGAAGAGAATGGAAGAAGAAGGGGAAGTCTGGGGACAATCAGTGGGAGAGAGAATGGGCAGCCAGGTGAAGGGCTGGTTCATGGGGCAAGGGGCTAACCCGGGGGACCGGCAGAGGGGGGAATCCTGCACCATCCCACCACAAGGTGCTCAGGATGACACAGTGCCCTGCTGCCTTCCCACCCTTTCCAGAGGGTGCAACCCATTCTGCCTGCAATTCACCGATCAGGGTAGGCTCTTTGGAAGGAAAAAGGCAGAGAGAATAAAAAGTGAAAAGAAACCACCTAGGAAAGAGTTAAGAAGCACTGAAACCTAAGCTGGTTTGCAATGGAGGGCGCCCAAAGCCAGGGAGGAGAAGGGAGGGAGAGGAGAGGGGAGGGAGCAGGTCCAAGCCCGGGCTGTGCACCCTGCCAGTGCTGAGCAGAGCCGCTGCCAAGCCAGCTCCTGGAGCCATGGGCCCGGGGGCCAGCGCTGCGTGGGGAGAGAAGGCAGCGAGCAGGGGCTGGGGAGCGCAGAGGGGAGCCCTCAGCCTCCAGGGTGAGCTGTGCTGGGGTGCAGGCTGAGGCAAGGGGGGCAGAGGCTGGGAGAGGGGGTTTCTGAGCATGTTTGCATGTCTGTCTTTTGCACACACACTTCTCTGTGGGCTGCCTGCTCTGCTCTTTGCTTCCTTCCCCCTCTCCAGGGGAGCAGCTCCTCTCTGGACCTGCTGCAAAGGCCTGTGGCTCTGAGGAGTCAGCCAGCCCTTTGGGCAAGGCGCTGGGCTTCGGCTCTCCTCCTGTGATAGAAAGGGGAGCTTGGTGGAGGGCCCTAGGAACACAGATTTGGTGGTGGGGAAGGGATGGGGCTGGAGATAAGTTCCCAGCCCACCGGTGAAGGGGTCTCTCTGCAGGGACACATGGGTCTGGCTCCAGCTGGGGCATTGGGTTATAACACCTGTGAATGGCTGATACCTGGCAGCTGGAGGTCTGGAGAACTTCTTTACAGCCTTCTCCACAGATTAGCACCCTACTAGAGCTTTTGCTGAAGGAGCTCTGTGGTTTGCCATGTCTCCTTCCTCTATCCCTGCCTGGCAGCTGAGTCTTTGAGTGGCTCCAGTGGTTTGCCTCGAGACAGGCTTTGAGGGTGAAGCCTTCTTCCACTCTCCATCGGTCTGGGTTGAAGGGCGTGGAGCATCCTCTTCAGCCATGTGGTTGCTACTCAGATTGCAGCCTTGAACCTCCAGGGACATCAAGCATGTAACACCGTCCAAGAGACAATGCCAGTTTGTCCCTCCACTGGCTCCAGCCACCAGTATCACTTTCTTGGTGATATCTGCTCCATCCCTCGTGTTCTCCCTTTCTTATGCCTCACTCCAGCCCTTCCTCATATCTTCCCAGGTCACCATGGACATAATTTACCTGCGCACACCCCTGGCCTTCCTTCTCCTCCCTCTTGTTGTCCTTGGGGCGCCCACTGATGAACCCAGCCTCACAGAACCTGCCCCTGGTGCTTGCAGGCGCTGCTGTGACCCGCTGGACTCTTCCACAGATGCCTCACCTCGCCCTCCCAGCCACCGCCACCTGCCCTACCCGATGCCAGAGGTGCGTCCCTATATCAACATCACCATACTGAAGGGTAAGTGCCCATCTTGGTCCCTGGGGTGCCAAGGCCTGCGTGGGGCCAGCTTGTTCCACCCTGCTGTGGCTGGCTTGGCTAGGGGGAAAAGGCTCCCTGTTTTAGATCAGCTCCTCCCTCCAGGGCTCCCCTTCGAGGCTTTGCTGTGGGCAAAAGCCTGTTCCCAGCTGGATCCTGCTCCACTCATTGTTGCTCTGCGGTTCCCCTGGACTGGCTGATGTCCTCCCTCCCCTGTCCAGCCTGGAAATAGCTGCAGCCCATCAAAGCTCACAAGTGTGTCCAGGGGCAGATATAGGTCTGGACTAGAGTGGGGTGTTGCAGGGAAATCTGTGCACCAGCAATTTTGCAAAACCACACGGGGGAGGGACAGGAGGAAGGGAACAAGGCACAAGTTTGGAGTGCTGGCAGTTTTGGTGGAAGCTGACCTCTGTCTTCTCTCTACACACAAAGTAAGTCCTGGTGCTGTTCTCTCAATGTACTAATGCCTGCACAAGCTTGAGACAGGCCATGCATGAACCCCAGGGTAGTACTGCAGTTTTAATTACACAGGATGCCCAGATATTGCTAGTATCCTCACAGTATCAGTCCTCTAAACTTTACTGCACCACCCACCAAGTTCACCTTGGATCTTTTCCTTCCAGCCCCACTTCTTGCCCCTCTCTAGTCATACTCTCTGACAGGCATCAGAATTTTGTCCCTTTCTCCAGCCTGCAGCAAGAACAGTGTTCGCGTTACACGGATAACCGGGTCCTGGGAGATGTGTGTAGGAGGGGCAGGGACTGGGGTGTGGGTAAAAGAGCAAGGAGGATGAACAAGAGGTCAAGAGCCCCAGCAGCACTTTGCACTGCTGTGCTCCATCTTGGGCTGGAGTCTCCTAGGGACAGATCCTAATACCTCCAGCAAGGTCATATCAGGTGGTTAGTAAGGAAAGAGACCCCAGTCACACCCACAGCTCTGCTGGCTCCTTTTCCATAAAGCACAATGATATGGTGACCCTCAGGAACATTCCTTCTTCCAGCATTGCCCCATCCTTGAGCAGTCCTGTTTCCTCATTGTTTTTTCTCACTGCCACTTCCACCTCTCTGGTATCACACAGGGGTTTTGTTCTCTGCTTCCTCTTGTAGGAGAGAAAGGAGACCGGGGAGAGCCTGGGATGCCAGGGAAATGGGGCAAAGAAGGGCCGCGAGGAGAGCGAGGTGCCCAGGGCCAGAAAGGCAGCAAAGGACAGATGGGCACAGCAGGGGACTCCTGCAAGCACCAGTACGCTGCGTTCTCCGTTGGTCGCAAGAAAGCCCTGCACAGCAGCGAGGGCTTCCAGGTCTTGATCTTCGACACTGTCTTCGTCAACCTCTACAGCCACTTTGACATGTTCAATGGCAAATTCTACTGCTCTGTAGGTGGCCTGTACTATTTCAGCCTCAACGTCCACACCTGGAACTTCAAGGAGACCTACATGCACATCATGCACAATGAAGAGGAGGCGGTCATCTTGTACGCCCAACCCAGTGACCGCAGCATCATGCAGAGCCAGAGTCTCATGCTGGAGCTTCAGGAAAACGATGAGGTCTGGGTGAGGCTCTACAAGCGGGAGCGGGAGAATGCCATTTACAGTGATGATGTCGATGTGTACATCACCTTCAACGGGTACCTGGTCAAGCCCAGCCTTGACTAATTGCCTCTCCTCCTTCCCAAGGCCTCTCTGGCCTTCTTCTTCTTCCTCTCTCTCTCTTTACTGCCCGCAACCACTGCAAATCACTTGGAAATGAGCCTGTCAAGTCTCAGGCATCGAGTGTGAAACTTGCCACACTGTCTCCCACCTCACGCTCTCTCGCAGCCAGGCCTGTATCTGTGCATTTACAGCAGGACACTACCATCTCTCACCCCTCACCTTATGACCCCAGCTTAAGTTATTGGCTTGTTCTAAATCTGCCAGTGGGATGTGGCTGGCATTTAGGGTCCTAGAGTTAAAGCTAAGATGTTGCCTCTGGGAACGTGTCCCTCCTTGGGACTTCCTACACAAAAGGCTCCCATAGAAAGTGCTAAAAAGTTCCCACTGCCCAGGTGCATCCTGGCTTCTCTCTATCCTGACTAGATATGCCAGTTTTACAGCCTGAAACATGGCCCTAATGTCAGCATTCACACCCGTAGTGTGTTGAGTAGACTGGGGTCTGCTGGTCTCCTGTAGCACAAGGAAGATGTAGGAGCGGTGAGAGAAGATACTGTCTTTCCAAAAAGAAGTCTGTTGGCCTTCCAAAGTATGTCATTGACTTTCTGTAGACGCAATTTTGGGTCACAGAGCCCTCAGGTTATGGCCGTAGCTTCAGGGCCCCGTGGCCCTTCCCCAGTGTAGGCTGGCTGTGAAATGGTGGCCTGGTGGGACAGTCCTCCGCTGTGTCACCCCTAGCTCTTTGAAGAGAAATGGGCCAGACACATCCAGATGCTTCAGAGTCATCTGCCATTGAAGCAGGAGAGCCCACCACTCTGTTCCCACTGGGGATCACAAGCACAGAACGAGAGAGAGAGAGAACCCTGCCAAAACTCCCTCCCAAACCCCTGCTCGGTCTCAGTTCTCCAGCTCTGGGAAGCCAAGCCCAGTCCAGACAGGGTTTTCCCTTCCCCAGGTGCAGACTGAACCTGATTCTGCTCACTTCTGCAGCAGGGGTGCTCCCATGGCCCTGGCTCCTGCATGTCATTATGTCAGTCCTCCTGAAGGTGGTTCTCTCACATTGGCGTTGAGGGACTGCTGTTTCAGGGCCTGAGCTGCAGGCTGCAAGACCAATTGCAGTTAAACCATGGTTCCAAACCTGGGCGGGTTGGCACCTCTTTGCCTCTCTGTTGGAAAAGAACTAGAGGCAAAGCAGTGGCGTGAAAGGAGGCGAGACTTCAGCAGCTCGTCCCAGTATTAAAAGCCTCCCTGCCACATGTTCTGTGCCCTTTTCTGGCAATCTCATTAGAGCAACTGAGAAAAACATGTGGCTAAAACAAACCCTCACTTGTCAGGTTGGATATGTTGCAGTGGGAAAGGATGCCAGAGGTAGGATTTTCTACTACCATTTGTTCTGGCCTCACTCACATCCCGCTGGGGGTGTGATGCTTTTTTGGGGGGATCGGGTGAGACTGACTCAGCACTTTGGGAAAATCACTTCCATGAGTTTTGATGCTGCCACAAATTGCAGTGCCAAAAGTTGTCTTTTTTTATATATTATTATTATTTGAGTCTCAGGACAGGACAAGCAGGAGAAACTATTTCTCCTCTGCCCATCGCTGATAATGAAGTCTTCTGACTTATGCTTCCATGGCCTTATGGTTAGCCATGGTCTCTGTCTATGGCACCTGTGACTACCAGAGCTCTCCGTTAGGAGATACAAAACAAATTATTATATTAGGACTTGGTCAGGTACACTCAGCCCAGGATGGCAAAGGTACAGGGTCACAGGCTAAATATTAAAAAATCACTTGAGAGAATTGCAGGACATTTTCTCTCTTGCCCTGCTTACTTACCCTCCCTGCTTTGCTAAGGAAGCTGTGCAGACTGGAATGAGTTTTAGGCACTTTCTGCCCCTGATCCTCCCCACTGCTGTCACTGAGGCAATGTGTATAAAAATGTGGTTTTGCTGAGGCAAAGCCAGGTCTTTCCCAGGGAACCACGTGATGATGGGATCATGGGAACGGAAGGAAACCGAGTTTCTTCCTTTCCCTTAGCAGGTCAGTGTGTGAAACTCCTCAGAGACAGGATTCCAGGCAGTGGCGAAGAAGCAACATGCTGGAGGTGATGCTCAGGACTGAATCCCTTTCTCTCTTCCTAAGCCACAGGCTGCAAACCCAGATATTGTGTATTTAGAGTGCCCCGTGTCTCCCTGAAGAGAAGCAAGCCTCTATAACACTGAATATCCCCAGAAACAAGCTTCTTTCTTCCTCCTTTTCTGTATTTTTTGTTTGTTTTTGTTTTTTACTTACAGTGATAGGTCTCATGTGCTACCCATGAGCATCCAGATGGTGCCTAATGCATGTGGTAGAGGAGGGCAGGGGGACCAAAGGGTATGTTTAACAGGCTTCTTGGTGCTAAACAAGATGGCAATCCCTTGGTGCTAAATCAGATTTCAGGAGTCTTGGGTGCTTTCTGGAAGGTGTAATAGGCTGAGTTGTAATGTACTGTGGAATTAATGGTGCTTTATGTTACAAAAACAAACTCCAAGAACTTTTGTGTGTGTGTGTATATATATATATATATATATAAATTCTGTGGTATTAAACTTTTTCCCTGGTTGTTTTGCATTTAGATCTATTTTTCCTTCCCAGCCTATTCCTTCTAGCTCTGTTTATGGCTGAATAGTACAATGAGAAAAATATTAACCTGTAACAAACAGGTACAACCACTAACTCAGCTCTGAAACTTCCCTAGGAAATCCACGGGAATCCTTGTCTGTTTCCTTAAAGACATTTGCTACATTGATATTGACAATTATGACACCTCTCTTCCCTCTCCTTGTAAACTTCTAAGCAAATTCAGGGAAGAATGCTTTGGAAGTTACCAAAAAGGAAGGCAGCACAATGTCAGATTGATCTTCAAGTACTTAAGTAATTCTATCGAGGAAGGCTGGGCTAAGGCCAGACTTCTCCTTAGGGGGATCAGGTCCTTTAGATTGTGAAATTTTTGGCAGATACTTCTATCAAGTACAAGTGAGTTTTCCCTGTGGTGGTTCTGTTTTCTGTGCCAAGAGGTAAAAGCCAGGAAGTGCAGACATGAGGGACATTAAATTGTTGCCTAGACACTCGTGCTTGCTAACAATGGGGCAGGGTGTAGTTCCATATTCAAGCTGGGTACATGTTTTGGAAGACCTGGGTGTGATGGCAAAAGCTTGAGTTTCAAGTCAGATGTGCAAAGACAAGTGACAATTACACATAAACTTGGGGAAAATGGTGAGCATTGAGGGTTGGTGGGAGTGAAGATTTCAAGGCCTGAGTGGAAGATCTGGGAGGGTTAGAGTCCCAAGGGCAGGGAGGATGCTTATTGGAGGTCTCCATGAAGGTGGAAGAGGTAAGTGGGGTTTTGTTTAGGGTCCTTGGGGTTTGGACTAAGGGGATGAGCACTCCTAATGAGGTGGAGGAATGGACAAGAAAACAGCAGCAGATGCCCATATAGGAGCTTTTATTTTGAGTCTCATTCATCTTCAAATAGCTTCTCCTGTGGTTTGACATGTACCAGACGGTTCATTTGGCAAGCGGTGGAAAACATAACCATGTGCATCCTTACAGGCCTCTTTAGTCCTGTGTCAGGCCCAGAGCTAGGGCTATATATATCTTAGTAAATGTGGTGATCTGTTATATCTGAGACGAGCCCTCTGCAGGTTTTTTACTTGCTTCTGAGGAAGCAGTTAGAAATGCATCATCAGGAAGTTCCGGGGCTGTATTTGTGCATGTTTCTGGCCCCTTGAGGTGAGATGCTGGTAGATTGGAGGTGCCTCTGTCACACTTACGAAAGCTGAGGAGTGAAGGAGGAGGGAGGAGCGGAAATGTGTAGCCAGACCTTCTAGAAACGTTTCCTGTGATTCAGTCCTTCAGCCTGTCCACTTGGAGAGGAACGTGCTACCTCACACCTAGTCTGTTTGGCCCAACCCCTTGGGGCTAAGATGCATACATCACTGGCAGGGTCTGTAGCCAGTGCCACCCATAGCACCATAGATGTCTGGCTGGGGAGATAACATGGGTGAGGCTCAGCTCAGGCAACGTGGACCCTGCAGTGTTGTTGAACGAAGAGCCCTAGAGCTGGAGACAGCTCTGCTGCCCAGTCAATGCGTACAGCTCACCACAGAGACCTCCAATCACCTCATTCACCCCATCACGTGTTTTCTCAAGTTCCTTCAAGGTATGGAATAGAATGATAGACTCACAGAATTGCTTGGGTTGGAAGGGACCTCTAAAAATCATGTAGTTCCAGCCCCTCTGCCATGGACCGGGACACCTTCCCTGATCAGGTTCGACCAGGTTGCTCCAAGTCTCATACATCCTGGCCTTGAACACTTCCAGGGAGGAGGCATGCATGGCTTCTCTGGACAGCCTGCTCCAGTGCCTCACCACTCTCATGGTAAAGAGTGTCTTCCATATATCTGACTTGAGGTGGGGGCCCATGCAAACCTCACGAAGGTATCTGCCAAGGGGTTGGCCCTTTAAACTGGTTTCCTGCGGGTTTGTGGTCTTGCAGGTACGAAGGGGGAGGGAGGGAGGGAAAGAAGGTAAAGGGCAGGAGATAGTGCTATCTCCGGGAGAGGAAATGCGTGTCAGCGTCAGCTTAGGAGAAACTGGAGGTCCTGTGAGAGTTCCTTACCCCATGATAGCTGTGGGAAAGGAGAAGCAGGGCAAGAAATGGGGTATGAAAGGCTGGAAGGGTGGAATAGGGTTTGTACCGGGGTGGGACGACAAGAAGGAGACCTTCAGCTTTGCAGCGGGTGCTCACACAGACACAAGTGTGTGTGCCTGCACCCAAAGCACTGCGGGGCAGCCATGGAGGAGGTCTCAGGCAGCCCCTTGAGCCTCATCTCAGCTTCCGACCTTACACAGGATCTGCCCCACGTCAGGGCTTTCTGCACCATTCAGAAGGCTCGGTAACGTGGCAGGTTTCCCCTCTGCTCCAGCCTCCCAAACCGCCCAGACAACCTGCTTCATTCGCACCTCAGCTGTGTGGGTGGATTTTCCATGGTGGTAAAATGGGCATCTGCTGGGCCCAGCTAGGCTTCAGAGACCAGCTCGGTGCTGCGCTCTGCTGTCACACCCACACACGTCTACACGCGCACATACCAGCCCCATATGGACATCTCTCGCCTTCCTGCCAACGGAAACCGTTGCCCTTTGCACGCCTGGCTCGCTCTGAAGATGTTATCAGAAGGTGGGTAAGGGGGGCCGAGGTACCAGGCCTCTTCTGTGCAAGCGCGGCTCCTTCGCTTGATGACATGCCTTCCCCCGCTCTCCCCCTGTGATCTCTCTCCCACAGTTATACCACGGCGAGTGGCAGGCAGAAGGTCCCAGTCAAAGGCTTCTGACAGCTTCTCAACCCAAAAGCCAGTCCCATCTCTTGAGTTTGCATTAGTTAACTCACAAATGGCCAGGGAACTATTGCAGAAGCTCATGCTTTTCTACGTCTGTTGGCAATAGCTAAGAATGGAGAGCTCTTGGGTCTGAGAATTTAAGGAGCAAAGGGCTCCCCATCTGCCCCGCAAGGCTGGAAATCCAGCCCCGGGTGAGCAGGAGGTGGGGGTTGATTCGCACTAACCTACTTGTGCCCATGCCTTCGAGAAGCGATGCTTATCTGCATCAACCTCAAATCTGTTAATGTGCCTCAACCACCAGGGAGCCCAAAACAATGCAAATTGCAGCTCACCTCTGAGGTGTGAGAAGTGTCCAAGCCCCACTGGTTGCCACTGGGGACAGTTGTAGTGCTTCAAAGAACACAAGGGAAGGGAATGCGCAGCAAAAGGAGGGAGGACAAGGGGTCTCCTGTCCCACTGATACCCATCCTGCAGGCATCATGACCTGGTTCCCTGCTCTGAAGTCCTGGCCAGGCACCAAATATTTAACAGAACAGTGTCCTAGTGCAAGACTTGGGCAAAGCATCTCAGAAGGAACAGGATGGGAACTTTCTGTTGCTCTGTCCTTTTCCATCCTCCTTTACACATGATCTAACATGGTGATGGAAGGTCAAAGAGAAAGAAAATGAGTTATTGGACATATGTAGAAAAATGGGTGCATGTTTCGTGGGGTGCCTGATGCTCACTGCATTCTCCTGCTTGCCCCACACATGCTTTTATGGGCTCACGGCATTCTCCCATACACACATTTTGTTTCCCATGTGTCCTTGATCCTTCCCCTGAAGTAATGGAATGGAGCAGATCACTAGAAAGAGCTCCCAGGTAACCCAGCTCTGTCCCTTCAGCAATTCAGCACATCCTTTGAGACAAGGACCCACAAGATTACCATTCCACACACAGTCCAAAACACCTCCCAAACCCTTGCTTCACCCCGACTCCCACTTCTCTCCATCTGCTGTGTTGGAGGTGTTGTTTGACTCTTCAGAACACTTATGCAGACTTTGCAGTTGCACCAAGCTTTCAAGGTTATTCCTGTGTTGTTTTTTTCAGAATTTCCATTTGTTCATGATACTTCAGTCTGAAGCACTCCCCTGACCCCAGGACAGGCTTACTTCTCCTCCCCCATCCGTAAGGTTGCCAGCTGCAGAGACAGAACTGCTGTGCCTTCATTGCAAACGCTGCACCAGGCAGGGACAGCGGTGTGGTGGGTCAGCACACAGTCTTGACCTGCAGGGTGGCAACGTGAACTCTGTGGAAATGCAGAGATGATCTCTGCAAAGCCCTCTGTTTGCTGCAGTGTTTTTTTTTTTTTTTCTACTTTCCTCCCCCTCTTTAAGCTCCTGTGCCTGCTCTAATCACCACTGCGAAGAGCTGTGCAGAGAGATTTCTGAGCGCAAAGTGCAGGGGAAGCGGTGGGAGGGTCAGGTGAGGACTGAGAAGGGCAAGAGGAAAAGGTCAGTGACGCAAGCCCAGAGCGATGGCTGTCCCTCAGCTGAGCTGCTCTGCTGTTTGTCCGTGGTGCGCTATTTCTTCTCGGCAACAATTCACACATCTGGGGACCACAGCTCCTTCCACCGCCCACGCTCTTCCTCCCCCCTCACGGGGGCCGAGCAGAGGAGGGGGGGAAGGAGGGAGAGCTGCTGCACCAGGCTGCCAGCATCGTTTCCAAGACGGAAGGGGGGAAAAAAACCTCAGAGCGGTCCTTTTCGACCGCCAGCTTCCCTCTGGGCATTGAGAACGTCTGATAAAGGAACCTGCTGCTTGCAAAGGGGAGCAGAAGAAAGAGGGGATCCTTTCCGCTGGGGTGCAAGGGAGGGAGGTCAGCAGTGGGGAAATGCACTGACACCCTTCTCCTTCAAATGTAAACCAATGGTGCAAATTTCCCCTGGAATTAAGGTGTCACCTGCAGACACATGACTAAGGGATGGGACCCTGGTGCCTGTGGACACGCGTTGTCCTTGGGCTGTTTCCAGGGTAAGCATTCAAGTGGAGCCAAGAGCTTGGCCCTCTCCCTGTTTCCCACCTTAGCTGCAGCTGTGTACGTGCATTTGTGTGTGTAAATGTGTGCACAGGTGCAGACAGAGGGCATTCCCCCCGAGACCTTCTCCGCAGCCTGCTCCCAACTGTGCGGCACAGCACCCTGACTAAAACGGCCCTCCTAGCCCAGTGTGGGCTGTGAGCGCTGTAATTGCTCTCTTGAGCTGCAGGGAGAGGAAGAATGAAACTACAAACTGCTGCAATTCTCTGGGCACTTTTCTTCTTCTTTTGCATGAGGTGCTGGAGCAATGTTCAAACAGGCCTTTTCCTACTGTCCGTGCAAGCCATTCTCAGCAACCAGAAGAGGAGGAAAGCGACATTCTGGTCTTGCCTTTCTTTCAAGGGACCAAGTCCCATTTCCCCTGAGGCCTCCACATCCCATTTCCAAATACAGGTGCAATCAGTGGGGTTAATGTGATGACAAGTGGCTTGGACTTCGTGTTTGTAGCAACAAATCTGGTTTCATGTACAAAGTGCTCAAGGAACAATTCCAGGCTCCTCAGAAGCCACAGTGGAAAAAATAGCCATTTCCACACTGTTTTTTCTCCAAGTGGTGGTCCTTATGTGTTCACCAGGATTAGTTTAGCAGTCTCAGTAACCAGACCTTCCTACTCCAGCCCCCTGAGCTAGAAAATAGCCTGTTCAGATGTGTGCCACCATACCCTAAAGCCCTGTCTAGCTGCAGAGCTGCTCTGCTACAGGTAGTCCATCCCAGAGGAGGAACCCCTGGGAGGAAAAGTCTTCAGAGAACCAGGGCCAGAGCCAAAACCATGACAGAGATGGGCTCTCAAGAGGGATGACGAACCCAATGAGGTGACCTATTCCACAAGGCTGAACATCCCTAGGGGGAGTGAAGTGCCCTCAAGTCCTTGGGTCAGGTCATGGACATGGACTTCACCATCCCATTTCATTACTTCCATCTGGGGACACTGGCTGTGGCAATTGCCTTTCTCATCACATCTTTTGCCTCCTGAGGTGGAGAATAAAAAGGAGGGTGCTCAGGAGCAAAGAAAGTAGAGGAGCAAATAGGGGGCTGAACCTGGGAAACCACAGAGCAGGGGGAAAAAATGTCTCTCCTGATAAAGCCCAGGGGAGAGACAGGAATGCAATTCAATGTGCAGAGCGATAAGGAGACAAGAAGCTGCCTACAAACAAGTAATTTCTGTTCAGGCATTTTAATAACATGAAAAATAGTAATTGCCATAGTCACAAGTCAGTAACCTCCAGAAGGGCTTAAGGAAGGGGAGTGGGGGTGTTGGCCTTTGGATGAGTATGACATCATCAAGCATATTTTAAAATAAAATCAACAATCTAATAAATCCCTTTTCAACAACTACTCAGATAGAGATGAAGAAAACAGAAGAAGCAATGAGAGCTCTGAGCAGAATGGAGGAGGTTATTGTAATGAATTTTACTGTGGAGAAGGAAGTGGAATGTGATCACATTGAGAGGAGGCCTTGCTAATCAGAGCACCTGAGGGTTTATTCCCTAGAATCTCCTTGCAGTGTCGTGTCTTGCCTTCAAACAATTTTGAATGTACAAGAAATCTCTGAATTCTTCTCAATGTATCATTGCTTCCTATTAGGCTTGTCAAGTATGCACACAAACCCCTCTACCTTTAAATAGAGAGAGGTATAACACCTTGATAAGCTGTAAAATAAAGCAGGGCTTTATATTTCCAAGACTGTCCAGGTAACAAGGTAATAATCTGCCCCAAGGACAAGAGCAGTCACTGGTGCTGAATAGTAAACTGGCCAGTTAACACTTGTTGATTATCTTGCTTGCGTACAGATTTTGTATGAGGCTGGTCTCTGAATCCAGTGCTACCTTCACAGATCATATAACTTGCACAGATATCCCCTCTTCAATACTGGCCTGTGAGCAAGTTCACAAGGTGCTCTGGCCATGTGTTTTCAGTTTTCAATGCAACAGGAACCTTCAAGGACTCGTATAGGCACATTTTAATACTAGAAGCTAATAATGTCCCTGCAAACCTGGTCAGCGGACACCTGTTTGTGATGCAGGACCTTGTCCTTGGTCTGAGAGTCTCAATTCTTGAAGAAGATGGGAAAATGTCCCTCACACTTCTTTTTCTGCTGTGGAAATTGAGACTCAGACAGGATGTGAGAGCTGTGTAAATACGTCGGTAGTCCCACGGGTACGCCACCTTCCTTCCAGCTTGCACTGATGAGCTTTCCATCACAGGTGTGCAAGGTTAAGAGCATCTGCACATGCAGATACCACAATTCAGCTACAACTTGTCACATCGCTCTGCTTCAAACACGTGCTCTGTTTCCCACACTATGTCCTCATGCTCAGAGAAGGGCATAGATACTAGCATTCTTTCAGGTTCCTCAGCCCAAGAGTAGAGAGACATGGAGTGCCAGGCCCAGGGTGAGAATCCAGGTCTTCAGTGTGTGTCGCTCTGGGGAGTGACTCTGTGTCCGAGTCGCTTTTGTGGCACCACGGGCAATGGCTCTGCAAATGTGACAACTAAGCCTGCTCCACGCACACCCATCAGGGAGGCAGGCACCCACAACTAAAAGCTCTCTTCAGTCTGATGCCTGGGTTCCAGACCTTCAGACCAAGGTCTGCCACAGTGCCTAGCTCCACACAAACATAGTGAGGAGTCAGGGCTCAGGTCCTGACCGAGAACATCTCATGATTGCCCCGTGTTCGTGTTCATGAGTTCAAAGACGTGTGTTGACAGCCAGGCAAGCTAGGAGTGAAACTGCTTGAAAGTAACATGCTTCCCCTCCCACCCTTGTTTCTCCACCTCTCTGGGCCTGCGACCATCACTGGCAGGGAGGGAAAGTGAACACCTCCTCCACCCTCTCCCACCTCCAGCCCCAGACTTGTTGTGGGTCAGCACTCCTGCAAATATCTCGTCTTCCTACTATTTTATCCATGTTCTTACACAGCCTGCAGGGCATGAAAATCCCTGCTCCTGAACATTTTGTTCATCTCTGTATATATTTGATGTCTTCTGCTTTTATCAGGCAGATTTATCAGGTTAGTCTCTGTGGGACAGAAGTTGGAAGGGAAGAAACACTGGAATATTGTCTGCTGTGTAGGTGGGCTTAACACTTGCTGGCCAGCACGGTGACCCCGTTGTGGAATGTGATCCCAGAACTTAAATTCTGTTGCTTAAGTGCCTCTCCTCTTTAACACAGTTACAGAGATTAACCTGAGGGCAGCATTTAGCCTATAGCAACAGCATCCCTAGGGATGCTGGAGAAGGAGGAACAAAAAGAGCTCGATGCTTTAATGTCAGCCCAAAGTTGCCATTTTGATACACAGCAAAGCCTCTTATAGACTGGTAATGTGAACAAATTCAATAAAGAGATCGCTGATACAATAAACAGCGGTTCCCCGCAGAGCCATTTTAACAGACGTTTTTCGGAGTAGAACCACAATTTAAGGGGAAGATAACGGCAGATGTAATACAATGTTGTAGTTTTGAGAAGCACATGTATATGTATGGCAGGAAATTCAAAGTAAAGGTTATAGTTAAAAGAACATTATTTGGAAAGTACCAAAAATAACCTTAAAAGCGTCTAGAGATGTTCATAATGTATCCTGGCAGAAAGCAAACTTTGGCAGCCATCAGGGCCATCTCTGCCCTCATCCCCTCACCTCCTGCTGGCTCTGAACCCTTCTCACTGCTCAACTCCAGAGGGCCATGGGGACAGGACACTGAGATGGGTCTCCTGAGCCCTCCACTGAGCTCATCCCTGGTGAGTTGGATGAGTTGTAAACCACAGGCATGGCATCCCAGTTAACCTGGGACTCCAGCCCCAGCAGAGATTTGGCAAAGGGAAGGGATGTGTCCAGCCTGAACACAGCTAATGTGTTGATGAATCACGGGATAATTCAACACCACATCATACTTTTGCCGTTCACAGTTCTTCACTCTCTCTGTACTTAGTGAAAATGTTCCCCTGTTCACCTTTGCCATCCTGAAGAGACTCTCAGTGGACATGCAACTGAAAATGAGAAGTTTCAGCAGCACCACTCTTCTCTAATGAAAGCAAGAGGGGAGGAAAAAGATCAGCCTGCCCCAGCCTTGAGGGCTAAAAAAACTTACATTACCTCTGACACACTGATCTGACCCAAACAACACCTTTAACCAAACCTCCAACTCCGCACTTTTACCTGCCGCTTTAACACTGCACAGCAGAGTTCACGGGTGAGTTTGCATGCCTCAGTCACCATTATGAGGACAGGAAGGTAATCACAAGAACACCTCGCATGTGTCGCTGACAGTGTGGTTTTGCTTGGCTTTTTAACTTACAAATGGCACCATTCCTAACAATGTTGATGTAAAGGAGATAAAAAGTGCCAAGTTCTAAGTTGCGCAATGTCCCGGGCAGTCAAGTCTAAAAACCATGCTGAAAGCAAGTGTATTTATGTGTATTAGATGGGGTCTGGATACATATGTGGTACCTTACCCATACGCGAAACCCTGTCTTACTCTACGTAGTTGTTGCTTTAGTATATTCTCAATGTGTTTCTGACAGAAATTAAACATACTAAAGGCAGTCTGTGTGTTTATGCATGGGTGTTTGACTGCCTGTTAGTTGATCTGTCAGACCATTCCTCCTTCCCCCACAATTTTGAAAAAAAATCAATCAACTCCAGTTGCACTTGTCAAAGAGGTATATCCCCTACTGCCGCTAAGAAAAGCTGGCTGGATAGAGGAGAGCTGGCTCTCTCGTATGTCGTTCAGTGAGAAAGTCTTCAATGTGTCATTAGTCCTTACTAGATACCCAAAAAAATCTGCCTGAGAATCTATTGCAGAGACCCAGATTTAGAAAAACATAGCCTTCAGTGAATTGGCTGACCAGATCCATACTTGTTTTCACCTGTAGCATCTGCCCATCTGCACTAGTGACCTGTCACAAGTTAAATTTTACTATTCCACTATTTCAAGTACCATAGTGCACAAACAGCCTCATCTGATTCTTACACATCAAAATGGGAGGGGGGGCTGGGGAAGGGGGCGGGGGGAAGATCAGTGGGATTTTCTTTTCTTGATTAGCTGAGCAATAAAGGGGTGCTTTGTGCTTTCTTTCCCAGAGAGATCGCTCATCTGAAGGAAGGTGCAGATTTCTCCGTCTGAAGGACAAAAGGGAAAAATGATGGTTAATACAAATACTGCATTGCAGCTGCAGAGCTGGCGATACCAAGAAGTTACTCACAGAGCACTTCATTGCTTCGTCGGATGACTTCTGCACCAGAGTAAGTTGTGCTCATTTTAAGAGTTCCTGGGAACTGCGGCCTGTGTCCTGGTGATACATGCCAGGAGCTTCTTGTACCAGGATTTGGAGTAGAAAAGCCCTCGAAACCAAGAAACAGTTTCAGGACAAGACAAGAGAGCAGGTGCCACACACAAAGTTATAATGCAGTACTCCTATCAGTGCTCCTACTGCTACTATCAACAGAGCCTATCCTGTCTCCCACTTTCAGCCCAAGCCCCATGCACAGACCTCTGCAACAAGTCCCCTTCACCCAAACTTCACAGCCCCCGCCAAGAATATATCCATGCCCACGGGGCCCAACAGCTGTCTCCAACACCCTGGGGACATGCAGGGTCATAGGCCATTTCTCTGGGACTGGCAAATATGATCTAAACAGGTGCTGACAGAAATGCTAAGAGAAGCTCAAGGCCTCAGGACCTTGAGACCCATTCCTTGGCCCTCCTTCAACTCATGGCCCATTACAGCTCCACCCTGGTGGGAACTTCCAAGGTGCAACTGGTACGTTGTGATGACCAGGGCAGGTGAACGTATAGCTCATCCTCACCCTTGCTCCTCTTCGACAGGGGCTGGCTCGTCAGATTCCCCATGTTTCCCTCACAGAGAATGGCCGTAACTTGCTGGCTTTCAGATAGCTAGCAAGAACATCCAAACGATGCCTCTGAGACCCCTGGACCATGCCACGCGTGGTGAGGAGAGAGGTGTTGTGCTCCAGGCCTCTGCCTTTCTAAGTGCGTGCTTGATGCTGGGTTGGAACCTGAACTGCAAGGCTCTGCCAGGAATGGCCTTGGCCAGCATTGTACCCTCCTTCAGAATGGCTCCACACATGGTTTCAAATCACTGTTTTTCTTCGACACCCTCTCTTTTTGAGGTCTGATATCTTCTGAAATCCACTTTCTGGGTTGGACTGCCTGTGACTAAAAGCTCATCCTCCTCCCACACCCTTTTTCCACCACATGAAACCAAGATCCCTTAGCTGTTACAGGAGGCCCCATCCTCTTGCTCTTACAGTCCTCAAAAAAGAACAGCCTGGGGCCTGAGATTAGCCCCTTGCAGCTTTTGGTCAACAAGACCTGCTACTGGACCTGAACTTTGGCCTTGAGCTGTGTGCTGCAGGAGAGAAAGGTGAGCAGTGCAGAGCATGGTGACCACAGTGTATATAAAAGGAGATTCGCCTCTTCCTGCCCCACACCAGTGGCCATCTTTGTACAGCCCAGACCAAACAGGAAATGCGAAGTGCTGCTTTTCAGAGCGTTTTGTGTGTATGGAAAAAGAGAGGTGTGTGGGGAGATGTGTGTGTGCAAGCCTGCTTGTGAAATGGGCAACCGGTGGGCTGTGGACTTGAATTTGTGTGGGGGAGGCTGCCTGGGGAGGGGAGGGCAAAGGGTGTGGGGGAAGATGCCTGTCGTGAAAGGATCTTCTAATATCAAAGGTTGCATGGAGAACTGTGAGGGATTATGTCTGTGAAGGTGAGGACACATTGAGCCTCAGAAGAAGGTGGACATATTTTTTGCACCCTTTCCGGCCTGCTGAATGGACAAGCCGTGTAAAGCAGGCACCGGCCTGGCTGAACTAGCCGAGATAGTCAGGTCAGAGGGAAGGGTTCTTTCTTCTGTGGGGCGAGCAGGGTGTTTGGCCGGGTAGGCACGCTGCGGGACAGCTGTCCCTGCGGTGTCACACCATCTGCAAGTGTGAGGGCTGTGCCTCCAGCTTCTCAGCCGCAGCGCTGGCCTCGTTCCACTCAAGCTCTGACCCAGGATGGATCCTCTGAAACTGGGGCACCGGTGGGGAGGCTGGTTTCATTCTGGTGTTGCTTAGGTCAATGACTCGAGCTGTTTTTCACAAAGTGGTCCACAGCATTTCTACGGCGGAATGACTCCTACCCCAGTTTCAAATTGGTCTGTGCATGAGTATAGACCCTGAGAGTGAACCTGCCTGTCTGGGTATCTGAAAGAGGAAGCTATGGGTCTCTCGACAGTGTCTGGAGAGGACAGGTCCTTCTCTCTCTTTTGCTTCCCAGCAATAGTTACAGACTGGTCCCTAGTATATCTGAGCACTGCAAGCTAACACCTGATCCCTCCACCCTTGTTTCTGCACCTATTGCTTTACCAGCAGGAAGTAGGACGTGGTTTGGGGCTTTTTATTCTCGGCCTTGCTAGCCTTTTCGATACTTCAGGGCCTCGTCTCAGTCTGACAAGGCAAGCAAGCAGCAGCTTCCTGTGCAAAGGTGAGAGGGAGAAGACAGAGAGAGGTCGAGCGCAGACAGGAGGAACGGCTCCACAGCAGACCTGCCCCTCTCCTGCCAGAACTGCTGGCCGGGAGCTGGACATGCACTGAGTGAAGATCCCCCCAGCCCCTCTCCCTTTCTCCCCATTCCCCTCCTGGTTTGGCAGCCAGCACCTACATCCATCGCCCCGTCCGTGGGGACCCCTTCGCCTGGAGCGCCGGGTGCCTGGAGCTGGAAGGTAAAGGGGGTGATGCCAGCCCTGTCCCGCACGGGGGTGGCTGATCTGAGAAGTGTCTTGGAAGGAGTTTCGGTCTGACAAACTGATTCTTGCCGTTGGGGAGGGCTGAGCATATATTTATCTCTCTGTCTTTCCACAGTCCTCTCAAATCAAACCCCACATCTCACAACCACGTCGGTGCTTTCTCTCTCTTTCTCTCCCCTTTTCTCTATGAATGCGTTGTCGTCCTGTTTTTCTTCCTCTGAACCTAATCTTTTATCACAACGGGAATCGATATCATGCCTCATGCCAGCACTTTAAAAACCCTCCGCTCCCGCTCCCCCGGCAGTCTTCAGCGGGGTTCAGCGGGTCTCTACTTTGGTCTCCCCAGCTCTGCCTGTGCTGCAGGCTCCCTGAGAGGTGAGGATGGTCCCTTCTCCTGCGGGCAGAGGCAGACCTCGAGGTACGGGTGTCCAGGTGGATGGGGAGAGGGGGAGGCTCGCTTGAGAAGCCCATAAGCCCTGTGTGTGTAGTACAGCACACAGCTGGGTGGGCTTTGTAAGACAAGGAGTTTCTCTGGGTGCCAGAGGGGAATGAGGGATGCTGTAGCTACCTAATTGCAAAGCGTGAGTTTTCTGCTATACCTGAAAGCATATGTCCATCCAAGGCAGTGCGGGGTCTACTTGGCAAGGATGGTGCGTGATTTGTGCATTACTTTAATATTTCATGATATGGTAAAGCTTTCCCTTTCCAGAACTTGGTAAACTTCCCCCTAATTTTATCTTTTTCCCCAGTCCCAAACAAGCCATTCAAAATCTACCTCCTAAACTGACTTTTCTGTTAGTTGAAGCCAGAGAGCCCTCTTACGCAGCAAGCACCTAGTGATTTCAGCCCTATGGCTTACCAAAAAAAGCAGCTCTTCGCAACGCCAGCCGCGTGCAACCACGATAGCACTCTCTACCTGAGTCAGCAAGCAACCTGAAACAATACACGCGGAGGGCTGTGCACTCGCACACATTTCTAGAAGACATTACCTCTGCAAACAGCCTGTCTGTGTTGCACTGTGGATGGTTTCAGTGCTGAGCAAAGCACCCCGAGGCAGGAGAGCAATGAGGTGCTGAGGGAAAGGCAGAGGAGAAGGAATATGAGTTTCTGAGCCTGGAAGATTGACACCAGTTTTGACAGCGGATACCTTGTATGGGATGACAACTTCTTAACTTCCATTGCTGAGCTGTGTTGCAGTGGGGGTCTTCTCTCTTTCAGTGTGTCCCCAGTACAGATGAATCCCTCCTTGCTGCTCCTGTGCCACCTCTGGCTGCTCAGCCTCACGCCTCTCTTGCTGGCATCAGTCTCTACGCAAGGTAAGAAGTGATGCTCTTCACCTGGATGAGCAGGGGGATGTCAGATGGAGTGCCTGGGCTGTGGTGTGTTGTTGTGCAATGACCGTGTTGTAACATACAACTGGAGGAGGCTGCAATAATTAAAGATCTTTTACAAGCACACCAACCTCCAAGGACATAGAGCAGTTGAAGAAGTGAGCGGTTCTGCCTTTCTTACTTGGAGACAGCTATCCAGCTGAGGACTCTGTCTGTAGTTTGGGATGGGGCAGAATTGTCTGGGGTGATTGTTAATGTCTAAAGTTATTGCTAATTCAGCCATGTTGCTGTCCATCTCTTCTCTGCTGGCAGGCACCTCCAGTCTCGCTTGTTGGTATGACTCGCGGGCAGCAATCTTTTGTGACTGGACCTCAGGCAGGGACCTTGCCGATGCGCCGTGCCAGCTGGAGATTTCATCAAAGCTACCATTTTTTACCAGGTGGGTGACCAGAAAGGCTGAGGAAAGATGATACTTTGAATGAAAAGTGTCCTGGAAAATTTAGCACTTAACATCAGTGTAGGATCCCCCTTCCTGGGCCAGGTGTAGTGGAATCACACAGCCAAGGGCTTTGCCTTTGAAGTCTGTCTGACCCCAGGTGGACTGAGATACACCATCGATACAGAGATGCTGGCCACAGCTCAGTGTTTGCCATCCAAGGGCCCCAAACTGCCTAGAACTGCTTATCTTTCAACTCTGTAGCGTTGTCTGTGCTTCATTTTCCAAAGATCCTTCTTCCCTGGTAGCTACCCTCCGGACTGAAGGGTATTTTCAACTCAAAAGGAGGGTGTGTAGAGATAGGGACAGAGGGAGGTGGGATTGAAGTTATACAGGGGCCATCTGCCCATTGCCAAGGGGACTGGACGTAACAGGAAAGTCGCACACTGAGCGACAGTACGTGAAGGAATATATCGTTCCCTTTACCGTAGCCCACCCTGGCCCTTTCACCTCTCCCACTCTGTGATGTTTTCCCCTCCCAAGTATCTCCCAGAGGAGCAGTAGGCGTGTGGCCAGAACTACAGTGGATGCTGGCTGATTCTCTGTGGTCTCCATGTGTGACATCTTGAGTCAAGAGTTACTGGTCTACACAGGGCGTCCCCAGGTGCCTGGTGTAAGAAGAGGCCCAGCGTGGTTCTGGCAGTGGGTGGGTTGCTCCTGACGATCAGCAGAGACATCTCCAATGGGGTGAGATTGGCAGATGTGCTCTGGGGTCTGCTACATGGACCAATGACAGCCAAACATTTCTTTGCCCTATGGGATTGAGTCAAAAAGGTTGGATCTGGAATTTGGGCCAGGTCTGTAACTGTGCCATTGGCTGACCAGGGCTCTAGGACACCTAGGGTTTGTGTGTCCAGTTTATTTTGCTTCCCATTGAAGTAAACTGCTCAATGGGAGAACAAATTTTCTCAGTCCCCCCAGAACTCTTTCAACTGTCCCCCAAAGAGGGCAGGGTTACAGCCGTCTCCTCTAGGAAAGCCTGAGGCAAAGACACCAGCAAGTCTGGTCTAATCCTGTGGCTGGAGTGGCCAGCCCAATCTGCTGTCCCCTCAGCTGCAACCACACGGACGCTCTCCTACCCTGCCACCTCCTGTGCGGTGTCTCAGCTTAGGCTGTCCAGCCACACTTGTCAGAGCGGAAGAGGGGTCATGGCACAGCACTGCCAAGTGTGGGGTACGGTCCTGGCTGGCTGGGATGTGACCTGGTTCAAGAGATACAACTCACCTGGCAACTGCAATGCTACAGGGCTGTCAGTGGCTTGAAAGAGATGTGTAAAACCCTAGAAACAGGCATCTGTCTCCCATATCAACAGGAAGCAGAGGAGGTAGCCAGAGGTTTGGAAACCTTCTATCATCTCTGGCATTGAAAAGCTGGGATGCATTAACTCTCCGTGTGCCAGCACATAAAACTTGTCTGAGTGATGTAGTAGGGAGGGAAAGTGGGATTACATCCTAGCTGTAACCTGCTCAGCAAGTAAGGTAGGATACAATGTGCTTTGAAAGGCCTTTAGTGTTGGATAAAATCTGACTACTTATAAAACAGACTTCCCAGCTCACTGGTGTTCTCCTGCTTAAAATCCAGGTCAATTTTCTTACCCGAAAAATTCAAGGAACATTGTGAATTACCTAAGGCAGAACACACAACAGAACTGAGGAGATGCATCAAGACCTTCAGCAAAAACAGTAACGTGAGTAATTCATCTAGGATGTCCTGGCTAATGACAAGGTTGGGTTCTCAATTTGAGGCAAATAAAGATCATGACACCCAAGAGTGCTATAAAAAGCCCAGACCTAATCCTTGACTCCACTCCTGGGCTTGGACTTGTTGCATGTTGCCCTGCATGGGGACTGGCTTCATTTTGAGTGGGGCCGTGCTGTCCTGACACATGCAGAAGAGGTGCAGGACAGACGGATCATATGCGGTGTCCCCCATCACCGTTATCCGAGTTTGGCCCTAATCCCTTCCTCTGTGGAAGAATGGCCACGATCATCATCTCTGAGGTCACCTCTGGACCTCAATTTTCCTTGAAGAGGTCATTACCATTTTCCAAATTATTAATTACTGAGGAACCTGGTTAATCGCGTCAAATGCAAGATGCAAAAGTAGCACATCAGTGAAGCCAATGGTGATGCAAATCCCCTACTTATTATTCTTTATTTAAATCAATCCTTTTTTTTTTCAGGCTTATTGGGTACTTCCCTCAGTCATATTCAGAAATTGCTGTAGTTCCTGTATTTTCAGGGGGAAAAAAGAAAAAGAAAAAAGCTAATTCTCCTTATTGGGATAGTCACAACCAGTTCTAACAACAGCCAAGTTTTCTTACTTTCACATATTATGTGCAAAGACAAATTGCAGGATTCATAAACAGATTTAAAAACTATTCTGTCAAAATCCTTTCTTTCTAATCAAGCTAATCGATCTATTTCTTATCTAATATTTTGTGATGTACATGGCCCTTTAGTATCATTGTGGAACCATGTTATATCAACTCATTGTAACTCCATGGCATTTCACGAGTAATATTTAATCTCAATATTATCTCAACCTTACAAATGAACATGAAATATTTTAGTCAAAATATTTTGTCTCGATAAATGTCACTCGCTGAAAGTACCATCTTTCCTGCTTAATCAGCACATGCAGTAATTCTGTTAAAATAGCATACCAAAATATTTTGTGCCCTGCTTTTCAGTGAACAAAAAAAAATCGAACCACATCAAGCATAAATCTTTGCTTCTTCTACTCACCACTGAGGCTTATGCCTTTCAACCACAAGTGTCATCCATATTTATTGTCAGGTATTCCTAAACCACTTTATGTGCAGGCAATACTTAGAAATATGAATGGTTATTGATGAGGCTTCAGCGTCACTAATGGTAAATTTTCCTTGCAGTCTCAAATCTTTACTACTGCAGACCGTCTTAACATGTCTGTACATTGCCGGATTGGAGAGAATGGGTCTACACCTGCACGATTGGAAGACTTCAGTCCACTTGCAAACAGTGAGTTCTCTTCCATCTTGCAGTCTCTGAAGCTTCTCCACAAGGTGACACCCAGTTTCTTCTCCCCATCCTCAACCATGAAACACCCATAGCAGATTTTAGTCTTACCTCTTTTTGTTGTCCCCTGCTACAACTAGCACAGACGGGCCACGTTGACTCCTGCGCCATGCACCTTTAATGTGCAGTGTCATGCCAGCCACTTCCTATGCTGTCCTGTATCTGGGACACAGCTGAGTGACAGTGCTTTCTCCTAGGAGTTCAGGCTCCAAGCAGGCTACGTCAGCTCAGCTGACCTTCTGAAAAATATGTGCTGCAGGAAGAAGAAAAGTCTTGCTGCTCCATCCCTCCTACGAGCTACGTGGTTCCCCCCTCCTTTAAGCCAGCTTTGGCAAGCAATAGCCTGCTGAATTGATTCAACTCACTAATCCAGCTGAAAAAAAAAATATATATATATATATATATATATCTGCTTGGGTTATTCTTCCACTGGATGTTTACCTGGCTTCAGGAGCAATCCAATGCAGCTGCTGGAATGTGAGGCATAAGGGTTGAGAAGGTTCACCCCAGGCAGTCTATGTAACTCCAGCCCCTGTGGCTGTAGCTCTCTGAAAGTGCAGCTGGAAAGAAGCTGTCACCCAAACCATGATCCTTTCCTGTCCATACAATTGCCTCGTGGATCACCCCTACAAGATAAGATGCATGGCCATGTGGGATTGCACTTACTGCTGTGGCCGCTCTCACTGGAGGCTCACCAGACAAGCTGCCTTTAATGCAGTCCCAGGCCTTTTGTCACCAGTGACAGCGGGTAGGAAGGAGGCACAGAGAGGGGGAACTCTCTAAGCATCTCACTTGGCCATGGATGGCTGGAGTCTGTGAGCTCAGCCGAAGCCCCAACCCTACTGACACGTGTTTTTCCAGTGGAGCCTTGTTACGGACAGTGCGTTGGTGCCATTCCTGCTCTTTGTCTCTTTCCAGTAAAACTGAGACCTCCAGGAAATCTTCAACTGGTTAGCAAAGCTAAAAACAGCTACAACTTATCATGGAGCCTGAATATTTCCTCTCACTACTTGGATGGGGAGCGGCAATACCAAGTGCGGTACAGAACCACAAGTCAGTCCTGGGAGGTGAGTACGGAGCGGGGACACTGGGACGTGTCACTATTCGAATCCTGGTCTTCCTTACAGAATTCTCCCCTCAGAATGAAAAAAGTTTTAGTGAATCTGGAGAGGGAATTACTTCCTCACCCCTTTTTGTCTGCATAACCTGCTGCCAGCGTTTGGTGATGACATGGAGGCAGACGAGAACCCTATTTTATTTAGTGCTGTCACAAAAGAAATCTAGATAGCTCCAGGGTAGACCTGAAAAGGATGAGAAGTACAAAATGAAGAAGATTTATCCTCCAGTGTGACAAAACAATGCACAAAATGGAGGGATCTGAGACAGGTCCTCTCAGAGGGCCTGGGAAAGGATTGATATATGATGCTGTGAGCCACGGCAGGATGTTGATGATGCTCTATTTTTGCCCTTCTTCCAGAAAGCCAAGACCCTCTGCATTAAGCAGGACCAGATGTGGGTGGTATTTGAGGGACTGTCCCCCAACTTGAAATATGAGGCAGCTGTCCGTGCAAAGCCAAGTAACTCAAGTACCTACAAAGGCGTGTGGAGTGACTGGAGCAAGACAATACTGTGGAAGACAGACGCTGACGGTAAGGATCAGAGTCAATCAGTCTGACACGGAGGGAAAAGAGGGAACTCAGAGAAAACAAAGCAGAAGGACCAAAGCAGGCTGGGAAGCTGGAGGAAGATGGGTAGGGAGGATTGTGTTAACTGAAGAGCAATAAAAAAAAAAAAAAGAAACAATCTGTCCCTCCTAATCTGTTAGGTCAGGCTGGCTCAACAGGGCTTAAGGACAAAGAACCCCTGGCTCCAATGGAGTAAAGAGCAGCAGCCCCTCTGACTTTCAGAGGCCAGGCAAAATCCACAAGGTGTAAATCAGGACCAGTTCAGTGGAGCCATTGATCAGTGAAATGCAATGAAACCAGAGCCTAGGAAGGAAAGTCTTGGGGAGAATGAAAGAGACTTACATGTGTGTAAGTCACTTCCAAAAAGCACTGATGATATATGCACCAGTCGTTACCATGAGCCACGGCATGGAGGGCACCTGCATCCTTGAAATATAGTGACCTGAGCGAGTCTTTTCTGTGAATTACGGGCTGTGCGCTCCGTCACATCTTTTCCAGAACATAAGTAGCTAGAGGTTATTCCCCTTGCATCACCCCCACTCTGCCCCTGCCCGGTCCCTCCCTGTTGTGCCCAGCACTGGTATAAACAGAGGAGCTATGTTTAGAAAGGGCACTGTGTTGCTGTGGCGATCAAATTCTGACAGTGCGTGATGTCAATGAACAGGATACAGCCGCAGCCGGTTGTCACAGCAACCAAGACCCAAAGATAACCAGGGTACCAGAGGCAGAGGAGACAAAGTGATCTTGGTAGCATCCCAAGGACAGGCAAAGACAGGACTCTCTACAACTATCTCATTTATCTCTTTCTGCTCCCTTACCACTACTCCAAACGAGCCCTGCAGGCCCAGACGAAGGGGCACTACGGATGAAGGGAAATGGGGGTGGCAGGCAGAGGAGACAGGCACCAGAACAGCAAGACCAAGCAAAGGTGCCCTGGGGAGATGTGTGTAAGAGACAGATTAACAAAGTTTAAGATGGTTCCAGAAAAGCTTGAGGAGAGCTGGCAGAGCTTTCAATGAGGAAATTCAGTCTCTTTCTCCTAACTCTACAATCCAGGTACCAAAACCACCATGTGGCAGAAAGCTGTAAACCTCCCTAGCCTCCTAAAATTTTCCTCCACCTGTCCAAATAAAGAGGCTAGTCCCTCGACCCCTAACCTTCTCCATCCTTGGCCCTGCTGCCCTCTAACCCAGTCCCATGAACCCCATGACTCTACCTCCCCACTGACTTACAATGCTGTTCCAATTCCCCAAGCCCAGTTAAGCTGATTTTAGGACTCCCTTTCTTTTGCAATGAGGCAGGATGCTGGACGCTTCTACCAGTACAATGTGGCACCTCATCTGTGGTAAACCCTAGCTGTGTTGCTGTTAGGGACAGGGAATTACAGCTGTTTAGCAAGAATTATCTATTAAACCATGCCAAGAAGACTCAAACTCATTTCAGTTCAAAGGCATCCTACACAACAGAGATTAACTCCTTTATCTGACCTGTGTATTATATTATATTAATTATATTATTATAATTAACAGCATATTATAATAACATGATCAGTTTGAACAGACATGGAAAAGTTGAAGATCCTACCTCCAAAATCCTGGCTAATTTTTTATAGCAACTCCCTCTCTCTCTCATCTTGCAGAAACAACCCGGCCGGTTCTGCCAGCTCTTATAGTGAGCACATGCATCTTCGTGATCCTTGGGACTGCCTTCCTTATTAACTTACGGACCCTGAAATGGTAAATGAGTGTCAAGTTTTCCTCTTTGTTGCTCTCCTGTATATTGTGTGTCTTCTCATAACCTGGTTTATTTTGTATTTGGCATTACAGAGCATACAGAGGGACTCAAATATACAGTTCATAACCCAAGCTTTCAAGGCTGACATTTGTCTGAGTAGATATATAGCCACCCAAGATGATGTTGTGTTAACACTGTCATCATATTGTGCCATACTCCTGAGACCCAGTGCCACGGTCTGGCTGGCTTCAAAACAGATGCCTTGGTACTTCTTTTGCCCATGGGTTACAGCGGTTTTCCCTGGCAGGGATGCACCAAAATCACCTCTCAAAAAATAGGTTACTGAGCTGGGCACTCTCTCAGAAGAGAGGACAAAGGAAGCCTAAGTACCATGACCTTCTTAAATACTCCAGAAAGAGCTCAGTGAGGATGAGTA
The DNA here is from genome assembly GCF_040182565.1 of Anser cygnoides. NCBI lineage: Eukaryota > Metazoa > Chordata > Aves > Anseriformes > Anatidae > Anser > Anser cygnoides. Next base: position 56,221,994 of record NC_089873.1, read on the forward strand.
GTATTTGATCTGCAGGCAAACTCCTGAGTGAGGAATACAGTTCTTCTCCTAAAGTGTCTCATCACATGCTGGTAAACATCTATGTGATGCTTTAAAGATCTCTTCTTTTTGCCAGCATACACAGCTTCTAGTCAGGACTGAAAGTGTCTCACAAGGTTACCCAGTGCAGTAATCCAGAGAGCGACCTGTCAGCATGGTGAGGTTAGAAATGGCTTCAGATTTTCTCATCTCAGGACAGGGATGGAGAAGCAGGTCACTGGTGTTGGTGGCAGAAATGTTCTCAGGGAAGAAGGCAGCAGAGGCTGGGATGGCTTCTTTGGAAGGAAAGAAGGAGAAGCATATTAACAGAAGGTGGATACTGAGAAAGTCACTGTTTTACCTTGAGTCATAACACAAAGGTGAGGAAGTGCTAGCTATATGGCAAACCAAGAGATAAAAAGGCCTCCATTCTCCACAGAGTGTAGTTAACCTGTGAGATTGGATGGAGGATAATGCTGAGGTAAGATGCAAGGAAGGATTAGACATGCACGAATAAAAATAGCATCTGCAGTGATGTAAAATAGTTTATATGCAAGAACTAGCAAATTCTTATGCTTCAGAGAGTACATTGATTGCCTCCAGAGGTCAGGAGGGTCTCTCCTCAGAGCATCCCACAGCAAAGCTTCTGCAAAGAGCTGACGGGATCAACCGACCTCTCTGAGGGACTGAGGAGCAGATGAGATCACTTCATGCTGCCTCAGGATGACAACACACTGGTTCCAGTAAAGCGGAGGTCACTGGGCTGGTGCTTGACATGCTCAGATAGGTTTGCATGTCCAGTAAGTACTAGCTGTACCGCAGAGTATCCTGCTAACAGGAGAGATGGTGGTGACACAGTTTTGCCAGTGATGGTCCTGCTCACACCATGGGGTCCTCTGAGTCTTTGTGGGGGCAGCAAAACCAAGAGGGGGCAGTTCGCAGCAGCTGGACCTTGGAAACAAGGGAGAGCTGCCCAGACCTATCATCGAGCAGGGGGAAATGGAGCAGCTAAGGTGACCACCAAGTTAGGGAAGGCTGTGAACTGTTGGTTGTTCTTCCCCAGGAAAAAGGCTGAGAGGAGTGTATTTTCCAAAATCAGGTTTATCTGGCTCATCTCTATCTCTCATCTCTTAGCCACTGCATTTCAGGCCACTCAAGAGCAAGGAGGGTCCTCAGGCTTGTTTTTACTTTACCTTTCCCCTGCTACCATGAGCTGTGATGCTCTCTCTTATTCCCATCACAGTCTGAGAGAGGTCAGGATCAGGCCCTGTTTCATTTCTCAATCTCCTCTCTTCTCAAGGTTTAAGAAGATTCTGAAGATTCACATCCCAGACCCCGAGAAATTCTTTCCCCCACTCGTCTCTGTTCACGGAGGTGACATTCAGGTATGGGGCTGGGGACGGATTCAAGTGGTTATTAGGGAGAAATGAGGGAAAGGAGGGTCTAGCTGTACATGCCTGGGGCAGACACCAGGTCCTCAGACCTACATGTGCGCATGCAACTCATGTGCCTGTAGCACCAGCTGCTGGGTTCTCTGCTCAAGTTTTATTTTTTGACCTAAAACCTGACACTCGGCTGATACATTCTAATTTCAGAACCGAGAAACGGCAAACCACGCAAACCTCAGCAAACTACTCCCCTGACAGGAGAACTTGAGAGAATGAAAAGGACCTGTGGGAGGGACCTTGGCCTCTCAGATCCCCTTCCACCCTGCTTCTGTCCCTCCCCACCTTCCCTAGACTGCCCAGATTTCCTGCTGTGGTCCCCTTCTGGCTGTGAGCCCTACCTCCTCTCCTATTGCTAATTACTATCACTTTGGGTGACACTTAGCTATTTTCTGTGTTCTTCTTTCTTTTTCCCTTCCTTCTCCACCCCCTCTTTCTCCCTTCCCCAGTCTCTCTTTGAGTATGGGCAGCTGCAAGAAGACAATTACCATTCTGTGCAGTATTAAAGGGAGCGTCAGATGCAAGACGTGGGAGGTGATCCCAAGGGACATTTTGCTTCAAGAAGGGTGGAGACAAGCTGCAGAGAGTCCAGAGGACAGCAAAGCTTTGGAAAAACCTTAGTGCAAAAAGCCTTTGAAAGCTAAACCTACGGGGGAAGAGTGTGGGGGAGGGAGGTGCAGCGGGCACTGGAGACACTTTCCTAGTGTAAAAAGAACTACAAAAAATGCTTTACTGGCCATAAATGAAATTAAGTTGGATATTATCAAAACCAGTGTATTTTTAAGGATAATGACATGCTGCAGGCTGTAACTTGCAGTGAGTGTGGAAATTCAGGCATGAGGGGCTTGGAAGAGCAGAAAGCTGCATGCAGTCATGTAGGTGTATCAGACACTGGTTCAGCAGCTAGGAATAGATTGCATGAGACCCACCTTTTTCCTTTTCTTCTTCCTTTTCTTTTTCTTTTTCTTTTTCTTTTTCTTTTTCTTTTTCTTTTTCTTTTTCTTTTTCTTTTTCTTTTTCTTTTTCTTTTTCTTTTTCTTTTTCTTTTTCTTTTTCTTTTTCTTTTTCTTTTTCTTTTTCTTTTTCTTTTTCTTTTTCTTTTTCTTTTCTTTTCCTTTTCCTTTTCCTTTTCCTTTTCCTTTTCCTTTTCCTTTTCCTTTCCTTTTCCTTTTCCTTTTCCTTTTCCTTTTCCTTTTCCTTTTCCTTTTCCTTTTCCTTTTCCTCTTTTCCTTTTCCTCTTTTCCTTTTCCTTTTCCTTTTCCTTTTCCTCTTTTCCTTTTCCTTTTCCTTTTCCTTTTCCTTTTCCTTTTCCTTTTCTTTTTCCTTTTCCTTTTCCTTTTCCTTTTCCTTTTCCTTTTCCTCTTTTCCTTCCCCCTTTCCCTTTCCCTTTCGCTTTCCCTTTCCCTTTCCCTTTCCCTTTCCCTTTCCCTTTCCCTTTCCCTTTCCCTTTCCCTTTCCCTTTCCCTTTTCCTTTTCCTTTTCCTTTTCTTTTTCCTTTCCTCTCTTCCTCTTCCTCTTCCTCTTCCACTTCCTCTTCCTCTTCCTTTTTTTTCTTTTTCTTTTTCTTTTTCTTTTTCTTTTTCTTTTTCTTTTTCTTTTTCTTTTTCTTTTTTCTTTTTCTTTTTCTTTTTCTTTTTCTTTTTCTTTTTCTTTTTCTTTTTCTTTTTCTTCCTTTCACTTCAATCCTCCATCCTCCGTTCCCCACTCAAAAATCTCATAACACAGGTTTGCAATATCTGCGCTTGATTTTAAAGTGACAGAAAGATATACTCCCTCTGAAACCCTGCAGATGAGACATCATGGATATGAATTTCCCTCCCACAACTCCAGCAACTCTTGCTTGACCAGAGAAATGGCCACTTAATTGGTGTGGGTGCTCAAGGGGGGAGGCCTTTTGTTCCTCACCGTGCTATACTTTGACCATAACAGTCTCTCTCCTGTGTTTTTTCCCCATCAGAAATGGCTCTCCTCCCCATTCTCCTCATCTTCGTACTGCGTGAACAGCATAACCCCAGAAATTTCTGTGCTGGAGGTGATGCAGAAGAATGACCAGGAATCCCAGCTTCTGCTTTCCAAGGGACCCCTGACTCCTGATCCTCCCTCAGAAACCAGTGGGCATTCTGTGTCCAGCTGCTTCACCAACCAAGGCTACTTCTTCTTCCACCTTCCCAACTCCTTTGAGATCGAGCCCTGTCAGGTCTACTTCACGTACGAGCCTTTCACCCAGGAGAGCAGTGGCAGTGAGGACAGCGAGTCTTACCATGCTCTCCCCTCCCCAGACCTCTGCACACTGGCAGAGGACATGCCCATGTTGTCCCACAACTTCCTTCACTGTTTCAAGGGGATACAGGGCTTCCAAAATGGTTCCTTTGTGACAGAGACACAAGGTGAAGCCCAGCGGCCTGTGGCTATTTCAGGGGCTTTCCCATCAAGCGAAAGCAACCCACCGACACCAGTTCTGAGGCAGGATGAGAAAGTGATTGACAAAGTTCCTTTACAACCTGCTGAGGCTCTGTGCCAGCTGGACAAAGACTTTCCTGACCCACCAGGCCAGCATGACAGCAACACCGCCAGCGTTATGGAGGGGAGTGCGAAGGCAGGCCTTCCGACTGATCCCACCGCTCCAGCAGCACACGTTACCCCTTCCCTTTCTCAACCTACATCTGTAAGGCAAGCACACGATGAGAATCCCTGCAGAACTGCCTTCCCCAGCCAGATCCCAAACACTGGTGCCTATCTTTCTCTGAGGGACCTCCAAAGCCAATACAACCATTGCTCTGTCTAGGATCTGCCTGGGGGAAATCTACAGGTGGGAAAGGCCTTCTCGGCAACGAAGACTAAGTGGACATTTTTTCTATTCAGAGCATGAATGTAGCTTTCAGTATCAAACCCATTAGAACTGTTCTTTAATGAGGCTGAAGAACAAAGTTACTCAAGAGGGATGCAAAACCAGAAAAGGAATAGGCCGGACAAGGCGTAAATTCATGGATAACTACCATGGTATCACTAGTCCCAAGGATAAAACATCAGTGAAACAGACCACTGCAAATGAGAGGACATTTTGCATGGAAAACCGGGCTAGTGATTAGTAAAGCAATGCATGGAGAATAATAAAGGTACATTAAAGCTTTTAAGTGGCTACCACCTAATAGAGACAAAGAAACGGGATTCGTAGGCATACAGAACAACAAGGACTCACCATCATCACTGAATCTGTTTCTCTGCTATTACTGTATCTGGTAGCATAGAAGCCCTTTCCCACACTGCTGAGGTGCCATCCCAAATCTCACTAGCATTTTTTTTTCCTCCCCAGCTCCCTGTAAGAGGCTGTGCTGGCACTTCAATGCTCTGCATCTTGGTGTGATAACAGCACCCAGCTTTGAGGCTGAGCAGCCACATATTCCATTTGCCTTGTTCCAGCCTACAAATGTCTCAAGGGAGGGAGAAATGCCCAAAGAGGTGGATATGGGATTTCGTTCAGGCCAGTGAGTGCTGAGGCTGATGACAAAATGAAGACATCTCCTGCCTGACCAAGGGTGGTTTTTTTTGTTTTTTTTTTTTCTGAATGTCCCCATTTTGGGTTTTAATCAGAGTACATTCTGAACTGCTTAGACCAGCTTTAGACTCAGATCTCTAAGGTTAGCTCAGAGCCAGAACTGTGTCAGCTGTCTAAGCAGTGCCGTGTAAAAAGAAATCCCCATTATTGGGTTAAAAATACTGGGGAAATCCCCTTCTCCCCCCCCTCCCCCCCACTTTTCCCCCTAGGTCTGATGATGGCAGTAAAAAGAATGCACACAATTTCCCATTCTTGCTGCAATATTTTTCATGAAATCGAAAGCCTCTCTGCCCTGTTGGCAAAATACAGTTATTTGACTGTGATAAGCTGATTGCAGAATAGTTCATCCCACATCCTGTATTAGTGGAAAACATTGCAATGGTGCTGCCTATTCCTTCCATTGCTCAAGGGAAACCATTGCCTATTTAGCGGCAAAGATGTGGTAAATGAGCCCAGAAAAGTAACTCAGAAATCAGCACCTTTGCTGAAAAGAAAACCTCAATCCACTCACAAAAAAATAAGGATTGAAAAGACTACTTTTTTTTTCTTCTTCTTCTGCATTTGCTGACCTATGTTCAGAAACAGCAAAACACCACAGAAGAAAAGTAGTAAGACAAAGCAAGGCGTGCTGTTCTGCTTCCATCCATTCCTGCGTTCAACATCTGTACAGTCCGTCTGTTCTCTCGCTATATTTCTGGACTATTCGGAAGTGGGAAAATACCAATCCTGTGCTAAAGATCTTTCTTCTAAGAGTTTTTACATCAAAAAATTTCAAGGATATCAAACTTGTTGGTACTTTTGGCATTTCTCTGAGTATCACCCGGAGCTAATTCTTCCCTACCTCTACCTGTAGAAACATGGATCTTCTGCTTTGTCCCAGTCCCACACTGTTACCTGACCTTGCATTGTGCAGCTTGAATGTCATTAGAAATCTCAGCTATGGGAGCACCCACTGCTTTGGATTTCACCTCAGAAGAGTTGCTCAAAGTACTTGAGCTTGCCTGCAGCTGAGAGAGCTGGGGCAGCTATAACCCTCTTCTCATCCGCTTCTTCACCTGCCTCAAGACATGAACTGCTCCATTGTCTTCAGAAGACAGCAGGCAAAGAAAGCCCCACAGCATCCCAGATAAGCAAGTACAAGGCTTGCCCAGATATTTGCTGTGCTTTGAGACTCTTTGCAGATGAACTTCAAAAAGAGACAATGAATCCCTTGCCCTGATGGGCAAATTGCTATTTTACATAGGCCATGGATCCTAGTTGCACTGATGGCTCTCCTGTCCCTATGTAGATCTCCATAAGCTTCTCAATTATTCTTGCTGCTAAGATGAATACGAATAAAAATAAAAACACCCCTTTTTCCTCTTGGAAAATAAAAGAAATACTACGGAATCTATGGTGTTTTATTGTCCTTTGGGGTGGGGGGAAAGGATCAACAGCTTTTCTAAACAGAGGACTAGGCAAAGCTTTGTTGGGACCAATAGACCTTTCGTCCCCTTCCGACTCCCTTCCCCAAGGCACTCAGGCACCTAAAAGAGGGGGTAGCTCACTTCCAAGGCTGTCAAGTGCCAGGAAGCAGCCCAGGGCAGCCAGAGCACTGTGTAGGCAGGTGGTATTGAGGCCAGGGCACAGAAAGGGGCTGTTTGTAAAAAGGTTTGTCTGGACAACTCAACAGTGAGTATACCATCAGAAGCCCTTTGTGGTGACACATACCCCACCGACTTCAGCAGGTTTGGGGTCAGCTCCAAAATTCAGGCAAGGAGGACTAAGCTCAAACTGAGTTTTCAGGGGGAGATGGTTGGTAGATCCACCGCACAGATGGCTGGGCGCTTACACAGCCATGTCCATGTTTAAGAAAGGAGGAAAGATGTGTTAGCTACAATAAGCACAGCAGGCTTGGGGGAGGGGGGGAGAAGATGGTCTAAAGAGGTGAATCCTTCAGCTACTGCCATGAGAAGAAGACAATTTTGCAGAGATGTGCCGCAGAAATGTCTTTACCATGTTCCGCTCTGCCTGATCCCCAGAAAACAGAATTGGAAGTGATCCTGCCGCAGGCCCCTGAGGACCATCCTGCTGTCTGGGTATTTTTCCCCCCTGTGAAAATGCTGACAGCTTTCGAAGTGGCAAGCTGTTAGCACTGCATTAGCAGCCCCACAGGGTGTGAATGTGTGACACACAGCGGCAGGAAGTGCTCAACATAAGATGTGGTGATAACCGGACCTTTCTTCCAGGAAGACAAGGTCATGTGGTCTCGTATGTGAGTAACCCAGGTTATGAATACCCAAGGTATAACACTCCGCGATATGGGGCCCTTTCTCTGCTGGGCACCCCAGGGCTCTTCAGAAATGTCACAAAAGGGAGTGTTCCCCTCCACGGCTGATGTGAACACGGTGCTGAGATAAACCACAGAGAGACGACAGTGTCCAGCAGTACCAGAGTCATACCGAAGCTAAACTTGAGTGCTGTGTGGAAGATATTTGAGCTAACCACCCCATACACGAGTCCTCTCCTTATCTTAAGCTGTAGACAGCAAATATAGCTGTCACATATCTCATCTGCCTCTTTCCAAGATGCCTCGTTTACAAATACGCAACATCATCCTCCACCCCTTCCCACCTTCCTTCTTTTCACCATGGGAAATAAAAAGCGTATTTGCAGTAAAGGAATTCCTCTGAAGTCAGATCTGATCAAGATTTTGGGTCCTTGGTTGATTCAAAAAGCTGCGGTGATAGATGTGGTATGCTTGCTTAGACAGATCAGATTGAAATAATATATATTGTGTTCTGCTGAAAACACCAGAGAAGGAACTTGCCTTTTTCCAGTAAAGATGGATACAAAAAGGTAAGATCTCTGGGAAATACCCTCAGCTGGGTTCTGACCCACCGCGGCAAGCCCTCATAGTGTAAGTTCAGGAAAGCCATACAGGTATACACATACGCCTAAAGATGAAGCTAGTCCTCGGTTATCTAGGGAAATTCTGGCTCAAAGCCACTTCTGAAAATGAAATCTAGTCCCTTCAATCTCTTAGGCAGTTCTGAAAGCATTTCTTATTGTCACTGCGTGCCTCAGTTTCTTACACGTACAGCAGTGAGTTAGTCAGGATAACCACATCGACACATTCCCAGTCAAACACTGGAGCTTTTCATCTACATTTAACATTTTTCTACTAGAATCCTACACAAGGTAACTGCAGCAATAACTTTTGGTCTTCTCACAGTCCCAGATTAAACCTGAACTGGTGACAGACCTGGGAGCAGCTACCCCTGCCTGGCTGCCAAAATGGGCCCTGGCCCAAATGAGCTCGTCCCCAGACCAACCCCAGTGGCTGGAGCTCAGCCCCAGGTCAAAAGTAGTCCGTGTGCCCTTCCCCCCCTGCTTTATTGACAGGATAACTCTATTTACTTTGTTCTGGCTGGAGCACAGTTGCTTTTTGTGAAAAGCGAGGGGCAGTAAGCAGAAGACGGAGCGGCAAGGCAGGGGGGGAGGACCCGGGGACAGAAGACATCAGATGCTGCAGGAAGGTGGCACAACCGACTGTGGGGAGCCCAGTGTCAGGAAGGTGGGCAGCGAGGAGCCCAGGAAGACCAGAGGGAGCGTTGCAGGTCAGGACTGACAGATGCCGTGCTTCGCTTTCATCTGCATGACCGCTGCTGGATCTGGACCCGCTGTCTAGCTCCGTCTTCCCTCCTTCAGGACATCTACGCCTGTCAGCCAGGGGCTGCTCCATCCCTGTGCCAAGGAGCTCTGCCTGCTGACACCCAATGGGACCAAGGAGGGTGGCTAAGACATACAACAGTCGCTCAGCAACTCCTCGTCCCCTGGGGAGGACAACATAAGCTGCCTGCGCCAGCCTCCTGGGTTGTTCTTCTCAGCACAGCAGGAGGTGCTCCTAACCTGACTTTTTCCAGGCTCCCCCCTGCAGATCTTCTCCCCCTGCAAGCCTTCAAAATCTCCATTTCAAGAAAAAAAAAAAAAAAAAGCAAGCCATTGTACGGGGTGTGCTGACCCACCACGGCAGAACGGTGTGGGACAAAGGCCAAGCCGAAGGGACATGGCATCAAATTATTGATCGCTGAGGAGACCTTGAGCTTGGGTAAATAGATATCCTCCTCTCTCTCTCTTCCCATGCATGTGTAAGCGGGCTTGCGTGGGGGGTGTGGGCCCGGCCTCACAGGCGGCAGCAGGTTTCAAAGGTAGGTCTGCAGCTCTGGGGGAAACCCCAGTGCCTACAATTAAATCTTCAAAAAAAAGAGGTTCTTCTATTGTTGTTTCCTGCCCTCCTCCCCCCGCCCCTCGGTTTGCGGTTCTTTGCTTACGCCTGCTGTTTCTGAAAGGATCCTATGGTAGTGGAGAGGTGCTCCTGCCTCTCTGGAAGGGTGCATCAGAGGAAGCAGACGTGCCGCCGTTTGTAGGAGTGCTGATGTTCACCAAGCTACGTTTGATTTTCTGGAGGGAGTCACTTGGTGCTTATGTTCTGTGAGCACATTGCTGTGCCGCAAGCCAGCCTGGAGGGTTCGGGGCTCAGTAAAAGGTGGGAGAGTAAGGAGGCTGAACAACCCCTGCCCTGTGAATGTCCCAGGGCACCTACACAGGCTAAAAGGGGTGTGAGGCCAACCACCTCCTCCTACCTCTGCAGCACGTCCCTGCTGTGCGTTCATCTCGGCGCAGACAGGCACCGCTGGGTGAGCGCACAGCTCGCAGGCACGTAGGCAGGGCGCAGGCATTCCCCAAGAGCTCCGCGCCCTCCCACGTGGATGTGCTCATATCCCGTTCCTCTCCAGCCACACACACAAAGCTTTTGGGGACAGCAGTGAGGTTAGAAGGCAGTAGGTGACTGGAGAGGAAAGGAGAAGGAGGGTGGGTGAGATAAGATGGCTCTCTTGGGTGATGGCACTTCTTCCTTATCTTCAGCATCTGGGGCTGACAGGAGGGGCGCAGTCAGAAGAAAGCAAAACAGGCAGCCCGAGGGAGAAGGGTGAGGGAAGCCAGAAGATGCCCCCTGGAACAGAGAAGGGTGGAAGGCTGGACGTTGTTTGCGAGCTCTCCCTGCACTTGCACAGCTACTGAGTCAGGGCCAGTGTGGGCTTCGCCCTGGGACAGGCAGTCTGGTGAGAACGGCAGGGTTTTTTTTGCTTTGAGGGACTGAGAGCAAAGTGGCAGGGCAGGCAAAGTACAGCTGCAGGCTCCCAGGCCGGGGCTGCTGCATGCAACCTCTGTGTGCTTTTGAGGGCACTGATTTTCTTTTGCATTGATCTCCAGGTCAATAAAATACCAGTTTTAAAACCATTCCCAAACTGAGAACATAACAGTATTATCTATGGAGAATTTTCTTATTGTACTGACTTGTGTTTTTTGGGCAGAAGCAAGTGAAACCTGGGGATTGTATTTGAAAACTGGAGGATGCCCTGGAGGCATAGACAGATAGGACAGTGTCCTGGAAGCCTGTCTTCTACTGAAATAGGAGCTTAACTCACATTTCCACTGAGCAAAGTCTTTGATGGTTAGCCCACAGACCTCTTAGGGCTATAGATCTGGGGAGAGGATCACAGAGCTGGCAGCGCACCTCCAGAGATGGATGTAAAAAGCTGCATGAAACCCAGCCTGACCATGGTGTGCTGTGTCACTAGATGCCCCAGATGGAGGCCGAGGAACAGGAGGAAGATGCCAACTCCCTCTCAAAAGATGGATCAGAGACTAACTCAACTACCTCACGTGACTGCCGCCGCTATGTGCCTCTTGGAATAGTCTTTGTTTTGCTGGCTGGAACTGCTGCAGCAACATGGTATTTCCTAGGTAAAAATTCAACACGTTTTTTCCCTGTGTAGGAGGTGGATGGGGTATAGTAAAGGCAATGTCCAGCCCAACGAGTATTTGTGTCTTTGGGCAATCTTTACAGATCAAATCTGAGCAAATTACTGGGCATATCCTTCTCTCCTACATATCAGCAAGGTAATTCATTAGTGTCTTCTGTTGGCAGACTACAGACCATGGCACCTGGAACCATCTGTCCTGCAGTTTTACTCCGGCAGCCTCCAGGTCCTCAATCGCCAATACTTCCCAGACCTTGGGGAAGTGGAGTCCAGAGCCTTCTGGTTGGAGTCAGCCAAACTCCAGAATATGGTGAGGGCAATTCCATGACCAGAGCTGGCCCTGAGGCAGTTCAGTGAGTAGCAGAGCAAGGGGTCAGGTACCCTCATCCAAGTGACAGACGTGGTGGGTCTGTACAGCAGGCGGGATGAAGCGTAGGGCTGGCTGTAGGTTCTTTGTCACTGTAACTTTGCACGATAGTTATCAGACACTCTCATTGCAGCTGAAGGATCTCATTCGTGCCACAGAGCTGGGTCGATATTACAACTCGAGCACAGTGTATGCCTTCGGGTGAGTAGCACCCACAGCATTTCTGCCTGTTTGTATGTGAAAGTTTCCAGTCCACTGTACTTTCGTTTCACTGAAATTTGGTCATGACAAGCTGCTGCACGCCCAACCATGAGCTCTAGGCTAGGTTGGGCAATACACATCCAGAACGGCTCCAGCATGACAGAGCTGTGGATATTTTGACGTTCACATTCATCACAAAATCAGTCAACATAGAAAGCCAAAACTGAGATTTTTTTCACTGAGACAAAAGTTCAAGTGAAGAAAAAAAACTGACTGGGAAGAATTGAAAAAAAAAAATAAAAATCTGGGCTTTGCATTCTCAGTAGAAACTAAGCAGCTGGAAATTAATTTCTCTAATTCAAGGAAGTCATTTTTATGGCCTGATTCTAGGCACCAGAAATCAGAGGCCAGAATGTACCATGGATAAGGTATTTCAGGCAAGAAGCGTGGTCCACCTGGGAACAGGATAAGAGTGGAGTGGGACAAATATGGGACTACAGCTTTGTAGGTCATCACATTAGTTCAAGAAATCAGGAATAACTTCCAAACTGATGTATACATTTGTTTATTTTTTTCCATGGAAAACTACACCCCTAAATTTGACCTTTCACTAAGGAAAATTCCAATTCTGCTGTAACTCCATTTTCTACCAGGGAAAGAAAAGTTTCACTTGCAATTCTTCTATTTTTTTACCAATCAAAGGTTTGCTTCAACATCTCTTCCCCCTCCCCCAGCCAATTTTCTGTGCCAGCTGGTTGAACAGAGCTTTTCTAGTCACAGCCTCCCGCAACTTGAGCCTGCCCAGCATTAATGGCTTGTGGTAAGGTACTGAGTCATAAATCAACCCCTTGTCACTGCTGGGAGGTGATACAATGAAGTCTTGAGAGTTTCATCTCAGCCTCTGGTCAGTAGTAACCAAAGGTCACTTCTACCTGAAATGAGACTACTCATTAGACCAGTCTTGATTAATTATCACACTAATTTGACCAGGTATAGTCATCAATGGATAGTCCACACAGATATACCTGATTTGTGGCTAAACAATGGGGGATTAATCTGTGGGGTTTGACACTCCTGTAGAGGAAGACAGAGGATATTTAACGTGCTATTTCTCTGTTAGGGAGGGGGCTCTGACCTTCTTCTTCTGGTTTACCCTCCAAATCCCTGAGAGTAAGCAGAAGGAGATGACGGCTGACAGGGTAAACACAATGCTCCACCAAGAGCTCTCCGCCAGCTTCAACATCTCGGGCAGCCTGTCCTACCAGGCAGAGTACAGGGTCAACCCAGACTCGCTGGTTCTGCTGGGTAAGTACCCTCTGCTCAGCTGTGGCTTGAGCCATCAGACGTGGCCCCAGGTTTACAGGGTGCCGAACAGAGGTTATGAGAAGTGGCTAGAAGTCATTGCTGAAGGGGATAGAAGAAATCTGAAGAGGACAGGGAAGAAATGAGGATCAAGACAGGCGATTACATGTGTTGCTTCCTCATAGAGAACAGAATTTTCACAAATAGCATCATTCCTTTGAATGATTAAAGATTCTTGGAGATATAGCTGACTATGACCAGGTAGTTAACAACTTCCTATTTCTCCTCCTTCTCCCCTCAGCCTTGGCTTGTGTTGAATAATATCTTACACAGATCATGACTTTGACCAGCTCGGCTCAAAATTAGCAAGCAGTTAGGTTTCTTGCTTTCCTTTGGGAGCTTATTCCAGTCTACTCAATTCAGAGAAGAACAAAGTCAACATACTTAAGTCACCACTAGTCTTACTCTGAAGCAAAGCATTGTTGCCACTTTAGTTCCTAACATATGATTTTAAGCATTATTTATCAGTTCCCAAACTAAAGATCACAGCCTGTTTAAAAAGAAGCCCCCACAGAACTTCTCTAAAATAGGTGTTAGATAAAGGACGTGGGGATGTGTCTATATTCAGTGCACCAAAATCCAATGGAATTTGCATTTAGTCCTTATAAAGAAACTTAGCTTCTCAGGCTGATCTGATCCCTCCTTCAGAGCCCCAAACCACAGAGGTTTTAAACTACATTGTGTTTACTCTCTCCCACTAGGACTCCCATTTCCAAGTTTCTTCTTCCTATGAAATGCCACATCTCCAAGTTTTTCCCCAGACGTTATCTTGCATTTTTCAGAGATGAATCTTATTTTAACATATCCCACCCATATTTTCTCTAACCTTTCCCTGCACATCACAATTGTTTTGATTTGGAGGTAATTTTTTGGTGTCTCCAAACAAAATCTGATTTCCTTAAAATGATTTCACAGATCATTTTGTGGATCTGGTCCAGATCTTTGTGTTAAGATCCAGTATGAACCTGCATCAGCACCCCATGAAGACCTCTCCTCCTGCATTTACCATTAGTCACTTACTCCTGCTTTTAATTTGTTTCCAGTGTACCAGACCTTATGTTCAGCCAAATTAAATCAACTTTCTTAAGAAAAATGTCATAACACAATATGCTAAACGCTTCAAAGTCAGCCCATCTTGCATTTTCCATTTATTTACTCACTTCCTAATGTGATCCATAAAAAAAATAAAAAATGATGTTACCATTCTTTTAGCTGTTCCCAGTTCCCTCTTATTCCCTTTGCATCTGTTTCACTGTTTTATTCATTTCAGGTAGATTTGCATGAGCAGAACATGCTTCTTTCTATTTTGGAGTTAACACACCAGTTGTAGTTTCTCTGGCTCCTTCTGCTTTCTCTCATCCTTCCTGCCTCCTTCTCCAGTCAGAAGCACAGTCTAGCAGCTGTGGCAAAAAAAAAAAAAAAAAAAAAAAAAAAAAAAAAAGTAGAAAACCCTTATAGTGCTGGGCCAAGATGAGCTCACGCCAGTGGCTTAACCTCTGGCTTCATTTGCTCTGTAAAAGCAGAGTGAAAAAATTGCCAGCTAATAGCAAGTCATTAGCACTTCATTGCCTTCTGACAGACTCACTGGCTGACCCGCTGAGCTCTAAATATGAATTCTCTCTGCAGTCTTCTGTAACACACAGAGCTGCAGACCACTGACTAATACAGGAAGATTTTCCAGCCCCCCAGTGCTTTATTTTTACCAACAGGTACACTCACTCCAGGGCACTAGCCTCCCCTTTTCCCCTGAAGACTTTTAGGATTTCCTTCCTTCCTTCTCGAGGGAACTCAATTTTATTACCTTCACACAAAAGAGCAAGTAACATCAGCTCAGCGTACCTCATGTCCTTCCCTACAGCAGAGGAGCTTCTCCAGCCTTGTGCTGGCAGGATCCTCCTTTCCACAACATCTGTTTTTACCATGACAAAGCTACAGAGCTCTCCCCGCAGAATTGCACGCTCTGCTTAGGGGCCACAACAGAGCAAAGGCCTGCCCTAGGCAAGCCCCCCGGCAGCAGCTCTCACACCCAGCTGACCTCACGGCGCCTTTGGTTTCGGCAATTATTCCCAGTAGCACCTCATCTCTGGCCGCTCCCAGTTCAGCTGGGAGGCTGGAGCGAGGCCCAGCTCCTAAAAGCATTGTCCACTGGCTTTGGTGTGTGCAGATCTGTAGCCCTTGCTGGTGTCTCTCTCTGCATCTGCCTTCCCCATAGGTGGGCTCTGTAGGCTATTCAGTAGCTACCAACCAGTCGTCATCAAAGGACCTCCTTTCCCACCCTCATCAGCTCCCATGCTTTTCAGTGAAGGGTTATCTGGACTCAGAGAGCAGGACAAAGGCTCTGGGTTAGGGCTGTGCCCAGTGGTGTGGCTGCCAGGGAAGGGGAATGGTGTCCTGAGGCAATGTCCAGCCCTGGTGGGAAGGGGAAGATGCCCTTGAGGAGCATTGGGTAATAGGCAAAGGAGAAGATGCAGAGAAGCCTGTATTCGTCTGGAAGGAATGAATTAGGGCTGTTGGATTTGGGACTGAGGCCAGAGAGGTTTCCCTATGGGATGGGATGAGGAAGATATGACTGAAGCAGGTCCCTGAGATCAGACAGAGAAGTGCCTGGAGAGTGCCCCACACCAAGATTTTAGGGGGGTCACCTACGTAGGAAGGGAGTCATTGTCTGCCATGCTAGCATTCAGTTACCACCACTTTTTGTTTATCTTCCTTTATATATTTCCTTTCTAACAGAATCCAGTGTGAAAGACATAGTAGTGCTGAAATCCACTCTGGGTAGGCCATCTTTTCTTTTCCTTTTGAGTTTGTTACTTTGTGGGAGGGATTTTCACCGGGGACAGGTTTCTTTGGCTTCCTGGAGCTGTAAATCCTGGGAAGGGGAGAAGAAAGCTGTAGCAAGGGAGCAACAGCACCACTGCTTAGCAAAAGTGCCCATGGCCACATCCAAAGTGTGTGAAGCTACTACATGGTGGAGTGCTCTGAGCAGCTCTGATAGCACACAACTATGCGGAGATACCAGCTCCCAGGAGCAGTGCATCCAGCTTATTAAAGTCTTGGTGTACTGATGCCACAGTGCCAGTTCTGGGCCCCAGAAAACCTATTGAGAGGGGCTGAGGGTTTCCCTCCATGGCTCTGCACTGGACGTGGTGTAAACCATTGTAAGTTTATTGTCCTAGTGATGTTTGAAAGTGTTTTTAATAATTTTGGGCTGTGCTGCAAGTGCTGCTGGCAACTTTCATTAGATACACTATTAGAAAGGCAACTTTAAGCTGATTTTTACTCAAAAATCTTGGGCTAGACAGCTGCTGGAGCCTGGAAAGTATACAAGGGGGATGTAAGGCTGGGAAGAACATGGTGGTGAGAGGAGAAAGAAATGAAAAAGAAAATGAAGCCAGTGGAAGACAACTGTGTTGTGCTGATGTTTAACTCCTGAGATGGTATGGGCTCAACCAAGGGAGAGGGGCCAGTTGTTACAGAGAGGAATTGGGGGGGGGGGGGGTCTTTCACATGCACCATTTACTTTCACATGCGTCTCAGTGACACCAGTAAGAGGTGACTGGTGTCACTGAGACGCATGTGAAAGTAAACTGACATCACTGGGATGATTCAGCCTAACCCTGAAATAGGGCTCACACTGGTATCCCAACTGGCAATCCCATATCTTAATTTCCCTTACAGTCACCCCTAAGCCCACCTTCCCTCAGTTTATATCACCCTGAGGTTTAAATCCTTCTGTCTTTCCCCTGCATTCAGGTTGCTACAGATACAGCTATGTCCAAGAGGATGACATCCTAACGCTGGAGGGCCCCGACTACCTGGCCTCCAGTTGTCTTTGGCACCTCCATGGCCTCAAGGGCTACATGATCAAGCTACACTTGGAGTGGACTCTTCCGGACTGCAGGGACCGCCTGGCTATGTATGATGCAGCTGGGCCCCTGGAGAAACACCTCATCACCTCGTAGGTAGCTCCTGAGCAGGGTGAGCACAGTGGGGAACCCAGGCAGGATGGCACAACACCACAGCAGGGGAAGGTGTTAGACTACATCAGAGGAAATTCTCTTTGATGCAAAACCTGCCTCTCACTGATGAGCTGAAGTCACTGATGTGGGATATCACACAGCCAGCCCTGCAGTCTGATAGATTACAGCAGCACAAGCTGTCTCTCTGGTGGCTCTTTATTTGATTCAGTTGGTGTCTCACAACAGGCTTGTTCTTTGGATAACACAGGCCTCCACTGCTTTTTTTTTTTTTCATTCTTCTCTTTCGTTTGTTTGTGGCTTGCTTCACTCCCACTCCTTTGTTCTCTCCTTCCCCTCAGGATCTACGGCTGCAGCCGGCAGGAGCCTGTTGTGGAAGTCCTTTCATCAGGCCCTGTCATGTCCATCGTGTGGAAGAAAGCCATGTACAGCTACTATGACCCCTTCATCCTCACAGCACAGGCGGTGCCCCTCAGAGGTAAGGAAGGCTGGAGGAGGGCAGCCATAAGTACAGGAAGGACGCAGGTTTTCTCCTACAACATCACTGCTAGAGGTCAATTCAGTATAAGATAAATCAGCAAAATGCATTACCCTCCTATGGACAAGAAGACGAAGCTAAAAGTCTTGCCAGTTAGAAATGGCCCCTTGAAGGGGATTGGTGGAACATCCCAGTGACCATTAGCGTTAGGTCTTAGAGCCCCTTTTGTCCCCTGCTACAACAGGATAAGTACACAGTATCCCCAGGCTGAGGTTGAGCTGAAAGGTATCAGGGCTTTGAATGTCTGTATTTACAGCCTGCGAAGTGAACATAACCCTGCGGGAAGGCCTGGAGCTGCAGGGGAAGATCAGCACCCCACACTACCCCAGTTACTATTCGCCCAACACGCAGTGCACCTGGCACATGACGGTAAGAGCCAGCTCCCACCGGAGCATCCATCTCCTCCCTGAAGCCAACGTGGCACTCCCTGCATTAACGTGGGGCACAGCGCTCGGCCAGCACTCTCAGTCAGATCATCATGAGAAGCAAAGAGAGGGTGGAAGCCTGCCTAGCCTCCATTTAACGTGTCTTTCTGAAGCCAAAGCAGTCTATTACTGCATGCCAGAGCAGAGATACCATACTGAGGAGGAATCTGAAGTCTTGTCTCTAGTAATCTGGTTCTTCAAGGCAGAACCAGATTACTAGAAACTACCGTGCTTTGAGACCAGCGGCAGAGCCACCCTGGGTTATAGCACGGCCCCAGTTTAGATCGTCCTTCCTTCTGGCCTGCAATGTGTGAATTAGCACCTTTCCCCTTCACATCTACCCTGCTCATTTCTGTTGTGTGGGGTGGGCTGCAGCACTCATAGGAGCCATCTCCACTCTGCTCTGGACCCCCTCGCCTGCAGGTCCCCTCCCTTGGCTATGGGGTCACCCTGTGGTTCGATGCCTACGCGCTCAGCAGACAGAAGCAGGACCTGCCCTGTACCCAAGGCCAGTGGATAATTCAGAACAGAAGGTGGGTATTGCTGGGGTCCTGGTTTCTGTCTCTCACTTCTTCCTCCTGACCTGGGATGAAACCTCTGCATGTCCCTTGCTCAGTTTAGCCACTAGGTCTGAGGGGGGAGATCCCACCAGCCTACTTAGTGGTCACTGTCAGGGCTGGTGCCTTTTGCTTGTCTACTTCTTTTTCAGCCTCTCTCATTCACAGGCTCCCTAGGGAGCACATTTCTTACAGATTTGCTCCAAGATACCAGCCTGCCTTCTCTGTCTTGCTGTTTGCATCAGGCTTCCTAATTTTCTCCTGTGTGTGTAACCTTGGTGTCCTCCCACGTCTCTTGTGTTTGCAAATCTGCCTGTCACCACCTCCGCAATAATATCTGCGTGTGCCGTTGCCTCGCATCCACCTCCGTACAGATCCTCCGCCAAGCTCCAGATCCTCCTGCTTTGACTAGAGCCACTTCCCCCTGCGGGACTTCCCAAAATCAGCCTCCATACATTGCTGGGGCTGCTGCCCACCACTGTCTAGGTGCAAAGGAGACACAGCTGCCACACTTTTATCTCCTCAAAGCAGGCTCTGAGTTAGATGGACCCTTTTTTTCCTCAGAGTTACTGCAAAATTGCCCCCTTCTCTCCAAAACCTCCCCCAGCACATCTCATTAACTTCCTCTCTGCTGCTCCTGCAGTGGTAATTTATTTTCTTCTGAAGGGTCTGAACCAGAAGCTACTGAACATTACATTCCCCTGGCTTACTATTTTCACCTTTTCTCTCCTTACCTTCCTCTCTTGAGCTGTCAGAGCCACAGTTCCTACAACATGATTTCTTAGGAAAGATAAGTATAAGATCTGCTTCGTGTGGCCTGAATTCAACACTTGCCCCAAAATGGGAAATGACCAAAGGTAGTAGGGTCGCTCTGGAGTCATGAGGGCAGAAATGGGTGACAATATGTATAGACTGTTTCCATCACATTCATAAAGACTAATTATGCCCTGTTGTCCCCAGTTATTTGGTTTCCCCTCTCTCTGTATCAATTCCCATCACAGCATTCATGTTGACTGGACATGGGTTAAAATCACAGCTTTTTCCCATTGCTCCTGTGTAATCTTATGCCACACTGAAGGCATTTTGCTGTATTGGCTACCCCCTCAACAGCCCTCCATACCCAGTCTTTGTGGTCTCTTTCCCACCTTCCCCGGCCCCACAGTACCCCCCTGCCCCACTTTGCTGTCTTCTTCTCCCTCGCCACCTGGGACATCCCACCTCTGTTTGCTCCTCAGGTTGTGTGGCCTGCGGACCCTGCAAGCCTATGCCGAGAGGATCCCAGTCACGTCCTCTACCGATATCACCATCACCTTCACCTCGCAGATCTCCTTAACGGGCCCTGGCGTGCAGGCAGCTTACAGCCTGTACAACCTATCTGACCGTACGTCCAGGCCTCCTCCCTGCTCCTTAGTGGGGTGCGGGTGGGGTCCCAGATGCCTTCCTGCAGCCTCTGTGTGCTAGGATTGTGTTAGGAGAAACACAAGGCACATCCCATGATCCCGAGGTGCCAACTGCCCTTCAGGCACATGCTTACAGACACAATGCCGCACAAACCACTCATCTCCCCCCCCCCCCCCAAAAAGAGGTATTTACATCCAAAGCTTCTTCTGCGCCAAGGCCCAGCTTCAGAAAATTGCCTACAGGCTCACCCCTCAGCACGGACTGGCCTTGGGATTTCAATGGGAGACTATTTCTGACTTGAAGTGACTTTTGTTTCAATCACAAAAGCTCTTAGAGAGAGCTGTTTCCTGCTCACCTTGGAACCTGTGCGAGTGAGAGACAAATAAAACCACACACAAATACGCGTATGCACGTATGTAAATGCAAACCCACGGCCCTTCTTCCCAAGGTTTCTCCAGCTCCCTCCTAAGGGTGTTGTAACCCACACTTGTCCCTGAATACGTGCACCTGGCAATACGTCTAACAACAGCCCCTTCATGGCCCTGACCACGTTTTAATCCCAGCCCCTAAGAACCTACTTCTGTTTTGCCGCAGTGCTCAGGAGTCACAAAACAGAGCTAGAGCAGAGGTAGAGCAAGCCAGGCAGGTGGGTGATCTGGCAGACTTTGGGGACTTTACTGAGCGCCTCCTGCGAGCTGCTGCGGCTCGTGTGCGGTCAGGAAGGTGTGCAGCTCCATGCTCCACTTTCAAGCTGCGGTGCTGTGCTGCAAGGAGGTTTCCAGTCACCGGGGACTAACTACTATCTCGTGGTTTCACAGCCTGTCCCGGGGAGTTCCTGTGTTCGGTGAACGGCTTGTGCGTCCCGGCCTGTGACGGGATCAAAGATTGCCCCAATGGGCTGGATGAGAGAAATTGCGGTGAGTGATCTGTTCTCCCCGCCGGTCCCTGGTCCCAGCAGGACACAGCTCCTTGCTCTTTCAAAGGTAGGGAGAGATGGGGAGGATCCACGTGGCCCATGCCTCCCCTTCTGGGAGATTAAATCTCTGAACCACAAAGGCCTCTTCTCACTGCCAAGCGGCTTCAGCCTGCTCTGGAAGAGGAGCAGCACTTATTCCTCCTGTGCACCGTGCAGCCTTCCATCGAGAACCCCCTGATACCCCTGCACCAGGTGCTCCAGACAGCCTGAAAGACTCCCCCTCCCCGTGCTGTCCACCACCTTGCCCTGCTTTCCCACCACCCTCCCCTGCCGACCAACCTCAGCCCTGGCCTACAGCCCCCTCTGCTGTCAGAGCACCCGGTGTCCCCCTCACCACCCTCCCACCCTGCTCCTGCCTCCTCACACCGCCAGCTGCCCTGCTCTAGTGCCTCTCCCCCAGGCCGTGTGTGACACACGAGCTGTACAAATCCTCAGCCATCTGTTGCCACCCGCCAGGGGAGCAAAGTCTTCAGCGAGCCATCAAGGCCTCATGCCAGCGTCAGTTAGTGCGGACTCAGACATTGCCTCCCAGCGCTCCTGCAAAACCCCATTCTCATAGGAAGACCTATCCAGGCTCAGACAAGACATCTGATTCACTGGCTCCTCTTGTTCAACGTCCATCCCCCAGGACCTCCAGCCCCTTTTCTGTAAAACTGCATCGCAGCTGGGCAGCCCCCAGCCTGTTCTTGTGCATGGGGCTGTTCCTTCTCAGGTGCAGGACTCAGCACTTCCCTTTACTGAACTTCAGAAAGTTTCAGTCAGCCCATTTCTCCAGATTGCCCTGTTCACATTGCTTCAGACTTTCGTGTGGCTTTAACCATCTGGAAGCCTCGCACTAATTACTGAAGCAATTATAGTCATTGCAGTAAGAAAATGCCTGGTCCGTCATGTTTGGTGTTACGCACAGTTATACACAAATACAGAGCAAGAGTTCCCGCAATGAAAATGTGTAATCAGAAGTCAAACTGTGATGGGCAGGCACCTTAGGCCTGTCTCTGTCTTGGGCAGTTACCAGCGATCATGGACGTCAAGGAGTCCATCAGGGCTCAGGACTCAGCTATCAGAGCAAGAAAAGCTGCTCTGTAGGGCAAGGTGACCCCTGAGCTGAGGGTGAGAGCAAGGCAGGAGGAACTCTAGCCAGGATGCAATCCCATAGGATGTGAGCAGGGTAAGCAGAGCAGGTTTGGTGAAGGTAACCGGGGTCAGCACGGAGTCCAGGGAGCACAAGGCAAGTCGATAGTGTAGAGGCAGATCTGAGGTGAAGATGGCAAATCAAGGCAAGGCAAGACAGTCACCGCGTCCTGTGCATCTAATTGCTGGCTGCTTCCCCCCCTCGCAGTGTGCCCTGCAAAGTTCCAGTGCCGAGAGGACAGCACCTGCATCGAGTTCAGCCGGGTCTGCAATCAGCAGCGGGACTGTGCCAACGGGAGCGATGAGGAGCAGTGCAGTGAAGGTAGGAAGGGGACGGGGGGGGGCTGACAAATGCCTTACTCTGCTCTCAAACCACGGCTGCTGGTAGCGTGCCTCCCTCCGGTGAGATAAGGGCACCAGCTGGGAGCTGGCCTTCCGGGCCTGCCCACAGCATTTGCTCTTTTTGTGCCTTATTCAGGAAATTCTGACATGTTTTATGTAGTTCCCCCAAGCTTTGCGTTGCTTTCTTCCCTCGCTCAACGGATGTCAGGCTGTACCTACAACCTGCCACCTTTCCTCAGCCCCAGCTTCCCTTCACTTCGCAGGGGTCCCCTGTGGTCCTTTCACCCACCGCTGTGACGACGGGACCTGCGTGAAGAAACCGAACCCTCGGTGTGACACCACGGTGGACTGCAGGGACCTGTCTGATGAGAAGCGCTGCGGTGAGGAAATGCTCACTCACACCTCAGCCAGGCGGGTTCTGGATGCCACGTAGCTCCAGGTTGTTCCCTCTCACCCCTGCCACCCCAGTATAAGCATCCCCCCTCCCTCGGTCCACCTTCTCCTCTCCCCCCAGTGCCATTGCTCTGTCCTGCTCTCCTGGCTGAGCTGTGAGGAGGAGCTGCCTGCTCTCTGACCAGCTGCTCCCCGTCTCCTTCGGGCAGAGGCATCAGGCCAGACAGACACGTCTCACAATCCAGGTCCTACCCACAGGCTGCCCTTTGGACCGCTGTGCTGGCTTACGTGAAGCGATGCCATCCTACAAAGCTCCAGCCAGGGAAACCACCCGTGGTACTGGCAGGGAGACAATTTGTGTTTTGATTGCCCTGCTTGATATTTCTGGAGTTTCCACGGTCGGTAAAAGGGCGGGGAGGTTTCTCCTGACCGGATGGTAGCTGGCACAGACAGGGCACTGCCCCGAAGGCATCCCCAGGAGGAAGGGCATGGCTGTGCAGGCATCAGTGGGGGAATATGTGCTTGGAGAGGTGCTCCCTAGACCTGTCCTGGGGAGCACAAACAGCAGCTGCTGGCTGGGGATGGTAAGGGTCCGAGGGAGCAGAGGTCAAACTCTTCAGCCAGTGAAGCAGGAAAGGAAGGGCAGGCACAACGTATCATGTTCCTTTCCTCCACTGAAGCACCTGCTGTGTGTCCTCCTCCTCCTCAGACTGTGGGCTGCAAGCCCCTCTCAGCAGGATCGTGGGTGGTGCTAACTCCGTGGAAGGGGAATGGCCCTGGCAAGCCAGCCTGCAGGTTCGGGGACGCCACATCTGCGGGGGAACACTCATTGCGGACCGCTGGGTGGTCTCAGCCGCACACTGCTTCCAGGATGAGAGGTAAGTGGAGAACAGAGGGGGATGGACAGGAGTAAGGATGCTGGGATTTGCTTGTGGCCTAGGGAGAGCAGAAATAGTGGAAGACACCCCACAGATCCACCTTTGCTTTGTCTCTCTCTTGTCCCCATGCTGTCACCACCGTGGAGACATCAGCATGTGCTAGGATGGGACCAGGATACCATTATCTGCTGAAGATGCTGTTTGGGTCCCACACTGCCCATCCCTGGGACCTGCCCCGTCACTAGATGGACTCTCTCCCACTTCCTTCCACCCAGTGTATCTACCAAAAAAAAAGCAGCAGTAAAAATACAGATTTGGGGAAGGGGGGTGGTGGTGTTCAGCTACTTTTTTCAAACTGGGAAGAAGTGAATGGGAGGAATATCTGCAGCTGTGCTGGGCAACAGAGCTGGGTGGGGAAAGGACTGTGATCCCTCAGGTCCACTCTCCACCTCTTCCAAACTTCCCTTTCCCTCTTCGAGTGAGCTGGTGGGCATCTCCCACCTCCCCAGCTACTGCTGCTGGATTTCCTGGCTGCCCTTCCCTCCTGGTGCCATGTGAGCACTGGGAGTTGGAGCTGCTGGTCATCCTCAGGATGGTGCAATTGTCCCTGGTAGGACTGGGGTTGCTTTGCAGTAGGCTGGAGGTGAAACCTGAAGGGTAGTTTGGATGAAGAGAGATGGCCAAACCAAACCAGGGAGCTTTTTGCACCCAGAGAGGCAGTCTGGGGGAAAACAGCATTTGTAATGCAAAAGGTGGTCAGGACTCTGAGCCTAAAACCATCCCTCTTATTGCTTCCTCCTCCTCTGGTCCAGGCTGAGGCCCTTTGCCCCTTGCCTTCTGGAGACAGGGTCTGCCTTGGCTGTTCTGTTCTCCTGTGTCACCTCACTAGGCTGTCTCCAGCTTTAAACGCTGTTTCTGTTAAAGGCTGTCATGCCCTCTTAGAAGTTTCTCAGATCTTGGTACCCTTCTCCAAGTCTCCTTCTTGCAGCTCTGCTTCCCCAGCTCAGTCCTTGCTCTCTGCTCTGTCGTAGTCATTTGCACATGTCCAGCCCCACTTGTATGTCTAACCTACATACACCTTTTAGCTTTGCTAAGGAAAATCAGGATACAAGATCAAGTTGCCTGCATGTATGAGTGCCTGCCCGAAGCTGAGCCCACTGTAAAAGCATGTCAAGGCATCAAAGAGATATCCCAACCAACTTCTTGAAATTAGTAACCAAATAAAAGAAACCCCTCTAAGGGAGATGATTGTCCATCATGACACTCCTTAAAAGAGCATGACAAAAGCAGCAAGGGTCTTCCCATCCTCCTCTGTTTGTGTGATGAGTTATCTTCTCTGTTGCATCCTACAGACTGGCTTCTCCCTCCATCTGGACTGTTTACTTGGGCAAATATTTCCAAAACACCAGCAGCCACACAGAGGTGTCCTTCAAGGTGATCCGTCTCTTCCTCCACCCCTATTACGAGGAGGACAGCCACGATTATGATGTGGCCCTGCTCCAGCTGGACCATCCTGTGATCACCTCGCCCTTCATCCAGCCCATCTGCTTGCCTGCCCCTTCCCACCTCTTTGAGCCTGGCCTTCACTGCTGGATCACCGGCTGGGGAGCCCTTAAGGAAGGCGGTAGGTGCAGCGTCCTTGCTGGTGGCCCACTGTAGCAGGGCCAAGGTGGAAACACAGGTTCTGGTGTGGGGTAGGTAGAATAGGCTTCTGTTGACTGCAGAGGACCATGCCTCCTTCACCTCCTTTGCTTTCGGGTCACAGTGTCCAAACCCTGGACGCTCCAGGGTTTGCACAGTTTGCCAGAAGAGCTTAACCTCCATGTCAATGAGATGCAAACCCAAATGCTGACTGACATTCCTGAAGCTGAAGAATCCTCCTCTTCCCAAAAGCTGAAGTGCCTACCACACGTCCTGGTAGGGAAAGGGACCGCAGGGTAATGTTGCTCCTGTCATGCAGGTGAAGCACTTTGCTGAAAGTCAGACTGTGATGCCAGTGGACAGGAGAATAGAGATTCAGAAGACAGCTTTCAGCGTGCAGTGAGATGGGCATGGGCTGGGGGACCATGGTAAACAGTGGGAAGTTCCACCATTGCTCACCGGCGCCGCTCTTGGTGCTCTATCCCCCAGGGCACATCAGCAACGTCCTGCAGAAGGTGGACGTGCAGATCATCCAGCAGGACATCTGCAGCGAGGCCTACCACTACATGATTTCTCCCAGGATGCTCTGTGCTGGGTACCACAAGGGCAAGAAAGACGCCTGCCAGGTGACAGAGGGGTTGTGGGAGCAGGGTGGGCTACCAAGGGCGAGCTGTGTCCCAGGCCTCCCAAATGCACTCCACAGCCTGAAATAAGGGTGAAAAGACCATAAAATGCCTGACTCCTCAATCCTTCCCCTGATCTAAATGGCAAAGACAGCTCCCAGGGCAAATTCTTCATGGCATCTTTGCCTTAGATGGGATCCAAATACACATAAACTTCTCATTCCAGCCCGTTCTCCACTCCTTACCTCCCACTTCCAAGTCACATGCCTACATCAGTCTCTTCCCCCCTCGTTCTCATTAGCATCTGTCAAACACAGTAACCACTCTGTTCCTTCATTACAGTCAATCAATCTCAAGCAATTCCTCTATCTCCCATCCCTCAGGATATCCACTTAAATTCCAACAGCTTCCTTGCTCTCCATATATTTGCAAATGCCTCCTGGAGCAGAAGGAAACTGTAGAGCTGCCAGCTTCCTGGGAGATGCTAAAGGAGAGGAATTTGCATGATGAAGGAATGAAGCAATGGGTCAGATGTTTGCACAGGAGACAGTTTTTGACATCTGTCTAAGGTTTAAGTGCAGATGTCCCAGACATGAGTTGAGGGGATACGGGAATCTGCATACTCCAAAAGCCAGTGAAAACACCCAGTGGGAGAAGCTGGTGGATCACCATCACCCCGTTTTTCTTTCCCTTTCCCTAGGGCGATTCTGGAGGTCCGCTGGCCTGCGAGGAGCCCAGCGGCAGGTGGTTCCTGGCTGGTTTGGTCAGCTGGGGAATGGGGTGCGCACGTCCAAATTACTACGGAGTGTACACCAGGATCACTCAAGTGCTGGGCTGGCTGAACCAAACCATGAGCTGAGAAAAGTGCGTCTCTGCCCTCTCCCCATCAGACCTACGCTCACAACGGCACTCGTTCCTGACCTTGCTCACTTGCCTCGCAGAGAAAGATTTTCTGTGTGGGATGTTGTCAGACCCAGGATGCTCTTCTGAGCAGGGTAAAAAAAATAAAAAATCTTACAGTGGGAACTGTAGAGGAAAGCAGGCAGACCCTCTTCCCCCTCAGTGCTTCCCCGGGAACATCCCAAGGTGTTTTTGGGCCATCTATCCAAATGTGTTGGGGGTAGGGTCCCAAGCTGATGGTTTCTAAGTACAGGAATGAGGGGAGCTGAACTTTCCATGAACCATGTGATTCAGCCAGTCTTATGCTGGAACGTTTGCTGAACGAAAATGTGACTGATGTAGTTAGAGATTCCAGTAACTGTGAAATCAATCTGCCTCCCTCTTCCTTCCTACTGCTCGATCTTCTTCCCCCTTCCCCTCCCATCACTCCTCCTCTTCCATCTCCCTAATTGCTTCTTTTCTTAGCCAGCATGTGCTGTTCAGCTCAGCCAAGCAACTCTTCACGTCTCACTGCCTCCCAGGCACGAGCCCAGCATCACGCCCCGAGGCGTGTCGCTGCCGCCCTGCTGGAGCAGCACCCAGGCTCTGCTGCTGCTCCTGGACCCCTCAGACGACCCTGGCCCCTCAGTAAAAACATTAAAGCAGCCTCCTGGCCCCTTCCCTCAGCCCTTCTGAATGCCTTTAACACGAGGGATTGTTCAGCTGCTTCCATCTCCTGAAGTAATGCAAGAGATGAAGGAGAAAGCGTAAGGGCACAGTGCTTTAGACAGTGACTGCTAGAGGGTTTGTTTTTTACCAAAGATATGCATATATATACGTGTGTGTGCATAAGTATGTATACATATGTGCATATATATAAAGGGTCACTTGGAATTAGAAATACAATTATTTTGGATTTTTTTTTTTTGGCTCTAGTTTGCCTTATTCTGTTACAAATTCTTTTGGGGTTTGGATCTTTTTGACCAAACACCAATCCTGGCACTGGCTATCGGTGAAAGTTCCCATAGCTGAGTCTCAGCTGTGTCCCAGGTACAGGAGGGCCAACCTGCCAGCTAGACAGGTGGTCCTCGCTTATTGTTGAGATTTAGGGGTGCGGATACCAATAAGCAAACCTGCTCTGTAGCCCCATCTGCATGCAGTGGGGATGCAACACAGATGCGGCAGGAGATATTTCCAACGCCCAGAAGGCAGACCCAGCACAAGAAGCTTCTGGTGGCTCCCGGTGATCAATCCAACCTCCTCTTCTCCAGCCCTACCCCCCTTTCTACCAGAATCAAATTTCTACCACTTGAAATGAGAGGCAGCAAGGAGGAAGAAAGTGTGAATTTTATTTAGGAGCTACAACCCAGCGTCCTCAGAGACAGCGGTGAAACGAACACCCTGCTCCTTGAGGCAGGGATGTCCTCATCCTAGAAGACCCTACATCAGGTGCCAGCATGTTCCCCACGGGTACCCGGACAGTATGCCTGGCTCCTCTCACCCCTCTGACGCAGGGCTGCTTTGGGGGACAGGGAGCAAGGCACCAGTGAGGCGACACCCAGCACAGGGACACCCCACGAGCAGTGCAGGTGGCCCAGAAAAAGGCATTGGCTCCGTACTCGCCCTCTGGGCACAAGCCCAGACCAGCTGCCCGCAGCAGGGAACGGGCAAGGAGTGGTCCTGCTGCAGGTGCCACCACATCTGGGCACCAGCCCCAGCCAGGTGTTCGGGAAGGGAGCAAAGTTCTGCAGTGGCTGATCACTGATGTCCCCAGCAGGGGCCACTGTGACATTAAGGAAAGACAGCCTGCTAGGCGTGCGAGGGGGCTCCGGCCCCTCCAGCAGCCCAGGCTCTCCTTGGAGCATCTGCCCTCCTCCAGGCAGGGGTGAGTTTGTAAAAATCAATGGCTGCACGTGGAGAGTGCAGGGGGGGGTGGGGCTGGGGGCGTCACTGTGGTGCAAGGGGCTGTCATACACTACCGTACAAAAATAAAGATATAAACCAGAAATTAAAAGGCTGAAGTGGAGTGTCGGGGTCACATCCTCAGGCCTCTGGCTTGTAACAGCTAGAGAATGAGAAAGAGAAAAACCAAATCAAAGGCAGGAAAAAAGCAATTGAGCATGGAGGGGAGAGCAAGAAATAGGAAAATGGAAAGGGCTCATGACACAGGAAATGAAAACAGGGGAAAAAAAGAGAAATGAAAGAGGAGTGAGGATGAGGGGAAAAAGAAAAAGGAGGGAAAAGTCTCTGTGATTAACACAGATCGACTTTTTAGAGAATAACACGCAGATCCCACAGCCATGGACAAGGAGGCTCTTGAACAGAGGGAGTGAGAAACGGCATCCAGCTAACAAGTGCCCTCCATCAGGATGGGCAGTGGCACCGAGCGCCAACAGTTCAACAAGAGAGCCAAGTTTATCAGCAAGAGAGAGAGGACTTCTCTGAAAAGCTCTCTGTTCCCAGCCTCACACACTGCTCGGGAAGCCCGCCTCAGCAGGAGGCAGAGCACAGAGGTGCCTTTCACACACAGCTGCAGGAACATCTGGAGGGGGGACCCAGAGCACCCGCTCTGCTTTCACCACCCTCTGTCACTGCGCTGTCACCCTGGCAGAGGTGGTGGGGGAAAAGCCCAGGGAAGTGCCAGGAGGGGAATATCGCAGGCTGCCTCCTGCAAACCGCTCTCCGGCTGGAAAAGGAGCTGCGGGACGGCAGTCGGGAGAAGCGATCTGGCACGCGTGGCAGGCAGCCACATGGCAGGCATCCCCCCCGTGTCACCCCTGCTTGCTTTGCATTCGTTCCCCGCCCTCTTCACTTCCAGCTGCATCCTCCCTCCTGCTGTCAGAGCCTCCAGTCCAGAGCTGTAAGGTCCGCTCGGCAGGTGAAGACACACTACGGTGAGAATCGGAAAAGCCACCTTAGGAATGACTCAACCTCCCCCTGCTTCTCCTCCTTCCCAAGCTCTACAAACTGGGGCTATATCCACCAGAGGGGAGGGTGTGAGTCACTCATGCAGAGCTCAGACTGGCAGGGTTTGAGAATGCAGATAGGTAACGTACCTGCAGAGGAGGAAAAGTGAGGAGTGGAGAAAGACAGGCCCTGAGCAGGGAGCACACAGGCCCTCAGGCTTGGGAGGGGAGGCAGGGAACCTGGGCCGCTGGGGAGAGGCTGTGAGGGGTGAAGAGAGCGGAGGGGGGGATGCTGGAGGCTGGGGAGTGGGGTGTGGTCTCCCAAGCAGGTGACAGTGCAGAGATGGACACGGAAAGGAGGAGGAGGGAGGATCCGGAGGAAGAAAGAGTTTAGTGGACTCCCGAATACATGGACGGTCTGCAAATAAAAATATAACCATGAATAAACCAAACAGTTACAAACACAAAGCAGCAGCCAAGGTAACGGCTCTCCCCTGTGAGCTTTATCTCCAGAGAGACTCCTGCTCCCTGAGAGGACTTCCCCTCCACCCCACACCTGCCCTACTCCTTCCCTGCTGCTAGCTGCGAGTTCTCACCAGACAGGTGGACGAGTCTATGCTTGGGGGTTTATTTCTACCATTCTCCTCAAGGATTTGCTGCACCTTTCTCCTCTGCTTCTCCTTCTGTCTCTGCCTCCTCCTCCACCTCCTGCTCTTCCTCCTCCAGGTCCTCCTCTGTGCTCTGCGGCCCAGCATGCAGGACAAAGGGAAGAAAGAGTGGAGACACTTGCAAGATGAGCCATGGCAGTTCTGACACACACGGGCATAGAGCAATGGTCACAGTTCTGGAATAAAAAGGGACCATTCCCCACAGACAAGATAGCTCTGGGTCAGGGAGGAAAAAAAAAGACTTGTTTTCCTCTGGAGCATTATGTCAGGGCTATCTAACACCTTTATGAGTGCTACATCCCACTGCCCGACAGCTGCCACCAGTCACTGGCTCTCCTTCCCATTTCCTAGGTGTCTGCAGGATGTCATGCACTGCCACACGTTCCTGTCCTTCCCTCGGAAGCGGAGCAGGTGAACTCCTGCCCCTTAGGCTGGGACTCAGCAAGAAAAGGGAACGCTGCGAAACCTTTCAGGAAATCACAGCCTAACGGCAGAGTGACACGCAGAGCATGGTCATGAGGAGGCATGAGGGGGATGTTAAAGTAGCATGAGAAATGCCAGGGTCATTTGGTAAAGCCATTTTCCACACACATCCAGACACCACCACTCACAACACACACATTCCTTATTTTGGGCCACAAGTGTAATCCCATGGCACTGAACACCGGGAGAAGCCCCTGTACTTCACCACTGAGGTGCCCCACACTCACGGTGGAGAGAGGAAGGAAGAGGGAGTGAACAAGAGCAAATGGTCTCATAGGGAACAGGA
The DNA here is from genome assembly GCF_040182565.1 of Anser cygnoides. Taxonomy (NCBI): domain Eukaryota; kingdom Metazoa; phylum Chordata; class Aves; order Anseriformes; family Anatidae; genus Anser; species Anser cygnoides. The sequence continues at coordinate 56,252,854 of NC_089873.1, forward strand.
GCAAGGCCCTGGCGAAGCAGGTCTCACCTTGGCTTTGTGGCTAGGCTCGGAGCTCAGGCCGTTGGGAGAGTTGTACAGCTCCTTGGAGACCACACACAGGAACTCGGACTGATCCTCATTGCCATAGCTGTAGGATGAGCCAATGTTCACAAGCTAGAGAAGACGAGAGCAATGATAACAAGCACATGTTACTGCAAGCTTCCACTTCACCTGGGGAGCAAGGGAGAAAGCCCACCATGCAGCACAGACTCCATACCCCCAATAGAAAGGCCTCATAACTAGGCTGAGGCAGCACAGAGAACAAGGAGGGGAGTCAGCCAGGATGCAAAACAGCTTAGCCTCACACAGCATCCTCTAAGCTTCTAGAGAAGAGGCGAGAGACAGCAAGTGTGACAGTACCATCAGCGACTGACCCAATATTCTCAGACAGAGAAGTCTGCAGACTGCATGGTACCTGTGATCCTTACTCCAGAAGACAACTGCTTGCCGCTCTCCTCTGCCCTCTCCATACCTGTTCAAAGCGCCATCCATCCGACATAGTGGAAACCATCTGAGTGAGCTCCTCTTCCTGGCACTGTAGCACACGGTAGACATGTTTAGGAGGCACCTGACAGCAAAATCGCAGACAAGCATGTTGACAGAGGACAAATGCTAGAGGCTGCTGCCCACCTGCAGAAGGAAGTGGTAGCAACCCTCTTTTACACACCTGTCCTCCTCCTCACGTCCCAGGTTAAAGAGGGAGCTGGAAACCACAGCTATGCACTATGCTGTACTACGCTGTTTTGGGAAGCAAGAGCAATGGTATCACTTTTGGAGAAGAGGGACTGAGCTGAGAGTTTCCTGCAATGTCCTCAGAAGATACTGGGCTCGTTCTGACAGGGAGTTTGCATTTGTCTTTACACATGCCACAAATGCCGATGGGGCTTTGTGAGCACAAGGCGATTGTGTTGCTGGAGGCTTACAACCTGAGGCAGACATGATGAATAGTGAGATGTCAGTCAACACTCCCAGAAGGCAGTTTTAAAAAGGCTATTGGCCAAGACAGGGTATGATTGTGCCACAGGATTGATTCCTTCTGCCTCGTTTTCTGTGTTTAACTCTTCCACAGACATCCCTTCACCTGTTCCCTCAGGTTTCTCTGTAAGTATCCCCACACTCTTCACTGTGATTACACTCTCAGGACTCCCCGTGCCAGCATCCTCCTCCCGACAGCACCTCCTGTCTCATCACAAACATCTCCCATATCCCACAGCAACTAGCTGGCTTCTTCCAGAAGCGAGAGGAGCCAATTTAGTTTCAGTGGCCACACCCAGCTGTACCTCTGGAGCTGTAAAACAAGCCTGTAACTTGTTTATTGCGACTAAATTGGTGTTAGCCAGTCCCCCAGCAAGATTTTGCTATGCAGAGATTAGCACATAAACTCTAATTAGTTGCTTCTTTCCATTCCTTGCTGCCTCTCCCAAGTCTGCTCTCCCGTTTAACTTGCTTTTCCCTTTCAGCATCTCCTCCTTCACCTACTATCCATTCACCTACTACTTGCCATTTCCTGCCATACCTGAGTCACTGTGTAGTCCTTCTCCTCCAGTCGATCCTTAATGATTCGGATTAAAGGGCCAATGTTATAGAACTCTGCTTCTTCTAGCACCCCTAAGAAAGAGTGATAGAGAAACAATTAAGAAATTTAACAGCCAGTCTTTTTGGCTGGCAAAAGATCAACTCTTGGGACACTTCCCAAGGTCATGTCCCTTGAAAGAAATGACACTCCAGCCTCACTCAGGAGTTCAACAAGTTCCTCTCGATTGAAACCTTTACTGCAGAGAATTGAACACTGCCTCTCTGCATTGTGCTCCTGCTGCTCACCCCAATTTCTTTGCACTGTCTGCTACTACAGAAACAGGCATTGCCAATGAAGGTTGGTGCCAAGGCCTGGTAATACATTTCCAGGAAAGGAAAGGCTTTCCCTGGGAGTCTGAAATCCACCCACAGATTACTGGCCAAGAAGAATAAATGTAGACTCCATCTTCTTTCAATGACCACTAGTTACCACCTTGTTCAGGCCCTCTTTGGAAGGCAGAGAAACACAGGACCTCAACACCAAAAGATCCTAGAAAATCCCAACTTTCCCACCCCCCAGAGCAGTTAGAGTTGCACCCACCTTGCAGCTCCATAGGACTTCAGACAACCTTTGGCTCTCTCACCTGTGCTTCATCTTAAAGCAGGTAAACAGAGAATTGTTTTGTTTTGTTTTCTGCACATTGTCTGCAGCCATCACCTCTCCTGAGACTCTCCTGTTTGCTAACAAGCCATCAGAGAAAGGAAGGTGGGGTCCCAGTGGGTCAGTGAGGGGAAGGAGGCTAGGAACCAACATTTACATGACTCCAAACCAATATGCAGACAATGCAGGTGGAGGGATTGATCCCTCTCTACCTGAGCACTCAGACCCCTTCAGAGTTGCCTCATTCAGCCTCTAATGGGTTAGTTTTATGCCAGCCTGCCTGAGCAGAAACAAAAGGCAACATTAAGCTGTGAACAAGACTCCTGTTAACACTTCAGATCTGGTGTTAAAAGCTGTGGCTGAACCCTGTCTGACCTGAGGATTACAAGCAATGACAAGCAGAAGACATCTCTGACTCGCGTTTATTACAATTCTGTACCATTGCTTATAAATATTTTTTTTTTTTGGAATTATAACTCATAAAATGATTCTGAAGAAAACATTCCTTGGTAAAAATATGTAAGAGAGAGGGAGAAGAAGGCTAATGAAGCTGCAGAAACTGTGGTTGGCAAGGGATGGACAGCGCAGCCTGCCTTTGAAATTGGCTGCTTGTTAGACCCAAACATCCAAAAAGTAATGAGGCATTGGGGATCACTGGCTAGTAACACCATGACGATGTTACTGAGTTATCCTATTGGACTCCCTGTCAACATCAAATGAGGGATTGGTTTGTCCGGCTTGCTCCGCTGGAATTGCTGCAGTCCACAACCCAACAGAGCACTAGCAGCATACATCGCATATCGCTGATGAATGATGGTTTTTATTAGTCAGTAGAAGAGACAAGCTTGGTCTGTTTGGTCTTCTGGGTTTTCAATCCAAATTAGAAACAGGCATTAACAGAAAGCTCAGTCACAAAGCCTGATCAGGAAAGTCTGTAAGGAATAGGTAATAAAACAGTTTATTGATGCTGGTAAACCTTGCCTGCTTCTGTCTCAGTGACACCTCTCCTGAACTAACAGTCACAAAGCTGCAGCACCTGCAGGATGCCTTCTCCATCTGCTCCAAACCCCTTTAGTCAAGGAACTATTGGTATGCTTTTCAAGAGCTGCAGTAAAGGCCTGCTCAAGTCCCCCACACCAACCTTCAGAAGGACGAGAGACAAGAAGGCCAGCTACAGCGCTCTGGCTCCCTCAGCCACGTTACGTGGGAAGTTTCTGAGCTCCAAGACTCACCCTCTTCAGCCATATCTTTATCCAGGACAAGCTTCCCATGTCGGAGGAAATTCAGGATGGGTCCAAAGTAAGTGGGGTCCCGGTCTATCAGGTATGCACCAGTCTCATCCTAGCAACAGAGATAGACCATGAGGATGGTAAAAATTGATGGTAAACGTGTCACCAACCCTCTAATGCTCCAAACTATAATTAAATACGCATCCAAGCAAAAACGTCAACTATTTCTAAAACTCCTTGGAAACCATGGGCCCTCGGTTTAGCTCCTCTGTGGTATGATCACTTACAGAGTGCACATAGCAAAGTTCTCCAGGTGAAGCAGATACCACTCCCTCATGAGATGATCCAAAGCATAAAGATCCCAAAGCACATGAACGCACAGGCATTTGCATGGGACAACAGCCAGCCACCATGCAAAGCCACAGCCAGGCAGGGGGACATCTTGTCCTGCACCCACAGGCGAGGTGGAGAGCAAGCCTTTCTGCAAAGATCACCACAGCACCACAGGGTCTGGGGGAACGAGCCACAGATTTTTAAGTTTTGGTAGACCTCTGACTTTCTAACGGTTTTATCCCCATGGTATACAGCACGAACATCTGCAATTCACTCTCCTGAGATATACAATGGGGAGACCATAGTCAAGTCAGCCCTGCTTGGATCTTAACTCCTGCATTATTATGCCCAGCGTATCAATTTCAACATGGACCAACCCAGCTGAGAAAGCCAAAAAAACAAACCTCAGGCTCCTTCTGCAGCTGCGTGTGCAGGCCTGGTGTGAGGGAGCAGAGAGGCCCCTTACAGGGCACAAGGCTGAGTCAGACAGGTACAGCTGGGAGGTAAACCTAGGGGATCTGGGGAGATAGAGCAGTGGGAGAGCAGGGGTGGAGCGGAGCTGGCCTCGCTTTTCCCCAGGCAGGGAAATGAGGTGCTGTGCTACAACACAGCCGGGTGGCATTTGGAAAGAGAAAATTCTTCCTGGGAGCAGGGTGAGAAATCGGAGCTATTTTTCACCGGGTTACTCCTGCCGCTTGCTGTTGGGGTCTGGCTCCATCCCTGCATCCATCCAGCCCTCCTGCCCTCCCCGTGCTCGGTGCAGGGGCACGGTGCGGGAGGCAACCCGGCTGCCTTACCCGGTCCGACTGCAGCTCCTCGCCCTGGCACAAGCGACACAGGAAAGATTTCTGCTCCCGGCACAGGGTCTGCCTGGTGGTGAGGAAGACGGTGCCCCCCACATTGAGCCTCACCCACTTGGCCTGGGTGCCAGCTGGGGGTGGGATGTCCCAGCTGCAGCGTAGCCCCACGGCGCCCTGCATTTCTTCCCCGCCTTCCATCCTCATCCTCAACCCCCTCCAGGCACGCAGGGACTGCTGCAGGTACTGCCTGCCGGGGGATGCTGGGATCTGTAGTTTGTCTGCCTCTCCTTCCACAGCAGCTGTGGTTCCCCAGGGGCCAGGATCCTCTCTGGGACCACCAAAGAGGGTCCAGAGGGGAGGAAGGATCCCCTGTGCAGGAGGATATCATCGCTGCAGCTATTAGAGGTGAGCAAAAGCACAGCTCCGATGCTCCCTGGCTTACCCTCTCTTCCTGATTTCACTAAACAAGGGCTAACGGAGCGTTATGCAAAATTCCTCGGCACGTATTTCCATGTACACCCTCTCCATCTCATGAAAAAGGTTCTGGGACCTGTAGTTTACAAGCATGTGCACAAAAGGGTGCTGGGAACTGTAGTTTTCCCAGCCCGCCGTCCCTGCAAAAGAGGATGTTGTAACGAAGTGGGCTGCCATACGTGGCCCCAGCCTTGCAGCTAGCAGTTTGCATGCCTCCAGCC